>NC_133736.1:1539414-1654414 GCF_048934315.1 Petromyzon marinus
AGTACTTTCACAGATGTTCCAATAGTTTCACAAGAAGCCCAGCAGTTTCTCAGATGTTCCATATAAGAAGAGGAAATACGAAAGTGTAGCGATTTGCAATAAAAAAAATACCTCGGATTTCCATGTGGGCACCATCCTGAGAAGATCATAGTATTTTGGTGGAGGATAATCATTTTGATCATGTGACCCCCTATTGTGGAGTGAGACAAGGCAGGGAGGGGGAGGGGCATGTCGGTCCTGGCTGCCAGCGATGTGTTGTGGCTTCCTGGAGGCAGGGTGTGGTGGACGGTCTTTTCCGAAGAGCGAGTTCAATGGGGGAGTGACAGGTGACCCCCAAGTATTTGATGTGGGATGTAGGATCATCATTTTAATCAGGTGACCCCCTATTGTGGAGTGAGACAAGGCAGGGGGGGGGGGAGGGGCATGTCGGTCCTGGCTGCCAGCGATGTGTTGTGGCTTCCTGGAGCCGGAGGATGGTGGTGGTTGGTGGGGGGGTTAAAGCTCTTCCCAAAGACCGTGTTTAATGAGAAAGTGACATGTTAACCCCTCCTCCTCCAAGTATTTGATTTGGGATGTTGATGAAGGGTCATCATTTTCATCAGGTTGCGGCTCGTTGGAGCAGGGGTGTGAGGATCTTCCCAACGATCGAGTTTAATGAGAAAGTGACGGTGAGCACCCCCCCCCCCCACACACAAGTATTTGATGTGGGATTGGGGGACCGTGTGAATTGGGGAGCAGTTCTTCGGGGGGTGTTTTGGCTCGGGGATACTGGCAACAGAGGCCTCAACTCAGATTTGTGTTACATTCAATGTGTAGTTTAACACGTAGTAGGCTTTCGTGACCAAAGAATATGGATCCTTGCAGTCGCGAAAACTTCAAATCTAGAACCAATATTATCCATAAGAGGTTTTTTTTTGGGCCAGATCGTGGAAATATACAATGTGTCCTTAAACCCGCCACCACCCGACACAGCCAATTAGTAAGGTGCGTCACGTAAACAACCACATGCCAATTCGTTTCTAGTGCTGTACTAGTAACGAATTGGCGTGTATTGGCTATGGACAAATCCTTGCTCATTGTCTGTGTCGGGTGGTGGCGGCGGGTTTAATGACACGTTGGGTATTTACTCGATCTAACCACAGAAGCCTCTATTATGGATTAAATCTGTAGCCCGATGCTTTAACGTCTTGCGCCAACAACGTTGCTGTGGCAGATATCGATGATTCGGGCTCCACGGACGTCACTGGAAACATCGTCTGCGTTAGAGGGGATCGTTCATTCGCCGACGAGCCGTATACGGTACACCAATAATAGATTGGCTCTTTCCTGACGCTTTCAAGCAAACGGCCCCATCGCTAAGGTGAATGGGCAGTTGCGAGAGAGAGAGAGCGGGCAACGCTTGCCTTGTCCCTCTGCCCAGCGAGAAAATCTCCGGCGACATTGCCGTTCGTTGCCACCGAGTGCACCGTAGGGTTCGCGCGCAGGAGTCTGCACTTCTCTACTAATTAGTAGGGCAATTTGATTTTACCCGTTGCCCTAAAGAGGAAGGGCCATTCGGCTCCATCAAATGCTTTTCTCTCCGTCCAATGTAAGGGCGCAGTGCGGTAGGGTAATTTTTGTTGTGGCTGTCCAAATTGCACTGGCCAAGGTTTCGATGTTGTCCGACGAATCCCTGTGTTTGACAAACATCGTCTAAGCTTAACGAGAACATCACCGGAAGAGTCTTCCCTGGTCTCCTTGCGATAATTTTGGTTAACAAAAAAAATATGTTGCTGTTGTTCGAATTCAGGAGGGAGATCAGTGCGCAGTTTCCCGTGGCATCTTCTGGGGTCCCTGTAGAGGCGTGTCTAAAGTATAGACAGTCATCGACTTACGAACACATGTACTTAAGAACGCCCATACTTACGAATGCCCGTACTTGCGAACGCCCGACTGACGAACGGTTGTAGTTACGAACCAGCTTCTATACAAATTTTTTTTAACTTAAAACGCGAACTCGCAATGGAAAACTGAACCATAGTTTCAATTCCATAAAGCTCCACATAAATTCCATCGGGACCTGCCACCTTCCCGCGGTGGGGGATGCAGCCAGTGCCGTCCGGAATTCCACGTCGGTGATGGATCTACAGAGTTCCTTGATGCCCTGTTCTGCATCTAATCAGGTGAAGAGAGATCTTGCCTACGGAAAAAAAAAATTGGTTAATAGTCTCAGAAGGCGTGGAATTCGATTTATAGAGGGACAAATACATTTATTTACAGCATTTGTTAATATCCTCAATTTCTAGCCAGTGGCGGGTCCGTTCTCTTTACAAATGGATGCAATGTGTGCGTGGTGCCTCCTATTTCCCACTCGTATTCTGGACGTGGCTGGGTTGGGGTCTTGGAATGGCGGTCAAGCTCTCTTTTATAGCTTTGGTTGTTTGATTATTTATCAGTTCACTTAGTTCGAGTTTTACCCCTAAACTATTTCTTTTAGGATGTCTGGAGGGTGCGAGCTTTTTAAAACCTCTCATGTCACGTGAACAGGATCGCCCCCACTTATTTTTCACCGTTCTTGATTCTGGCAAAAAAAGGAAAGGTCCCATTAGAAACAAAAAAATAAAAAATCCACTCTCCTAAATGTTAACGAACGTAAAAAAGCGGGCGCGCCGACATCTTTCCCGTTCGCTTCTTTCATTCAACGGCAGGCCTTCACGATGTCCACGAACGCGTCATCGTCTTCGTTCGACTACGTCTACATGGAGAGCCCCTTCCAAGGCTTGGGAAACGGCGGGCACGCCTTCTTTGCCTTCTTCCTCCTCGTCTACGCCGCCACGCTCACGGGCAACTCCCTCCTCCTGACCGTGATCATCACGGACCGCTCGTTGCGTAGGCCCATGTACGTGATGCTCGCCAACCTCGTCACCAGCGACCTCATCGGCAGCACTGCGACGCTGCCGCGCATCATGTGCAACATCGTCGCCTCCAACGCCATCAGCCTGCCCGAGTGCTTCGCGCAGATGTTCTTCACGCACGTCTACGGTGTCCTCTCGAGCTTCTCCCTCTCTGCGATGACCGTCGACCGCTACCTGGCCATCTGTCAGCCGCTGCGCTACCACACGCTCATGCATAACGCGCGAGCGCTCAAGGTGAACGCGGCGCTGGCCTCGGTGTCCGTGATGCTCATCCTCATAATGATGTTGCTGATCGTGCGGCACAGCTTCTGCAAGGAGATGGTGATCCACATGCCCCACTGCGACCACATGACCATGGTGGCCCTGGCCTGCGACGACGTCACCGCCAACGAGTTCTACGACCTCATCACCAAGCTGCTGGGGCTGGGCGGCTGCCTGGCCATCGTGCTTGTCGCCTACCTGCGCATCGCGTTCGAGTGCCGTCAGCGGGCCACGCGCGAGGGCCAGGCGAAGGCCGTGCGGACAGTGGTCACTCACCTGCTGGTGGTGCTCATCTTCTTCATGTCGGGCCTCCTCATCGTGGTGGTGCACCGCTTGCAGAAGGTCTTCAACATGCCGGTGAACGTCATCGTCTACCTGGTGGTGAACTTCCACACCCTGCCCGCCCTGATGAACCCCATCATATACGGCCTGTGCTCGGCCGATATCCGGAGGGCCATCGCCAGGCTGGTGAGACGCAGAGTGGGGCCCGCTGAATGATTGAGGCTGGGGTGGGGCCTCTTCTGCTGAACTGGGAGGGCTTTGTACTGAGCTTGGGAGGATGTGCCCTCAGTTCGAGCGTTGAAACTGAGTTGGAGCGTTTGAGAGCGAGCTGGCGGCAGCAGCCGTCCGCTCTTAGAGCCCTGTATTCCCTCTGCCATCCCTTGCCTCCCCCGACATCTCTCTCCTTCTCTCTTCAACCTTCTTCCTCCCGTCCCCCCCCCCCCCCCCCCACAACGGCTATTTGTTTGATTTGTTATCTTGTCGAGGCCTTTCGGTTTGGTTTCTCCCCCGACCACGTCCGCTACCTGCGGCCCGCACCCACCGGGCAACCTCTTGGTGACCCGGCAGCCGTGGCCACTTCCGCGCCATCCCGCGAGACCGGCGGGCAGCTCCGTCGCGCTCGCCGGACGGATCTCGTTTTGGTGGGCAACGTGGCCGCTGTGCGTTGTGGCCGAAACGTCGTGATTTTTTGGTTGTTTTATCAAATTTTTTTTTTTCACCTACGTGACTTTACCGAATAGAACCAAAGAGTACAACGTGGCATCGGCAGCCCCGGGACGTCGTCGGTGATTTGCGCGGTACCAAGGATGGGAGGTCGAGCTTGTGCCCCCCGGGGTGGGGCGGGGGGGGGGGAGTCTTCGACATATCAGCGTGCAGGGCACAGAGGGAAGCTTCGCGTCCGTGGCAAGGGAGCAGGGCCAAGGCTGCACGTTCTTTGTCGTGGACTCAATCGCCGTGGTCCCCTTCTCCCTCCTGGCTCCAGGCACTCGATGTCTCCCTGTGGCTTGCCGATGCGATGTTGGCTGATTATCTTTCCGCTCCTCCCCCCCCAAATATGACCAGGTCCCTATACCGACCCCTCTTTATCAATCCATCTTGCTTTGCTGTATCAAAACTACACCATGTGCAATAACCCAATTACTCTTTGGTTCGTTCGGTAAGGTCATGTAGAAAGAAAATAAATTAATTGATGGAGTACGACGTTTCGATTGCAACACAAACGGTCGTCAGAGACAAAACACAGACACGGAGACACACAGACAGACACACAAGCAGAGAGAGACTCACACAGAGACACACAGAGAGAGACACACACAGAGACAAACAGACAGAAACACAAGCAGAGAGAGACTCACACAGAGACACACAGAGAGAGACACACACACAGACACACAAGCAGAGAGAGACGACATACAGAGACACACAGAGAGAAACACACACATAGACACACAGACAGACACACAAGCAGAGAGAGACTCACACAGAGATACAGAGAGAGACACACACATAGACACACAGACAGACACACAAGCAGAGAGAGACGACATACAGAGACACACAGAGAGAGACACACACATAGACACACAGACATATAAGCAGAGAGAGACTCACAGAGACACAGAGAGAGACACACAATATAGACACACAGACACACAGACACACAGACACACAGACACACAGACACACAGACACACAGACACACAGACACACAGACACACAAGCAGAGAGAGACTCACACATAGACACAGACAGACACACAAGCAGAGAGACTCACACAGAGACAGACAAAGATCCCCCATATAGCCTTAACAGACTGTAGGGGCAAGTGCTGTTAGCGAGCACCTATGAAGGCCAGAACGGTACACGAGGGGGTGGGTGGCCAGCACCACGCCCGACCGCCTTTGTCTCCCTAGTGGCAATGTTTACACACCCCACGAGGTACTCATTTGAGGCCTAGTCGACCTAGGGGAGGCCCAGGACCGGTTCAGATAATCGTCACTGGTGTTGGCCGTGAGCGGGAATCGAACCCGGGTCGCCAGGTTCATAGCGCAACGCGCTAACCGCTACACCACCGCTCCCCACACACAGACACACAGACAGGCACTCTCTTTCAAATTTAGTTCTACAGGATGACGAATGCTTGTGTTGCAATCAAAATCGAAACGTCGTATTCTATGGTTTAATTTATTTTCTTTCCACGTGACTTTAACGAAGGAACCAAAGAGTAATTCCTGCAGTCACAAAAGCTTCAAATAAAGTTTAATAGTCCAATTCTTTATTTCAAATTATTGTTATGCTATGTACAATTTTATAATTGCTGTAAGGCGCGATATGAATCACATGAAGATAATACATTAAGATACTGCGTTGGTGGGTATATACACAGTTGGTGGGGTTTATACTGAGATGGGTTTATACTGAGATGGGTTTACACTGAGATGTGTTTATACTGAGATGGGTTTATACTGAGATGGGTTTATACTGAGATGGGTTTGCACTGAGATGGGTTTACACTGAGTTGGGTTTATACTGAGATGGGTTTATACTGAGATGGGTTTATACTGAGATGGGTTTATACTGAGATGGGTTTATACTGAGATGGGTTTATACTGAGATGGGTTTATACAGAGATGGGTTTATACTGAGTTGGGTTTATACTGAGATGGGTTTATACTGAGATGGGTTTACACTGAGATGGGTTTATACTGAGATGGGTTTACACTGAGATGGGTTTATACTGAGATGGGTTTATACTGAGATGGGTTTATACTGAGATGGGTTTATACTGAGATGGGTTTATACTGAGATGGGTTTATACTGAGATGGGTTTATACTGAGATGGGTTTATACTGAGATGGGTTTATACTGAGATGGGTTTATACTGAGATGGGTTTACACTGAGATGGGTTTACACTGAGATGGGTTTATAATGAGATGGGTTTATACTGAAATGGGTTTATACTGATATGGGTTTACACTGAGATGGGTTTATACTGAGTTGGGTTTATACTGAGATGGGTTTATACTGAGATGGGTTTACACTGAGATGGGTTTACACTGAGATGGGTTTATACTGAGATGGGTTTATACTGAGATTGGTTTATACTGAGATGGGTTTATACTGAGATGGGTTTACACTGAGATGGGTTTATACTGAGATGGGTTTACACTGAGTTGGGTTTATACTGAGTTGGGTTTATACTGAGATGGGTTTACACTGAGATGGGTTTACACTGAGATGGGTTAATACTGAGATGGGTTTATACTGAGTTGGGTTTATACTGAGATGGGTTTATACTGAGATGGGTTTATACTGAGGTGGGTTTATACTGAGATGGGTTTATACTGAGATGGGTTTATACTGAGATGAGTTTATACTGAGATGGGTTTATACTGAGATGAGTTTATACTGAGATGGGTTTACACTGAGATGGGTTTATACTGAGATGGGTTTACACTGAGATGGGTTTATACTGAGATGGGTTTATACAGAGATGGGTTTATACTGAGATGGGTTTATACTGAGTTGGGTTTATACTGAGATGGGTTTATACTGAGATGGGTTTATACTGAGATGGGTTTACACTGAGTTGGGTTTATACTGAGTTAGGTTTATACTGAGATGGGTTTATACTGAGATGGGTTTATACTGAGATGGGTTTATACTGAGATGGGTTTATACTGAGTTGGGTTTATACTGAGATGGGCTTATACTGAGATGGGTTTATATTGAGATGGGTTTACACTGAGTTGGGTTTATGCTGAGATGGAAGGGTTGCTGATCCATGACCATGGTGAAGTGGACTACCGTGGTGAAGTGGACTTCCATGGTGAAGTGGACTACCGTGGTGAAGTGGACTACCGTGGTGAAGTGGACTACCATAGTGAAGTGGACTACCGTGGTGACGTGGACTTCCATGGTGAAGTGGACTACCATAGTTAAGTGGACTACGGTGGTGAAGTGGACTACCATGGTGAAGTGGACTACCGTGGTGAAGTGGACTTCCATGGTGAAGTGGACTACCGTGGTGAAGTAAATTTCCATGGTGAAGTGGACTTCCATAGTGAAGTGGACTTCCGTGGTGCGGTGGACTACCGTGGTGAAGTAAACTTCCATGGTGAAGTGGGGGAGGAGGATGGGGAGGGGAAGAAGGAGGTGGTGGCGGAGGTGGAGGAGGTGGAGGAGGAGGTAGAGGAGGAGGTGGAGGAGGTGGTGGAGGATTTGGAGGAGAAGGAGGTGGAGGGGGAGGAGGAGGTTGAGGAGGTGGAGGAGGTGGAGGAGGCGGAGGAGGTGGAGGATGAGGCGGAGGAGGCGGAGGAGGCGGAGGAGATGGAGGGGGTGGAGGAGAAGGTGCAGGAGGAGGCGAAGGAGGAGGACGAGGAGGAGTTGGTGGAAGAGGTGGACGAGGTGGTTAATGAGGTGCTTGACGAGGTGCAGGAGGAGTGTAGATGTGAAGATCGCTCTCCTGCTCTGCCGACGCAACTCCCTCGCGGCTCATTAGCCGGCAGGGAGGCCGCTCGTCACCTCCCCCTCTGGGGGGGGGGGGGGGGGAGACCCTCCGCTTAATTAGCCGTGTGGGTAATGAGGCGGTGCAGAGGGGGGGAGGGAGGGAGGCTCCCCCCGCCTAAGTCGCCTGTCCGGGTCGCCTGTCTGCCCGTGTCTGAGTGTGTGTGGGGGGGGAGGGGGGAGCGGTGGCGCAGCGATTAGCGACCGGGGGCTGTGATACTGACCCGGCGAGAGACCCCAAAAGTTCAATTTCTCGCTCACGGTATAACACCACCACCACCAACATCGCCACAACCACCAACATCGCCACAACCAACAACATCGCCACCACCACCAACATCGCCACAACCAACAACATCGCCACCACCACCAACATCGCCACAACCAACAACATCGCCACCACCACCAACATCGCCACCACCACCAACATCGCCACCACCACCAACATCGCCACAACCAACAACATCGCCACCACCACCAACATCGCCACCACCACCAACATCGCCACCACCAACATCGCCACCACCAACATCGCCACCACCAACATCTCCACCACCAACATCTCCACCACCAACATCTCCACCGCCATCATCTCCACCACCATCTTCACCACCACCATCTCCACCACTACCAACATCTCAACCACCATCTCCACCACCACCACCACCAACAACGCCACCACCAACATCGCCACCACCAACATCTCCACCGCCACCATCTCCACCACCATCTCCACCATCACCATCTCCACCACTAATAAAACATCTCCACCACCATCACCACCATCTCTACCACCACCATCTCCACCACCACCAACATCGCCACCACCAACAACGCCACCACCAACATCGCCACCACCACCACCACCAACAACAACATCGACAACATCGACAGACGCGTGAGTCGGTGAGTGGGTGGGTGAGTGAGTGAGTGAGTGGTGTGAGTGAGTGAGTGGTGTGAGTGAGTGGGTGGGTGAGTGAGTGAGTGGGTGAGTGAGTGAGTGAGTGGGTGAGTGAGTGAGTGGGTGAGTGGGTGAGTGAGTGAGTGGGTGAGTGAGTGAGTGGGTGAGTGAGTGGGTGGGTGAGTGAGTGGGTGAGTGAGTGGGTGAGTTGGTGAGTGGGTGGGTGAGTGAGTGGGTGGGTGAGTGAGTGGGTGAGTGAGTGAGTTAGTGGGTGAGTCTGTGGGTGAGTGAGTGGGTGAGTGAGTGGGTGAGTGAGTGGGTGAGTGAGTGGGTGAGTGAGTGGGTGGTACAGGCTGGAGAAGAGATGGATTTACGCGTGAGTGGGTGAGTGGGTGAGTCAGTGAGTGAATGGGTGAGTGAGTGAGGGGGTGAGTGAGTGAGTGGGTGGGTGGGTGGGTGAGTGAGTGGGTGGGTGCGTGAGTGAGTTGGTGAGTGAGTGGGTGAGTGAGTGAGTGGGTGAGTTACTGGGTGAGTGAGTGGGTGAGTGGGTGAGTGAGTGAGTGGGTGAGTGGGTGAGTGAGTGGGTGAGTGGGTGAGTGAGTGAGTGAGCGGGTGAGTGGGTGAGTGAGTGAGTGGGTGAGTGAGTGGGTGAGTGAGTGGCTGAGTGTGTGAGTGGGTGGTTGAGTGAGTGAGTGCGTAAGTGGGTGATTGAGATGGTGAGTGAATGTGTGGGTGGGTGGGTGAGTGAGTGAGGGAGTGTGTGAGTGAGTGAGTAAGTAAGTGGTTGAGTGAGTGGGTGAGTGGGTTGGTGAGTGAGTGAGTGGGTGAGTGGGTGAGTGAGCGGTGTGAGTGAGTGGTGTGAGTGAGTGAGTGGTGTGAGTGGGTGAGTGCGTGAGTGGGTGGGTGGTGTGAGTGAGTGAGTGGTGTGAGTGAGTGAGTGGGTTAGTGGGTGAGTGAGTGGGTGAGTGAGTGAGTGGGTGAGTGGGTGGGTGAGTGAGTGAGTGGGTGGGTGGGTGGGTAAGTGAGTGGGTGAGTGAGTGGGTGAGTGGGTGGGTGAGTGAGTGGGTGGGTGAGTGAGTGGGTGAGTGAGTGGGTGAGTTAGTGGGTGAGTCTGTGGGTGAGTGGGTGAGTGAGTGAGTGGGTGAGTGAGTGGGTGAGTGGTTGAGTAAGTGGGTGAGTGAGTGGGTGAGTTGGTGAGTGGGTGGGTGAGTGAGTGGGTGGGTGAGTGAGTGGGTGAGTGAGTGACTGGGTGGGTGAGTGGTTTGAGTGAGTGAGTGGTGTGAGTGAGTGGGTGGGTGGGTGAGTGAGTGGGTGGGTGAGTGAGTGGGTGAGTGAGTGACTGGGTGGGTGAGTGGTGTGAGTGAGTGAGTGGTGTGAGTGAGTGAGTCTGTGGGTGAGTGAGTGGGTGAGTGTTGGGGGCTGCAGACAGGATATTGAGTATGCGGTGTCTACTGGAGGATGTTTAGGCGAGTGCCACTCGCCGATGACGGGTTACCATCGGTGTCAAGATCGCCCTTTGTGTAGGAGGAGGCTCGTGAAAGACGCTGCTCCTGGGTGGTTGGAGGTAGCCGCCCCAGAAGGAACAACCAATGGCGACTAACGACGATGATGATGCCATGGAGAGTGATGATGATTTCAGTGTCAGTGTTAAAGCGTCGTTGTTATTGATGACCATTAAACACGATTGCTTGTGCAGCGATCGATACGTCGTGATCTATTAATGTTTCTACCTACGTGATGACTTTACCGAACGAACCAAAGATGATGGATTCCTGCAGCCACGCAAACTTCAAATCACGATTAAACACAAATTTAACTTTTTGATTTAAAGCTTTCGTGACTGCAGCAATTCATATTCTTAGTTTTTTCGGTAAAGTCACGTTGAAGAGAAACAACAAAATAATAAAATATATATATAAAACAATAAAAAATTCTCACACCTGAAGATGACCGTTTGAGTTATGGTCGAAACGTCGTGATAATTTTTTATTGTTTTACATATATATTATTATTTTGTTGTTTCTCTTCAACGTGACTTTACCGAAAAAACTAAGAATACAAATTTAACTGTTTCAATTGGTGATGATGCTGCTGCTGCTGCTTTGGCAACAATGAAATCAACAGGATCCGGTCTGTTTGATGCATGAAAACCACCATGTGTGGTCTTGGAAGGGAAACAATAAAATAATAAAAATATTAAACAATAAAATGCTCACGCCGTTTCGACTGCAACACAAGCAATCATCATCAGGTGTTAAATCCACAGCAAGAAAATTTTCTTGCTGTGGAGAATTTTATTGTTTTATATTTTTATTATTTTATTGTTTCCCTTCTACGTGACTTTACCGATAGAACCAAGAATATAACAACCAATTATACACTAGGCGACGTTTCGAGCAAGGAACCTTCGTCACAGCACAGCATTCACATCACAGTGCGATTCGTCTCTTAGCACCACGTGTGCTATGAAGAAGGTGGGGGGGGGGGGCATTGCCCGAAACGTCGCCTAAACATAAATGTGTATTTTAAAGCCACAGTGTTCCAGTGGCGAATGTATCGGTTATTTTTTTAACGAAATAAAAAAATAAACGCGTTATACTGATGATTATGATGATGTTGTTGATGGTGATAGTCACTGATGATGGTGATCGTCAATTGATCATGATGTTGATGGACCCTATGGCAATGGTGACTTAGCCAGTTGATGGTGATGATGTTGATGATGCTGCTACTGATGATGTTGTTGATGGAGAAAGTCACTGATGATGTTGATCGTCAATTGATGCTGATTATGTTGATGGACCCTATGGCAATGGTGACTTAGCCAGTTGATGATGATGATGTCGCGGCCGATGATGTTGTTGTCTATGATGGTAGTCACTGATGATGGTGACCGTCAATTAATGATGTTGATGATGATGATGGTGAGCATCTACCACCTTGACACGTGGTCAGGAACAGCTGATCCATCCCTCCCCCCACCTAACCTCCCCTCTCCTCCATCCATCCATCCCACCTCTTCCCTTGTCCAACTCCCACCACTCCACCCACCCCACCGCGAGCGAATCGGCGTGGCACGCGCTAATTAATAATTATCGCCACGACTCAATTACGCCGGGCAGACAGCTGAGCGAGCGAGCGAGGGAGGGGCCGACAGCTGTTGTTTTCCCTCTCGTTCCCGATAATCAAATTTACTGCGACAATTTATAAAGCCACCAACACCACCACCACACTCCCCTCCCACCCCCTAGGGATCGCTGGGCCACCACGACCACGAAACCTGGGTTCGGGCACGGGGTTGTCAGGCGAGCTGGTTCTCTGTAAGCCTACAGTGGCAACAGCAATAATGATGATGATGATTGCACGCATCCGCACGAATATTGTATGGTTATTTACGAAGCGCATTTAGCTCTGCGAGTGGCGGAATGGGGGTAGCGAAAGGCGCATTGTCGGGATTATCCTAAGTAGCAAAAGTTGCTACAATATGCTGCCAAACGCTTTCAAGGATATCGATTCCGGTTCAGCGATTCTGCACTAGCTCTATTGCTATAGTACTATACCGCCCTTCGAATTCTTACGAACGGACCGGCGGGTTGTTGTATTATCTGGTTGTTTAGCAAAATGACAAAAAGTATATATACGATTGCTTTACTATGCAAGTTAAACATTTACGTGTTTTATTATTTGAGTGTTTTTTTTTGGTCGGGCAATTAATAAATGTATTTATTTATTTATTTGGGGCCCTTTTAAAACAAATGCTACAGGCCTAGCACTAGCTTCATCCGGCACTGTCTGTTACTACAGTACTACACTGCCGTAAACTATTACGAACGACCGGGTGTTTAAGGTTAACGATTTGACGTATTATCCGGCTGTAGAGCAAATAAAAAAAAATACAATTGGTTTACTATGCAAGTAAAAAAATATAGAAAACGTGCGTTTTAATATTTAAGCTTTAAAAAAAAAATATTATAGGGCTTCTTTATAACAACATATGCTGCAGGCCCGTACCGAGCTTAGGGCCGTCCATAAATGACGTCACGCACCTAGGGGGTGGTGGTGGGGGGGTCAGACATTTGTGACGATGCGTGACGACGGGGGGGATGGGTTTGAGAAATGTGACGTCACATCAAAACGCGCAACTTTATAAATAAATATAGACAACACGTTCCGCTTAAATTTCGATTTAAAGCTTTCGTGACTGCAAGGATTCATCTTCTTTGGTTCTTTCGGTAAAGTCACCACCACGTAGAATGAGAATAAAATAATAAATTGATAAAATAAAATAACACAATAATATTCTCACGACGTTTCGGCCACAACACAAGCGGCCTTCATCATGAAGGCCGCTTGTTATTTTATTTGATCAATTTATTATTTGATCAATTTATAATTTTTTTCTCATTCTACGTGACTTTACCGAAAGAACCAAAGAAGACGTTCTACTTAATTAAATATATTTTTTTGTAAATAAATGTTTTCTACCTACAACATCAGAGTGCAGCGCCGCATTAAACACGCAACTACTACAATGACGATAGTTTAAAGCGATTTGAAGTTATCATCGTCGTCGTTTTATGATGATAAAACATTTAAAAGAAATTCCAATAGGAAAGTAATGGGACTTTTGAAATCGCCCCAAAAACTAAAAAAAAAAATCGCAGCCTTTTGCGATTTGCCAATCGCACAGTTTCAAATCGCGATTTCGATTTGAAATCGATTAATCGATTTCGATCGATCGATTAATCGATTTGATATCGATGAATCGTTCAGCCCGTCTCTGTGGCTCGTGAGGCGTACGTGGCTCTTCGAGAGGGGGGGGGGGGTGCTCCATGTCGAGTGACGTCACCCGCTCATGATTATTAATGAGGGGGAGGGGGGTGCTCCATGTGGAGTGACGTCACCCGCTCATGATTATTAATGAGGGGGAGGGGGGTGCTCCATGTGGAGTGACGTCACTCGCTCATGATTATTAATGAGGGGGTGGGGGGGTGCTCCATGTCGAGTGACGTCACCCGCTCATGATTATTAATGAGGGGGGGGGTGGTGCTCCATGTCGAGTGACGTCACCCGCTCATGATTGTTAATGAGGGGGGGTGCTCCATGTGGAGTGACGTCACCCGCTCATGATTGTTAATGAGGGGGGGTGCTCCATGTGGAGTGACGTCCCCGCTCATGATTATTAATGAGGGTGGGGTGCTCCATGTGGAGTGACGTCACCCGCTCATGATTATTAATGAGGGGGGGGGTGGTGCTCCATGTCGAGTGACGTCACCCGCTCATGATTGTTAATGAGGGTGGGGTGCTCCATGTGGAGTGACGTCACCCGCTCATGATTATTAATGAGGGTGGGGTGCTCCATGTGGAGTGACGTCACCCGCTCATGATTATTAATGAGGGGGGGCTCCATGTGGAGTGACGTCACCCGCTCATGATTATTAATGAGGGTGGGGTGATCCATGTCGAGTGACGTCACCCGCTCATGATTATTAATGAGGGGGGTGCTCCATGTCGAGTGACGTCACCCGCTCATGATTATTGATGAGGGGGGTGCTCCATGTCGAGTGACGTCACTCGCTCATGATTATTAATGAGGGGGGGGTGCTCCATATCGAGTGACGTCACCCGCTCATGATTATTAATGAGGGGGTGTGTGGGGGGGGTGCTCTATGTCGAGTGACGTCACCCGCTCATGATTATTAATGAGGGGGGTGCTCCATGTCGAATGACGTCACCCGCTCATGATTATTAATGACGGGGGGGTGCTCCATGTGGAGTGACGTCACCCGCTCATGATTATTAATGAGGGGGGTGAGGGAGGTGCTCCATGTTGAGTGACGTCACCCGCTCATGATTATTAATGAGGCTACACCGCTACACTACCGCTCGACGTCTTACACCACCCCCAATAACAGCAACAACAGCAACATCATCACACGTTACAGTGAATGATAAACTCCGTGTGTAACACGTTATCATTCTTTGGTCGCTGGGTGGTAAAGCGTTATTTACTAATTGCTTATACCTTCAAAAGTACAGAAAGTAGGAGTCATTCCACACGAACCTTGCTTTTGCGAGCGGCAGAGTGATATTTAGCAATGTAGCTTAAAGCTTTGGTGACTGCAGTAATTCATATTCTTAGCTCTTTCGGTAAAGTCACGTTGAAGGGAAACAATAAAATAATAAAATATATATATTAAAAAAATGCAAACCGATACTTCTTTCAAATGTTTCTTACCGTTGGTTTTTCCACACCTGATGACGACCGTTTGTGTTATGGTCGGAACGTCGTGAGAATTTTATTTTAATTGTTTTATATACATCTTCTTTGGTTCTTTCGGTAAAGTCACGTAGAATGAGAATAAAATAATGAATTGATAAAATAAAATTGTATTTTTTATTTTATCAATTCATTATTTTAAAATAAAATTTTATTTTATTTTATCAATTTATTATTAAAATTTTATTTTATTTTATCAATTTATTATTTTATTCTCATTCTACGTGGTGGTGACTTTACCGAAAGAACCAAAGAAGATGAATCCTTGCAGTCACGAAAGCTTTAAATCGAAAGTTTTATATATATTGTATTATTTTATTGTTTCCCTTCAACGTGACTTTACTGAAAGAGCTCAGAATATTAATGCGGCTATTGTCAATGAGGAACCGTGGCGTGCGTTTGCGACTTTCCTTCACGCCTAAGTTCTGGTCACAAAGTTAAAAGTTTTGCAGGGGAGTAAAAGCCACTTTCTGCACTTTTGAAGCATAGGCAAATTTTTTTTTAAAAAATATGACACTTACTACCCAGGGGCAGAAATAGTGTTAAATAGTGTTATATAGTGTTAAATAGTGTTATTTAGTGTTTAAGAGTGATATTTAGTGTTAAATAGTGTTATTTAGTGTTAAATAGTGTAAATAGTGTTATTTAGTGTTAAATATTGTTAAATAGTGTTATTTAGTGTTAAACATTGTTATTTAGTGTTAAATAGTGTTATTTAGTGTTAAATAGTGTTAAAGAGTGATATTTAGTGTTAAATAGTGTTATTTAGTGTTAAATAGTGTTAAATAGTGTTATTTAGTGTTAAATAGTGTTAAAGAGTGATATTTAGTGTTAAATAGTGTTATTTAGTGTTAAATAGTGTTAAATAGTGTTATTTAGTGTTAAATAGTGTTAAAGAGTGATATTTAGTGTTAAATAGTGTTATTTAGTGTTAAATAGTGTTAAATACTGTTATTTAGTGTTAAATAGTGTTAAAGAGTGATATTTAGTGTTAAATAGTGTTATTTAGTGTTAAATAGTGTTAAAGAGTTTACATTATGAGACCTCCTTTGCCAGTAACAAGATATAGTAATAGGTTTTACCTTTTTAACTGGCACAAAAACTGACACCTTTATTTCATAATAGCCAGGGGGGGTGGTGTCGCTTCTGAAACTGGAGCCTCTGCGTAGCCTCTCAGCGGCGAGCCCTTAACCCAGTAAATAAACAACAACAGCAACAACAAAATATTGTAATAGGTTTTGATTTAAAGCTGGCTTAGCAATCATTGGAAATATTTGATAAACCATTTCAGGTCTTAATTGATTGTTCACGCTTACAGTGGCTTTCAGACAGCATACATTAAATGTTTCGTCTCCCCCCTCCTCTTTTCAGAACATAGATGGACTAGTCCTTCTAAATAAACTGCCAAATCGCTGTGTGTGGCGCTAACGTTTTTATAAATAAATACACCATTTAAAAATAAATACATTTATGCAAACCGACACAGCTGATGACAGACCGTTTGTGTTATGGTCGAAACGTCGTGAGAATTTTTATTGTTTTATATATATTTTATTATTTTATTGTTTCCCTTTAACGTGACTTTACCGAAAGAACTAAGAATATATAGTAATAGGTTTTACCCTTTTAACTGGCACAAAAACTGACACCTTTATTCAAGGCATCATGTTTGCAATAACCCCAACACAAGCAGTCAAAATGCAAACAAAATAGACAACTCTGATAATAATATTGGCACTGTCCTTGAATTTGATTGGTCCACACCCGAGACGGCTTTTCTTAGAGCCTAGTCTCCACTGGTGTTGGACCAGAAGACGCCAAAAGGCGTACTACTCAAAAAACAGCGCACTATCAGAGTTATTGAGGGCTCGGGGTGAGCATTTACATTATGAGACCTCCTTTGCCAGTAAAAAAATATAGTAATAGGTTTTTAGCCTTTTAACTGGCACAAAAACTGACACCTTCATTCAAGGCATCATGTTTGCAATAACCACAACACAAGCAGTCAAAATGCAAACAAAAAGAGACAACTCTGATAATGATATTGGCACTATCCTTGAATTTGATTGGTCCACACCCGAGACGGCTTTTCTTAGAGCCCTTAAGTCTCCACTGGTGTTGGACCAGAAGACGCCAAAAGGCGTACAACTCAAACAACAACAACAATAATGAGAAAAATATTTAAGTTCGTTTACAGGCGCGACCAGAGGGCGACATTTTGAAGACGAGGACATTAGCCGAAACGTTGCCCTAAAATAAATAAAAAGAAACACGTTTTAAAATTTTGATTTAAAGCTTTCGTGACTGCAGTAATTCATATTCTTAGTTTTTTTCGGTAAAGTCACGTTGAAGGGAAACAACAAAATAATAAAATATATATAAAACAATAAAAAATTCTCACGACGTTTCGACCATAACTCAAACGGTCGTCTTCAGGTGTGTTGGTTTGCATAAATTTATTTTTAAACGGCGCATTTATTTATTTATAAAAAACGTTAGCGCCACGCGCAACGATTTGGCAGTTTGCCCAGGACTAGTCCATCTATATTTTGAAAAGAGGAGGGGGGAGACGAATTTTTTTTATAATGTATGCTGTGTGAAAGCCATTTGGCTATTTATTTAGGACTAGTCCATCTATAGTCCACCTATATTCAGAATATAGATGGACTAGTCCTGAATAAACTGCCAAATCGTTGCGCGTGGCGCTAACGTTTTTTTAAATCAATAAATAAATGCGCCGTTTAAAAATAAATTTATGCAAACCAGCACACCTGAAGACGACCGTTTGTGTTATGGTCGAAACGTCATGAGAATTTTTTTATTGTTTTATATATTTTATTATTTTGTTGTTTCCCTTCAACGTGACTTTACCGAAAAAACTAAGAATACGTTTTAAAATGTTTACTCAAGTTTAAATCTTGACGCGAAGCTTTCGCGACCGCAGCAACTCAAATTCTCTTGGCTCCGTCGGTAAAGTCGCGTAGATCGACTCAAAGAAAATAACTATTTTTTTTGTTTTTTAACAAAACAAATAACTAAAAAGCGACGACGTTTCGATGGCGAGGCAAGCGTTCGTCATTGCCCCCTTTGCCCGATGACGAACGCTTGCGTCGCCATCGAAACGTCGTTGCTTTGTTCTTATTTGTTTCCTTATTCTCTCTCAAAACCTCTCTACGTGACTTTATCGAAAGACCCACCCCCCCCACCCCCCCCAAAAACAAAAATTTACTTTAGTTTTTTAAAATTTTATTTAAAGCTTTCGTGACTGCAGGGATTCATATTCTTGGTGCTTTCGGTAAAGTCACCACATAGAAGGGAAACAATAAAATAATAAAAAAAATCAATAAAATGATCACGACGTTTTGACTGCAACACGAGCAATCGTCATCAGGTGTGAAAACCACAGCAAGAAAATTTGAAAATTTGAAAATTTTCTCGCTGTGGTTTTCACACCTGATGACGATTGCTTGTGTTGCAGTCGAAACGTCGTGATAATTTTATTGCTTCATATATTCATTTCATTTGATTATTTTATTGTTTGCCTTCTACACGACTTTACCGAAAGAACCAAGAATATTCTTTGGTTTAGTTAAACAGAAAAGCTGCATTTTTTTAGTTTTTTGTGTGTGTGTGTGTGTGGGGGGCGTCGGGTGCCCCCCACAAACGATCAATGCTGTCGACTGCAGCGTTGGGTCATCACGGGGGAGAGGCACGGGCGCTCGACCCTCTCCAGACCCCCGCTGTGTCACCAAGGAGAGGCGGCGACGCGCCGAGCCCAGCCCATAATGAGACGGGCGCGGCGCAGCGGAGCAGGTGGAGTATTTTAAGACGTTCCCGTGGGGTGTGATGCTCTGAGGCTTCTTGGTTGCGGTGACTCAAAGCTCCCTCCACCCGCTCCAGCTCCTCCTACCACGCCCCCCCCCCTTCCCCCCACCGTCACCTCCACTAACTCCACTAACTTCACCTCCACCATCTTCACCACCTCCTCCTCCTCCACCACCTATACCGCCACCTCCACCACCTCCACCTCCACCACCGCCACCGCCTCCACCACCTCCACCGCCACCTCCACCATCTTCACCATCTCCACCACCTCCACCGCCACCTCCACCACCTCCACCGCCACCTCCACCACCGCCACCGCCGCCACCGCCTCCACCACCACCTCCACCACCTCCACCTCCGCCTCCACCACCTCCACCGCCACCAACTCCACCACCTCCACCACCTCCACCCCTCCAACCCCCTCCACCACCTCCGCTACCTCCACCACCTCCACCGCCTCCACTACCTCCACCACTTCCACCACCTCCACCGCCTACACCACCTCCACCACTTCCACCACCTCCACTACCTCCACCACCTCCACCACCTCTACCACTTCCACCACCTCCACTACCTCCACCACTTCCACCACCTCCACCGCCTACACCACCTCCACCACTTCCACCACCTCCACTACCTCCACCACCTCCACCACCTCCACTACCTCCACCACCACTTCCACCACCTCCTCTACCTCCACCACCTCCACTACCTCCACCACCTCCACCACCTCCACCACCTCTACCACTTCCACCACCTCCACCACCTCCACCGCCTCCACCACCTACACCCCCTCTACTTTCTTCACCACCTTCACCACCTCCACCACCTACACCCCTCCAACCCCCTCCACTACCCCCTGCACCACCTGCCCGACCCACCCCACCTCTCCCTCTATCTCCCACGGGAACATCGAGAGGAGTCCGCTACCAAAACACGACGAGAATAAATAGAGAGAGGCGGGGAGACAGGAGAGAGATGCGGGGAGCGCACATCTCTGTCTGTCTGTCTACCTGCCTGTCTGTCTGCCTACCTGCCTGTCTGTCTACCTGTCTGTCTGTCTGTTTGCCTGTCTACCTGTCTGTCTGTTTGCCTGTCTGTCTGCCTGTCTGTCTGCCTGTCTGTCTGTCTGCCTGCCTGTCTGTCTGTCTGTGTGTGTGTCTGCCTGTCTGTCTGCCTGCCTGCCTGCCTGTCTGTCTGTCTGCCTGTCTGCCTGCCTGCCTGTCTGCCTGTCTGTCTGTCTGTCTGCCTGTCTGCCTGCCTGTCTGTTTGCCTGTCTGTCTGTCTGTCTGCCTGCCTGCCTGCCTGTCTGCCTGTCTGCCTGCCTGGGTCTCTGTGTAGTGAGTCTATGGGTATCTGTGTGATGAGTCTATGGATCTCTGTTGAGTTTATGGGTATCTGTGTGATGAGTCTATTGCTCTGTGATGAGTCTATGGATCTCTGTTTATTGAGTCTAGGGGTATCTGTGTGATGAGTCTATTGCTCTGACATGAGTCTATGGATCTCTGTTTGTTGAGTCTATGTGTATTTGTGTGATGAGTCTATTGCTCTGTGATGAGTCTATGGATCTCTGTTTGTTGAGTTTATGAGGCTCCGTGCGGTCAGTCTGCATCTCTGTTTATTGAGTCTATGGGTATCTGTGTGATGAGTCTTTTGCTCTGACATGAGTTGCTCCCACATTGTGACGTCACGTCCGGTCGGTGGCTTTGGTCTTCGAAATTCGCCGCCTCGGATGTGGCTTAGAGAGGGTGTTCGGCTGCTGCTACGAATTCCCACGTGGCGATGACGATGATGATGATGACACACTGGCTGCCTGTAGAGCTTTATAATTGATTCAAAGATTATTTCATTGTTTTTTAAGTCGCTAAATAGACTGGCACCTGACGAAACGTGACGCGTTTTTCTTCTTTGGTTCTTTCGGTAAGGTCACCACCACGTAGAATGGGAATAAAATAATAAAATAACACAATGAAATTCTCACGACGTTTCGGCCACAACGCAAGCGGCCGTCTTCAGGTGAAAGGTACGACAGAGCTCTGTCGTCCCGACAGGTCTGTACCTTTCACCTGAAGACGGCCGCTTGCGTTGTGGCCGAAACGTCGTGAGAATTTCATTGTGTTATTTTATTATTATTTTATTCTCGTTCCACGTGGTGGTGACCTTACCGAAAGAACCAAAGAAGATGAATCCTTGCAGTCACGCAAGATTTGAATCGAAAAGTGACACGTTTTTTTTTAAAGTTATGAACCCAGTAGATCCCTCAGGTCCTCTGGCAACTGGTCTCTTGGTGGTGCCCAGAGCCAGGGGCCACAACATACGGGGAGGGCAGCCTTCAGCTATCTACGCTGCTCCCCTTTGGAACGGCACGCCGGAGGATCAGAGTGAATTAGAGTCGGTGAATGTTTAAAAAACGACATCTTAAAACGTAGCCCTCTCTAGATTGTGTTCTAATTAGGATGCCCTGATTGTGTGCTCACTGCGCTTTTTATAATACTTTTTTTTTATTTAAAGCTTTCGTGACTGCAGTAATTCATATTCTTAGCTCTTTGGGTAAAGTCACGTTGAAGGGAAACAATATATATAAAACAATAAACATTCTCACGACGTTTCGACCATAACACAAACGGTCGTCATCAGGTGTGTCGGTTTGCATGAATGTATTTATTTTTAAACGGTGTATTTATTTATTTATAAAAAAACGTCAGCGCCACGCGCAGCGATTTGGCAGTTTATTTAGAAGGACTAGTCCTAGAAAGAGCTAAGCATATACATTTTAGTTCGTTATGTTTTGTATTTTTCTAACAATATTAATCTTACTGTCTCATCATGGGACCTCCTTTGCCGGGACCACAATATGAGGATAGGTTTTCCCCTTTTGTTTCTGGCAACAAAACAGCTGTCAAGATATTCTTGGTTCTTTCGGTAAAGTCACGTGGAAGGGAAACAATAAGATAATAAAAATATATAAAACAATTTAAAGGTGTTAAGATGTTGAAACACCAAACCGAAACCTTTTACACGGAGTCATGCCACTGCATTAACCACAGACACTTGTGGTCAGAATGCAAACAAAAAAAACACACTCTGGTAATATGATGCATTGTTTTTGAAACTGATTGGTCCACACCAGAGACGGCTTTTTTTTTTAGAGCCTCGTCTCAAAACGGTGTTAGACCAGAGGACGCCAAAAGGTGTCCTCTGGTGTGGAACCAATCAGCTTCAAAGACAATGCCAATACATTATCAGAGCGTGTTTTTTTATTTTAAATTTCCATTCTGACCGCAGGTATTGCGGTTAATACACTCACATGATTCCTTGTAAAAAAAAAGGTTTCAGTTTGGTGTTTTAACATCTTAACGCAGCTGGTTGTTTTGTCGCCAGATTTAAAAAAACCGGTGGAACACCTATTCCCAATCTTACTGTCATTGAAATCGTGTCAGTCGCTTTTTAGTGTGTCCTGCTAAGCACCACTCCGCGTTGCATTGTATGCACGAATTGCACCAGGGTCGTTTTTGAACAAAAGAGAGCCACGACATAGCAGCTCAGTTCGGGGGTGTGGGGGTGGGGTGGGGAGGGGGGGCCTTGCGCCTGGCGCAGTGATTGAATCACAAGCGACGGTACTCACATCACGTGCTGGACACCACGTGGCACGGATAGTCAGGAAGTAAAACAAACAAAAAAGAACAAAGGCCCCTTCTCTGATTGGTTACTTAACGGGGCCTGAAAGGGGATTGGCTAGAGCAGGGGTCACCAAACTACGGCCCGCGGGCCGCATCCGGCCCGCGACGTCAGTCCATCAGGCCCGCCGACGATACTTGAATTTGGTTGGTAAAACGTATGGAACACGAGACGACTCAGCCTCAAATGAGTACCTGGTGCGGTGTGTAAACATCGGCACTAGGGAGACAAAGGCGGTCGGGCGTGGTGCTGGCCACCCACCCCCTCGTGTACCGTTCTGGCCTTCATAGGTGCTGCTCGCTAACAGCACTTGCCCCTACAGTCTATTACAGGCTATATGGGGGATCTTTGTATTTGTCTTTGTTTGTGTGTGGGCAGCGGTAGTGTAGCGGTTAGTGCGCTGCGCTATGAACCTGGTTACCCGGGTTCGATTCCCGCTCACGGCCAACACCAGTTACGATTATCTGAACTGGTTGTGGGCCTCCCCTAGGTCGACTCAGCCTCAAATGAGTACCTGGTGCGGTGTGTAAGCATCGCCACTTGGGAGACAAAGGCGGCCATGCGTGGTGCTGGCCACCCACCCCCTCGTGTACCGTTCCGGCCTTCATAGGTGCTCGCTAACAGCACTTGCCCCTACAGTTTCTTAAGGCTATATGGGGGATCTTTGTCTGTGTCTGTGTATGTATGGGGAGCTGCAGTCTAGTGGTTAGTGCTACGCTGCGCTATGAAACTGACGACCCGCGTTCGATTCCCGCTCATGGCCAATACCAGGTCCTCGCTAACAGCACTTGCACCAACAGTCTGCACAGACTATACGGGGGATCTTTGTCTCTGTGGGTGTGCGAACCCGGTGAACTGGGTTCGATTCCCGCTCACGGCCAAAACCAGAGACGATAATCTGAACCGGTTGTGGGCCTCCCCTAGGTCGACTCGGCCTCAAATGAGTACCTGGTGCGGTGTGTAAACATCGCCACTTGGGAGACAAAGGCGGCCGGGCGTGGTGCTGGCCACCCACCCCCTCGTGTACCGCTCCGGCCTTCATAGGCGCTGCTCGCTAACAGCACTGGCCCCAACAGTCTGTTAAGGCTTTATCGGGGATCTTTGTCTTTGTGTGCGTGGTCGGCTAGCAGCACTCTCCCCTGCAGTCTCTTGAAGGCTATACGGGGGGCCTTTGTCTTTGGTCTGCACTTGCCCCAACAGTCTCTTGAAGGCTATACGAGGGGTCTTTGTCTCTATTTTTGAGTGAGAGAGAGTCCATCCGTGCTATGTACCTAACACCCGCGTGTTATTTACGCGTGTCACGGACCACATCTTCCGTACACGTGCTATGCACATGGTCACAGCACATTGTACACCAAGGTGGCTAGGAGATGTTCACTACCTCGCCAGGTAAACAGGAGGATTGTGGGTTCAATCTCGACCCTGGTGAGATGTTAACTACCTCGCCTGATATACAGGAAGATCGTGGGTTTAAGCCCGACCCTGATGAGATGTTAACTACCTCGCCAGGTATGCAGGAGGATCGTGGGTTCAATCCCGACCCTGGTGAGATGTTAACTACCTCGCCAGGTATACAGGAAGATCGTGGGTTTAAGCCTGACCCTGATGAGATGTTAAATACCTCGCTAGGTATACAGGAGGATCGTGGGTTCAATCCCGACCCCGGTGAGATGTTAACTACCTCGCCTGGTAACCGGAAGATCGTGGGTTCAAGCCCGACCCTGATGAGATGTTAACTACCTCGCCAGGTATACAGGAGGATCGTGGGTTCAATCCCGACCCTAGTGAGGTGTTAACTACCTCGCCAGGTATACAGGAGGATCGTGGGTTCAATCCCGACCCTGATGAGATGTTAACTACCTCGCCAGGTATACAGGAAAATTGTGGGTTCAATCCCGACCCTGGTGAGGTGTTAACTACCTCGCCAGGTATACAGGAGGATCGTGGGTTCAATCACGACCCTGATGAGATGTTAACTACCTCGCCAGGTGTACAGGAAGATCGTGAGTTCAATCTCGACCCTCGTGAGATGTTCACTACCTCTCTGGGTATACAGGAGGATCGTGGGTTCAATCCCGACGCTGGTGAGGTGTTAACTACCTCGCCAGGTATACAGGAGTTCGTGGGTTCAATCACAACCCTGGTGAGATGTTAACTACCTCGCCTGGTATGCAGGAGGATCGTGGGTTCAATCCCGACACTGGTGAGATGTTAACTATCTCGACTGGTATACAGGAGGTCGTGGGTTCAATCCCGACCCTGATGAGATGTTAATTACCTCGACAGGTATACAGGAGGATCGTGGGTTCAAGTCCGACCCTGGTAACATGTTAACTACCTCGCCTTGTATAACGAAGGTCGTGGGTTCAATCACGACCCTGATGACATGTTAACTACCTCGCCTGGTATACAGGACGTCGTGGGTTCAATCACGACCCTGATGAGATGTTAACTACCTCGCCTGGTATACTGGAATGTGGGTAGTGGTTGCGGTGGAGGTGGCGGTGATGATGGTGGTGGTGATGATGGTGGTGGCGGTGGTGATGGTGGCAGTGGTGGCAGTGGCGACGATGGCGGTGTCAATGACAGCAGCCGTGACCAGCGGCTACCCCACGCACTCGACCGGTCCTCCGGAGGGGGCCTCCTCCGTGCCTCTGCCGTGCGAGCGCATGGAACTAATTGATAACTGTATAACAATTTTTCTTTTTCTTCCTGGGTAGTAAGTGTTATTTCCTCATTGCTTATGCCTCAAAAGTACAGAAAATGGCTATTACTCCCCACGAACCTTTGTGAGCAGGAGAGTGATATGTAGAATGAGAAAACGTGGCGTGCATTTGCGACTTTCCTTCACGTAAAGTCCTGGTCACAAAAGCAAAGTTTGTGGGGAATAATAGCCGCCTTCTGTACTTTTTAGGCACAAGCAATTGGAATATAACACTTACTACCCAGGAACAAAAAAAACATGTTACATAGTGTATAATTGGAAGACACGGGTCTCACGGCTATCCCCACCTCACCTCACCTCGCCTCGCCTCCTCCCGCCTCCCTCCCCCCCGGCAAGGCAGACCTCCAGGGACTTACTCGCTGGCTGCGTGGGATGAGAGAGCTTCGCTCGCTCGGTGTGCGAGTTGGGGAGCGGCCGGAGTAACGGTCGGGTGGGCGTGGGTGGTTTCAGCGGTTGGGGCCCATCCATTAACCACCAACGTCTTTGTCCTGAAGGTGAGGAACTTGCACAGGCGACTCCAGGTGCCCAGCCGCTCCGTCACCTTCTCCTCCAGCTCGACCCAGTTCCTCTGCGGTGGTTCCTCCTCTGGTCACAGGAACACCCCCAGGTGTTGCAGCAGCGATGTTGTGCTCCAATTGATGGCTTTTACCTTCTCGGGACACTGGGTCGTGTCCCACGCTCCAACCAGCAGGCACGCTGCACTTTCGCCAGTTCATTTTTGATGAGGAGGCCTTCAAAAAGACGACCTCGCACTCGTGCAGCAGGGCGACATCATCCAGGGAGCGCAGGATGAGGAGGACGTCGTCGTCAGGACTAACGTGACGCTTGGTTCCCTGAGCACCAGGCCGCTGAGTCTCTGCCTGATGAGACTCAGGAAAGGCTCTAAAGCCAGGGCATAAAGTTGGGCCGACAATGGGCATCCCTGTCTCACTCCTCGCTCGAATTTGACCGGGACAGTGAGGGCGCCGTTGACCTTGGTCACGCACTCCGCCTTGATGTAGAGTAGGCGGATCGTTCGGACAAAGCCAACACCAACGTTTGTGAGAGTTCCCAGCAGGTATTTGTGGTCCACTCTGTCAAAAGCTTTTTTCCTGGTCAAGGGCCAGAAACGCGATTGGGATGCCCAACCTCGGGGACACCGCGATGAGGTCCCTGACCAGGAAGATGCCGTCGTGGATGCTTCGTCCGGGGATGCTGTAGGACTGGTGCAATCACCCCTTTCAGCCGCAGGGAGAGAGCCTTCGTCAATGCTTTGTAGTCGGTGTTCAGGAGGGACACCGGACGCCTGTTTTGTTAGGTGCCTCAGAATCAGAATCAGAAAGGGTTTTATTCGCCATGTAAGTTCACACCGACACGGAATTTACTTTGGCAGGATGGTGCATACATTCAACATATAGGAATCTAAAATCTTAAATAAGTTTTAAACAAGTCTTACTATAATAAGGGTTAAAAGTCTAACACTAAGGGGCTGAAGTATATAAAATAAAATAAATATCGATTATAAAATAGCTTTAAGATATAATTTAAAAATACAAATAGGGAAACATAGTTAATATCAGCAACGTGTCGTTATGTAGATCAAATGTTAAAAACAGTGTTAGCCCTTGGCCTTGTTTAACAGGCCAGCAGCAGATGGGAAGAAACTGTTTTTATGGCGTGAGGTTTTGGTCCTGATGGACCGAAGCCTTCTGCCGGAGGGGAGTAGCTGAAACAGAGAGTGTCCAGGGTGGGAGAAATCGGCCATAATCTTCCTCGCTCGCCTCATAGACCTTGTCGTGTGCAGGTCCTCGAGGGTCGGTAGATTGCAGGCAATTACCTTCTCAGCAGTGTGGATGATACGCTGCAGTCTGCTCTTGTCCTTGGCAGTGGCAGCAGCGTACCAGACGGTTATGGAGGAGGTGAGGATGGATTCAATGATCGCTGTATAGAATTGCACCATCATTGTCTTTGGCAGGTTGAATTTCTTCAGCTGCCGTAGAAAGTACATCCTCTGTTGAGCTTTCTTGGTGAGGGAGCTGATGTTCAATTCCCACTTGAGGTCCCGGGAGCGAATAGTGCCCAGGAAGCGGAAGGACTCTACAATTTTTACTGGGGAGTCTAACAGGGTGATGGGGGTGAGTGGTGCTGTATTCTTCCTGAAGTCCACAACCATCTCCACTGTCTTTAGAGCATTTAGCTCTAAGTTGTTCTGGCTACACCAGGTCACCAGATTGTCAGCTTCCCACCTATAGTCAGACTCATCCCCACCAGAGATCAGCCCAATGAGGGTGGTGTCATCCGCAAACTTCAATAGTTTGACGGACAGATGATTGGAGGTGCAGCTGTTGGTATACAGGGAGAAGAGCAGAGGGGAAAGGACGCAGCCCTGAGGAGTTCCGGTGCTGATGGACCTGGAGCCAGAGACTTGTGTTCCCAGCTTAACGCACTGCTTCCTGTCAGAAAGGAAGTCTGTGATCCATTTACAGGTGGTGTATGGCACGTTCAGCTGGAAGAGCTTGTCCTGAAGCAGGGCAGGGATGATGGTGTTGAAGGCAGAGCTGAAGTCCACAAACAGGATCCTGGCGTAGGATGCTGGGGCGTCCAGATGCTGTAGGGTGAAGTGGAGGGCCATGTTAACTGCATCGTCCACAGACCTGTTGGCTCTGTAGGCAAACTGAAGGGGGTCCAGGAGAGGGTCTGTGATGGCTTTGAGGTGTGCCAGGACCAGGCGCTCAAAAGACTTCATTACCACAGATGTAAGGGCGACCGGTCTGTAATCATTTAGTCCTGTTGGCCTTAGCTTTTTGGGCACAGGGATGATGGTGGAGGACTTGAGACAGGCTGGTACATGGCATGTCTCCAGGGAGGTGTTAAAAATGTTGGTGAACACCGGAGACAGCTGGTCAGCGCAGTGCCTGAGGGTGGCTGGAGAGACAGAGTCCGGCCCGGCTGCTTTGCGTGGATTCTGCCTCTTGAAAAGTCTATTAACTTCTCCCTCCTGAAAGGAGATAGTCGTCTCTGTAGTATTGGTGGGGGATGGGGCCTCTTGGGTTGGAAGGGGTGGTTCAGGACAGTCCAATTGTCTTTCAAATCTACAGTAGAACTCGTTCAGGTCGTTGGCTAGGCGGGAGTCGTTAGTGGTGTGGGGGGCTCTGGGTTTGTAGTTGGTGATCTGCCTGAGCCCTCTCCAGACAGAAGCAGCGTCGTTTGTAGAGAACTGGTGTTTTAGTCTCTCTGAGTACAGTCGTTTAGCCTCTCTCACCGCTTTGCTAAACCTGTTCTTCGACTCCTTGAATCTGTCTCTATCTCCACTCCTAAACGCTTCCTCCTTCTCCAACCTCAACCTTCTGAGCTTTGCTGAGAACCAGGGCTTATTGTTGTTAAAGTTCACCCTGGTACGTGTTGGGATACAGCAGTCCTCACAGAAGCTGATGTAGGACGTCACAGCCTCTGTGAGTTCATCTAGACTATTGGTAGCAGTCGTGAACATATCCCAGTCAGTACAGTCTAAGCACGCCCGCAAATCTTCCACAGCCTCACTGGTCCACTGTTTAGATGTCCTCACAGCAGGTTTACAGAGTTTTAGTTTCTGCCTGTATGCAGGAATCAGGTGGACCATGGCATGGTCAGAGTGTCCTAGTGCTGCTCGGGGGACGGCGTGGTAGGCTCTACTGACTGTAGTGTAACAGTGATCCAGAGTGTTCCCTTCTCTGGTTGGGCATTTAATGAATTGTATGTATTTGGGGAGTTCGTGGCTGAGATTACCTTTGTTAAAGTCGCCAAGTACGATAACCAACGAATCTGGATTTGCTCGCTCCACACTCAGAATCTGATCGGCGAGCATGCGTTGGGCCTCTTTAACCTGAGGACAAGGCGGCAAATAAACTCCGACCAAAATGAGCGACGCGAACTCGCGAGGCGAGTAAAACGGTTTACAGGTTATAAAAATTGATTCAAGGAGTGGAGAACAATGTTGCAGAATCACTGTGACATCTACACACCAGCCACTGTTAATGTAAAAACAAATACCACCGCCTTTCGTCTTGCCGGAGAGTGCTATGTCACGATCCGATCTTACAAGATGGAATCCTGCTAGTTGTAGCGAAGTGTCCGGAATCAAATCACACAGCCATGTTTCCGTGAAGCACAATGCAGAAGCTGAAAGAAAGTCTTTGTTTTTTACCATCAGTAGCTGAAGTTCATCCATTTTGTTGTACAGTGAACGTACGTTGGAGAGGAAAAAGCTCGGAAGCACTGTTCGGATCCCGCGTCTGCGTAGCTGTACTAGAGCCCCCGACCGTTTACCCCTTGGGCGGCGTTTCGTTGCTTGAGCAAAGCCTAGCGCGGCATTGACTAGAATGCCTACTAATTCTGCCGCTGGAAGCAGAAAAGTAGGAATTAAATCCACAGGAGTTGTTTCCCTGATATTTAAAAGTTCGTCTCTTGTTAGAGAACTCCGAAAATCTTGGCAAAACACTGAATTGACAGACAAAACAAGACAAAACAGGGCGCACCGACCGGCTGAGGCTACCATCATCAGCGCCATCTTCGCACCAGCACGGGTGTGCTGAACAGCAGGACTCCCTCACCAGCACTGGTGTGTTGAACAGTAGGCCCCTCTCACCAGCATGGGAGTGGTGAACAGCAGGCCCCTCTCACCAACACGGGTGTGATGAACAGTAGGCCTCTCTCACCAGCATGGAAGTGAACAGCAGGCCCCTCTCACCAACACGGGGGTGATGAAGAGCACGCCCCTCACACCAGCACGGGTGTGATGAATAGTAGGTCTCTCTCACCAGCACGGGTGTGATGAACAGCAGGCCCCTCACACCAGCACGGGTGTGATGAATAGTAGGCCTCTCTCACCAGCACGGGTGTGATGAACAGCAGGCCCCTCTCACCAGCATGGGTGTGTTGAACAGCAGGCCCCTCTCACCAGCACGGGTGTGTTGAACAGCAGGCCCCTCTCACCAGCACGGGTGTGTTGAACAGCAGGCCCCTCTCACCAGCACGGGTGTGCTGAACAGTAGGCCCCTCTCACCAGCACGGGTCTGTTGAACAGCAGGCCCCTCTCACCAGCACGGGTGTGCTGAACAGTAGGCCCCTCAACACGGGTGTGCTGAACAGCAGGCCTCTCTCACCAACACGGGTGTGCTGAACAGTAGGCCCCTCAACAGCAGGCCCCTCTCACCAGCACGGGTGTGCTGAACAGCAGGCCCCTCAACACGGGTGTGCTGAACAGCAGGCCTCTCTCACCAGCACCGGTGTGCTGAACAGCAGGCCCCTCTCACCAACACGGATGTGATGAACAGCAGGCCCCTCTCACCAGCACGGGTGTGCTGAACAGCAGGCCCCTCAACACGTGTGAGCTGAACAGCAGGCCTCTCTCACCAGCACGGGTGTGCTGAACAGCAGGCCCCTCTCACCAGCACGGGTGTGCTGAAAAGCAGGCCCCTCTCACCAGCACGGGTGTGTTGAACAGCAGGCCTCTCTCACCAGCACGGGTGTGCTGAAAAGCAGGCCCCTCTCACCAGCACGGGTGTGTTGAACAGCAGGCCTCTCTCACCAGCAAGGGTGTGCTGAAAAGCAGGCCCCTCTCACCAGCACGGGTGTGTTGAACAGCAGGCCTCTCTCACCAGCAAGGGTGTGCTGAACAGCAGGCCCCTCAACACGGGTGTACTGAACAGCAGGCCTCTCTCACCAGCACGGGTGTGATGAACAGCAGGCCCCAAAACAGCAGGCCTCTCTCACCAGCACGGGTGTGATGAACAGCAGGCCTCTCTCACCAGCACGAGTGTGTTGAACAGCAAGCCCCTCTCAAGACAAAACAAGACAAAACTGGACAAAACAGGGCGCACCAACCGGCCGAGGCTGCCATCATCGGCGCCATCTTGCACCAGGTCTCCGCTCTTGGGAAGCAGAGTGAGCACCGCCCTCCTCCAAGACTGAGGCATCACCCCCGGTCACAAAGGCTTCCTCCAGCACCTCCCTGTAGTCCTCCCGTAGTCTGTATTTTTCCTCTTGCGATTTGCCGCGCGAGGCGGCGATGTCGGGGCCACGACCTCGGTCGTGGGAGGCTGCGTACCTGCGGAACCCGGTGTGGGCTGTTGGGGGCCTCGTTGCAATGGAGGCTCTTGCTGCCTTGCCCCCTTCGCTCTGCCTCCCTCCTCCCCGCTTCTTTTCTCCGACCCTCGCCGTCGTCGGTTTGGGGCAATCCCTTCGGAAGTGCCCCATCTCCTTTGCAAAGATTGCATCTGATGCAACCCTTGCCATAGAACAACCTGCGGGCAATGCTGTCCGGGAGTCGGCAGGACGTGCACCTGCCTCCTGAAAGACAAGATGCGTTTCAGGGCAGGGTTTCTGCACCCCCGATGGGCAGGACACGTACGGGCAACTCGACCGTGCCCAGCCTGGACACGTGCTCCGACACGGCCTTGTCGGGGATGTAGGGCGGCACGCTCGATACGACTATTCGCACCGCCACCGAAGCGACGGGTTCCAGCCGGACGTGGAGTCCCCCCCCCCCCCCCCCCCCCGCCCCCCGCACGGCCACCCCCTTCTCGACGGCCGCATCGGCCGACTTCTTCGTCGTCAGGAAGGAGACGGCTTTCCCGCTCAGCTTCGAGGCGTGGGTGACGGTGGCTGGCAAGGACGATGGCGGCCGGGGCCTCGACGTTAAGAGCCTCGATCGTGACGGGGCTCGAGGCATAGCAGCGGATTCAGTTCTGGCGCTTCGGGGGGGTCGGGCTTGGAGTAGAGGCCCGAGTGGGGGGGGGGGGGGGGGGGGGCCTCGTGGCTCCAGGCAGATTGGCAGCAGCTGCCTGTGTGTAGGCGGCCATTTTGGTCCTCCTACCCTCAAACCCTGCCTCCTCGAGAGAATGTAAACGGAGGATTACATTTTTTTTTTTAAATCCTCGTTAAAGAAATAATGATAGAAATAAAAGATGAAAATAAATTGTGTATTTAATAGATACATGTGTTGATAAACAAAAAAGAAATTAAATATAGGTATGGATAAGTAAAAATACAATTTTAAATAATTAAATATATTTACGTTGTGAATAAATGAAAGTATTTAGCAAACAAATCTACTCATGAGACAAATTTGTTTCTTAAGTACATTCACCTATCGTTAAACAAATGCAACTGATAGGCCGCACACACGTGGATGGGCCCAGAAAGACAATGTGAAAAAAAATAAACTTAATAGCAGGTGGCACTACCAGCAAAGTAAATAATTGTGATTCAAGTGGTTTTATTGTCTTAAATCTACTGCACACAAGAAACAAGATATAACTAATCTCAAACAGTTTAAAACGATGCTTTAATCAATTATGGGATTGTGCACAGGGCCTAAGAAACACTGCTGTGTTTCAAAAGCCTATGCCTGACCCTGAACTGTTAAACAATGGAAACAAATTAAAAGTCGGGTTTTAACACACAAATAGATCGACTTGTTTGTGCAAGAGACTGAATACGCACTCTTGCCGAAGAAAGTCCCGAGAAATAAATGAAGTCACAGTGAGGATGTTAGATGTATAGAGGTAACACGGGGAGCTCTACTTATACACATCACTCTCTGTCTCTCCCTCCCCCATCCCTCACTCCCTCTTTTTTTTCCCTCTCCTCCCTCATCTCCCTCCCTCCCTCTCTTCCCTCCCTCCCTCCCTCTCCTTCCTCCCTCCCTCCCCTCCCCTCTTCCCTCCCTCCCTTCCCTTCCCTCTTCCCTCCCTCCCTCCCCTCCCCCCCTCCCTCCCCTCCCCTCTTCCCTCCCTCTCTCCCTCTCCTTCCTCCCTCCCTCCCTCTCTCCCCCCCTCCCTCCCTCCCTCCCTCCCCTCCCCTCTTCCCTCCCTCCCCTCTTCCCTCCCTCCCTCCCTCCCCTCCCCTCTTCCCTCCCTGACCCCCTCCCCCCCCTCCCTCCTTCTCGCCCTCCCCCCCCCCCACCGCAGCGATCCATCCGCGACGAAAAGCAAAGTTGAAGAAGAAGCAACCCCACACACCCCCCCCCCCTCCCCGCACCACCACCACCACAACCACCACCACCACCACGACCACGTAAATGGATCAGAACCAATCGCTCCCATCGGACCTCATCCTCACGGCGAGCGTCGCCACCGTTGCTCGCCATCTCCGCGACCGCCGCCCGCACAGGCCCGTGTCCGTGCCCCCCCACGCTCGCCCCCCCCCCCCCCCCCCCCCCCCCACCGGCCTAGTCGAGTCCACCAGCTCGCCGTGCAGGGTCGGTGGTGGGCGGATGCCACGCGCGCGGAGACGCTGCAGTCCATCCGCGCGTCCGCCCGCGACAAGGTGGTCCGGGCGCCCAACCGCGACTTCCTCGTCGCGGGCGGCCTTGGCGTGCGGCCTGACCCTGCGCGGGGTGCGCAGGGTCAGGCCCCGAGTCGCGGGGCTCCCGGGGGCCAGGGCGCCCCGGACGAGCGTCACCCACCCCCGCTCTGCCTCGGCTCCATCCTCCTGACGATCGCCAGCGGCCCCCGGGGCTCTTCCGGCGGCCCTCCGTCGGGGCGCGCTACCCGCTGCAGGCGGTGCAGCGCGTCGTGCCGCCCGCCACCAACCCCGTCGTCCGCGGACTCCGCGCGGAGGGAGCTCGGCCGAAGCCTCAGGGGCGACTTTTCCCATCGGCGTCGGCGCGTTGACGGAGGCGGAGAGAGTTCGGGAATCCGAATGTCTACTTGCACCGGGGGAATCCGACGATAGAACGAGCTCCTTTTTTCGCAGATGTCCCGATGCTTACTCTTTGGTTCTATTGGGTAAAGTCACCACGTAGGTAAAAAATAAAATAACAAAAATCACGACGTTTCGGCCACAACACAAGCGGCCTTCATCAGGTGAAGGGATTTGTACTAGGTGCCTCGGTGAATGTATATGCTCTGACTTTAACATAGCCATTTCTGTGACCAGTTACAAGCTAATCACTCAGCTATTTCAATGCTAAATTTCATGCTAATTCCTTTGTCAAGGGGTGCCTCTGCGGATGTGTATACTTTAACTTAGCTATTTCAATGAGCCATTTCAATGCTAAATTACATGCTAATTCCTTTGTCAAGGCGCTTTGTTTCTTCTCACACAGCTTAAAGGTCGCGATCTGAGCGTGGCTTTTTTTCACTCCAGCGCTGTCCTCCAGACAGTCTCGTCCCCTTCACCTGATGAAGGCCGCTTGTGTTGTGGCCGAAACGTCGTGATTTTTGTTATTTTATTTTTTACCTACGTGACTTTACCCAATAGAACCAGAGAGTATGGATCCTAGCAGTCACGAAAGCTTTAAATCTAGAGTCCCGATGTTTCTTACTATCACAATTGCTGCTCATATATGAGACTTTTCTTGCCAGTATCAATAGGTTAGACCAGTGGTTCTTAACCTTGTTGGAGGTACCGAACCCCACCAGTTTCATATGCGCATTCACCGAACCCCTCTTTAGTGAAAAATAAAATGTGATTTTTTTCAAATTCAAGACATAGATATGTTTTTTACTGGTTCACAAAATGAGCCGTGCATGAACATTACCTTGTTCAAAGAATAAAACCAACACAATGCATAAACTCACAACAAATTACATACCTGGAAATCAATGTGACTTCTGCTGTTGCCTTTGAGAGATCAGTTCAGATATGCGTGGCTTTACCTTGGCAAGTGCCACTCTCATGTCATTTTCACAGCAAAGTCTGTTCCTTTTCTTCGTTTTTATGTCCAGCATCCTCGAAAAGGATTGCTCACAAAGATATGTTGTAACAAATGGTATAAAAAAAATCCAGGGTTGTTAGCAATAACTGGATACTTGTTCATTTGTCGACACCAAAACGTTGAGAGCGTTGTTGTTCTGAAGATTTGCTGTTGAACCTGGCTCTGCTGAATTTCAATGATTTCGTCGAGGAATTCATCATTGACATCTGCTGTTTCAACAGCAAACGTGAACGGCTGTCTCACCCATGCTGGATATGACTCTCTTGTAGGGAAATATCCGTCGAGAGACTTTGCAAGCTCATCTAAGTGCGTGGCAATTGTTTGCTTCAGTTCCGTGGATACAGAAATATCTCCAATTCCAGACACATCTTCGATCTTACTTGCACAGTCGTCCAGAAGCGGGAAGTTTGCGAAGTTATTGTTCTCTGTTCGTCGTTTCCATAACGGTAGCTTTTTTTGAAAAGCCTTCAGGTGTTCTTCCGCTTTCATGATATTGACTCCACCACCCTGCATCTGCTGATTGAGATGATTGAGAGCTGCGAATATATCAGCCATGTACGCTAAAATGAGAATGAACTCAGGATTTTTGAAGCAATCTGCATGGCAGTGTTGGTGCTCTTGCAAAAACAGGGCTAATTCCACACGCATGGCAAAAACACGATTCAGCACCTGTCCCCGGGATAACCACCGAATATTAGAATGGAGCAGAAGTACCTCAAATTCAGAGCCCATTTCTTTACACAGCTCACTGAAGATGCGGTGCCTCAGAGCACTTTTTCGCACATAGTTCACACATTCCACCACAGTTTTTAATACTTCTGCCATTTTTGGAGGTAAGGTTTTTGTTGCCAACGCATGCCTGTGCAGAATACAATGCGTCACAATGATGTGTGGTGCATCGGCCTTTACTAGCGCACCAAAACCAGACTTTCTTCCCAGCATGACTGGAGCTCCGTCCGTACAAACTGCAGAAACCATATCCCATTAAAGATTGTTGTCTCTGAAGAAGTCATCCACAAGCTTCTTCACATCGGCTGCCTTCGTTGTTGTAAGAGGCTTACAAAATGAAAACTCTTCTTTTATCATGTCGTCTTTCACATAGCGTACAAAAACAGCAAGCTGGCTTAGATCAGAAACGTCTGTGGTTTCGTCGAGTTGAAGGCTGAATTTTGCCGGGCTTGAAATCAGATCCGCGACTACTTGAGCCAAGATGTCTTTACTCATGTCTTCTATTCTGTCACTGACGGTGTCATTTGAAAGGGGAATTTGGGATAATTTACCTTCGGCCGCTGTTCCGAGTATCAGATTCGCCATCTTTAATGCAGCTGGTTTCACAAGTGTTTCACCAATGGTGTGTGGCTTGCCCTGCTTTGCGATCAGGTAAGCAACTTCGTACGATGCTGTCAGGATCGGTTTGTTAACAGGTACAAATCCAAGAGCAGGCAGAGTGGCCCTTTCATCGAATCTGGCTCTCTTCACCCTGAATTCAGCAAGTGTTGTGTTCTTGAATTCCCCGTCTCCATGCAGCTTCAAGAAGTGTTCCTTTAGTTTTGCCGGTGCAAGACTAGAGTTGCTCAACTTGGCGTTGCAAATCATGCAGATAGGACGCTCACTCCCATCACGTTCCGTGATACATGAGAATCCATGTTGTACATATTCGTCCGACCACTTTCTTCTTTTGCCCGACATAGTTAGTATGGATAAAATATTAAAGAAATCACACGATGTACGACAACAACAGTCACACGTTGACTACTGAGTACGCACTAAATTCCCCGCAGCGCTGATTGGCCAAGCAGTGTAGCATGATCATCTGCAGCCAGTGATGGCCAAGCGGGCCGTGTGTGTCATCACAAATTTACACAATAATTCAAGTGTGTCCGGACCTCCGTGGCGGGGGCTCTGCCGAACCCCTGAGATCGACTCACCGAACCCCTGGGGTTCGATCGAACCCAGGTTAAGAACCACTGGTTTAGACTGACCTTCATACATTTTTAAATGGGGTTAGATTAACATTATACAGATGTAGGGTGACGATTTTACTAATTTGTAAACAGATTACATGTGATCAACCACTACAACTGAGTTACTAACGCGTGTTTAGCTTAGTCTATGAGCCTCTGTCTGCATCTACGTATAGGTAATTGTGTGAGTGTATGGGTTTTTTTGTGAGTCCATATTGATGCATATCCATATACGTGTCTCCGTGTGAGACTCTGTGTGAGTCTGTGGCTTTCTTTGTGAGTTTAGGGGTTTCTACGTAAACCTCAGGCTCTCTGTTTGAGTCTGTTGGTGTCTGTGTCAATCTGTGAGTCGGGACCCTGCCAGGATGTATTTCAATGAACCAGGGGGGAATAATTATGCATGCCTGCATGTTAAACTTCTTTCGCGCTGTACGCAGCCAGCCGTGCTAAACAGAGGCGCGGGGAAGGACGGCAAAATGAAACGGAAAAAAATCAGCGTGAAAGAAATTAGTTTGTCAATCTAGATGGTGATTTAAACGTGGCATAGCTCCATCGCCTTCGTAATATCAGAATGAAGAGCGTTCCAGACGGCCACAGAAGCGCATGTTAAAGCGCCGCACGATGATGCGGTGAACCACCTCCGTTCAAAAGCCCCTGCTGCGAGGATGAGCGGAGAGCACGCGATGATGGTTTCACAGCTCTTTGGCGACATCAGCGAGGTATTGCACTTAATTTCGGGGAAGCACTTCGTGTGTAATGAATGCATTTGCAATGACGACTCGACACACTTCTCTTTGAGATGGCACTTCATTGAAGGCGCGTTCACTTGACATCCGGCGGAAACCCTCTACTGCAACAGCCCCGAGTCTCCGGCGCGTCTCCCTTTTATATACCGACCGAGGCCACGCCCTCCCCCCCCACCACCACCTTCTCGAACCTTCTCGCTGACTCTGGACGCTCGCTCCACTGGCAGACTCCACTCGTCCCCTTCCGTCGCCTGACCACGCTCTCTTCTCGCGAGATCGTGTGTGTTCAATAAAAGAAGGTGCCTCTACAAACCTCGTCTCCGACTCACTGGCACTACAGTTGTATGGGTCTCTATGGGTCTCTGTGAGTTTATGGGTCTCTATGGGTATCTGTGTGTGTATGAGTCTCCATGGGTCTCTGTCGGTGTATGGGTCTGTATGGGTCTCTGTGTGTGTGGGCCTCTATGGGTGTATATGGATCTCTGTGGGTGTATGGGTCTCTATGGGTCTCTGTGAGTTTATGGGTCTCTACGGGTATCTGTGGGTGTATGAGTCTCTATGGGTCTCTGTGTGTGTGGGCCTCTATGGGTCTTTGTGGGTGTATGGGTTTCTATGGGTGTATATGGATCTCTGTGGGTGTATGGGTCTCTATGGATCTCTGTGAGTTTATGAGTCTCTATGGGTCTCTGTGGGTGTATGGGTCTCTATGGGTCTCTGTAGGTGTATGGGTCTCTATGGGTGTATATGGATCTCTGTGGGTGTATGGGTCTCTATGGGTCTCTGCGGGTGTATGGGTCTCTATGGGTGTATATGGATCTCTGTGGGTTTATGGATCTCTATGGGTCTCCGTGGGTGTATGGGTCTCTATCGGTCTCTGTGGGTGGAAGGGGCTCTATAGGTCTCTATGGGTCTCTGGGTGTATGAGTCTCTATGGGTGTCTATGAGTCTTTGTGGATGTATGGGTCTCTATGGGTCTCTGTGGGTGTATGAGTCTCTATGGTTCTCTGTTGGTGTATGGGTGTCTATGGGAGTCTATGGGTCTTCGTGGGTGTATGGATCTCTATGGGTGTCTATGAGTCTCTGTGAGTGTGGAAAAGCACACGTGGAGAGTATTTGGCTGCTATAAATGTCCACGTGATGACGACGATAAGCCACTTCGTTGCTCGGTCGCTTCTGACAAAGAGCTCCTCTATAGCAGCTGAGCGGGGGCCTTACCTGGTACAAAATAAACAAATAGTTCACGGTTAAAATTTTGATTTAAAGCTTTCGTGACTGTAGGGATTCATATTAATGGTTCTTTCGGTAAAGTCACCACGTAGAAGGGAAGCAATGAAATAATAAAAAATATAAAACAATAAAATGCTCACAACGTTTCGACTGCAACGCAAGCAATCATCATCAGGTGTGAAAACCACAGCAAGGAAATTTGAAGAAAAAAACCCGCCACTTTTTTCAAATTTTCTTGCTGTGGTTTGCACACCTGATGATGATTGCTTGTGTTGCAGTCGAAACGTCGTGATAATTTTATTGTTTGTTTCCCTACTACGTGACTTTACCGAAAGAACCAAGAATAATAATTTTATTGTTTTGCAAAAATTGTATTGTTCTAGGTTATTTTATTATTTTATTGTTTCCCTTCCACGTGGTGACTTTACCGAAAGAACCAAGAATAATAATTGTATTGTTTTACAATAATTTTATTGTTTTATATTTTTTTATTATTTTATTGTTTTCCTTCCACGTGGTGACTTTACCGAAAGAACAAAAAATACAATTTTTATTGTTTAACAATAATTGTATTCATATTCTTAGTTTTTTCGGTAAAGTCACGTTGAAGAGAAACAACAAAATAACAAAATATATATAAAACAATAAAAAATTCTCACGACGTTTCGACCATAACTCAAACGGTCATCATCATGCAAACCGACACACCTGATGATGACCGTTTGAGTTATGGTCGAAACGTCGTGAGAATTTTTTATTGTTTTATATATATTTTGTTATTTTGTTGTTTCTCTTCAACGTGACTTTACCGAAAAAACTAAGAATATGAATTACTGCAGTCACGAAAGCTTTAAATCAAAAAATAATTGTATTGTTCTAGATTATTTTATTATTTTATTGTTTCCCTTCTACGCGGTGACTTTACCTAAAGAACAAGGAATAAGAATTTATTGTTTTACAATAATTTCATTGTTTTATATTTTTTAAATTATTTTATTGTTTCCCTTCTACGTGGCGGTGACTTTACCTGAAGAACAAAGAATAATAATTTTATTGTTTTACAATAATATCATTGTTTTATATTTTTTATTATTTTATTGTTTCCCTTCTACGTGGCGGTGACTTTACCTAGAGAACAAAGAATACGCATTTTATTGTTTAACAATAATTTCATTGTTTTATATTTTTTATTATTTTATTGTTTCCCTTCTACGTGGCGGTGACTTTACCTAAAGAACAAAGAATAATAATTTTATTGTTTAACAATAATTTCATTGTTTTATATTTTTTATTATTTTATTGTTTCCCTTCTACGTGTCGGTGACTTTACCTAAAGAACAAAGAATAATAATTTTATTGTTTTACAATAATTTCATTGTTTTATATATATTTTTAAATGATTTTATTGTTTCCCTTCCACGTGGCGGTGACTTTAACGAAAGAACCGAGAATATAGTTCGCGGTTCGTTTCAGTTTCACGGGGATGCTACGGCGGACAACCGAGGGGAGCTCGTCTCTGTCTCTCTCTCTCTCAGTCTCTGGCGCACGGCCGCTCAGTCACCCGGCTCCCTCGGGGGAGACGGAGGAGGCGGCTGAGCGGTGTGGAAGATGAGCGAGGGAGGCCAGAAATAGACAAGGAGGGGTGGGGGCAGGGCCGGATGAAGATTTTGCAGGCCCCTGGGCAGCAGGTACTGTGTGAGGGCCTGCCCAGTAATATTTAAAAAAAGTAAAGCGAAGTAAAAATAAAATAGCAATAGGTTTTTAACCCTTTTATCTGGCACAAAAACTGACACCGCTATACAAGGGGATCATGTTCGCAACGTACACACACACACGCGCGCATATCTTCGTCTTCATTATAATTCGCGCTGTCCAGTAGACAAAAGGCATCTATCTCGGAGATTAAGTGACAAGTTATTTCATTTGTGAATGCTCAACTTTAGTTGTTTTTATAGCCTTGTAAAAACAACTTTTTATTTTATTTTATGAGACCTCCTTTGCCAGTAGCAAGATATAGCAATGGGTTTTTACCCTTTTAGCTGGCACAAAAACTGACACCTTTGTACAAGGCATCATGTTTGCAATAACCACAACACAAGCAGTCAAAATGCAAACAAAAAGAGACAACTCTGATAATGATATTGGCACTGTCCTTGAAATTGATTGGTCCACACCCGAGACGGCTTTTCTTAGAGCCCTTAAGTCTCCACTGGTGTTGGACCAGATGACGCCAAAAGGCGTACGACTCAAAAAACAGCGCACCAGCAGAGTATTGAGAGCTCGGGGTAAGCATTTACATTATGAGACCTCCTTTGCCAGGAGCAAGATATAGTAATAGGTTTTAACCCTTTTATCTGGCACCAAAACTGACACCGCTATACAAGGGGATCATGTTTGCAATAACCACAACACAAGCAGTCAAAATGCAAACAAAAAGAGACAACTCTGATAATGATATTGGCACTGTCCTTGAAATTGATTGGTCCACACCCGAGACGGCTTTTCTTAGAGCCCTTAAGTCTCCACTGGTGTTGGACCAGATGACGCCAAAAGGCGTACGACTCAAAAAACAGCGCACCAGCAGAGTATTGAGAGCTCGGGGTAAGCATTTACATTATGAGACCTCCTTTGCCAGGAGCAAGATATAGTAATAGGTTTTAACCCTTTTATCTGGCACCAAAACTGACACCGCTATACAAGGGGATCATGTTTGCAATAACCACAACACAAGCAGTCAAAATGCAAACAAAAAGAGACAACTCTGATAATGATATTGGCACTGTCCTTGAAATTGATTGGTCCACACCCGAGACGGCTTTTCTTAGAGCCCTTAAGTTTCCACTGGTGTTGGACCAGAAGACGCCAAAAGGCGTACGACTCAAAAAACAGCGTACTATCAGAGTATTGAGAGCTCGGGGTAAGCATTTACATTATGAGACCTCCTTTGCCAGGAGCAAGATATAGTAATAGGTTTTTACCCTTTTATCTGGCACCAAAACTGTCACCTTTGTACAAGGGGATCATGTTTGCAATAACCACAACACAAGCAGTCAAAATGCAAACAAAAGAGACAACTCTGAAAATAATATGCACTGTCCTTGAATTTGATTGGTCCACACCCGAGACGGCTTTTCTTAGAGCCCTTAAGTCTCTACTGGTGTTGGACCAGAAGACGCCAAAAGGCGTACAACTCAAAAACAGCGCACTATCAGAGTATTGAGAGCTCGGGGTAAGCATTTACATTATGAGACCTCCTTTGCCAGGAGCAAGATATAGTAATAGGTTTTTACCCTTTTATCTGGCACCAAAACTGTCACCTTTGTACAAGGGCATCATGTTTGCAATAACCACAACACAAGCAGTCAAAATGCAAACAAAAAGACAACTCTGATAATGATATTGGCACTGTCCTTGAAATTGATTGGTCCACACCCGAGACGGCTTTTCTTAGAGCCCTTAAGTCTCCACTGGTGTTGGACCAGAAGACGCCAAAAGGCGTACGACTCAAAAAACAGCGCACCAGCAGAGTATTGAGAGCTCGGGGTAAGCATTTACATTATGAGACCTCCTTTGCCAGGAGCAAGATATAGTAATAGGTTTTAACCCTTTTATCTGGCACCAAAACTGACACCGCTATACAAGGGGATCATGTTTGCAATAACCACAACACAAGCAGTCAAAATGCAAACAAAAAGAGACAACTCTGATAATGATATTGGCACTGTCCTTGAAATTGATTGGTCCACACCCGAGACGGCTTTTCTTAGAGCCCTTAAGTTTCCACTGGTGTTGGACCAGAAGACGCCAAAAGGCGTACGACTCAAAAAACAGCGTACTATCAGAGTATTGAGAGCTCGGGGTAAGCATTTACATTATGAGACCTCCTTTGCCAGGAGCAAGATATAGTAATAGGTTTTTACCCTTTTATCTGGCACCAAAACTGTCACCTTTGTACAAGGGGATCATGTTTGCAATAACCACAACACAAGCAGTCAAAATGCAAACAAAAGAGACAACTCTGAAAATAATATGCACTGTCCTTGAATTTGATTGGTCCACACCCGAGACGGCTTTTCTTAGAGCCCTTAAGTCTCTACTGGTGTTGGACCAGAAGACGCCAAAAGGCGTACAACTCAAAAACAGCGCACTATCAGAGTATTGAGAGCTCGGGGTAAGCATTTACATTATGAGACCTCCTTTGCCAGGAGCAAGATATAGTAATAGGTTTTTACCCTTTTATCTGGCACCAAAACTGTCACCTTTGTACAAGGGCATCATGTTTGCAATAACCACAACACAAGCAGTCAAAATGCAAACAAAAAGACAACTCTGATAATGATATTGGCACTGTCCTTGAAATTGATTGGTCCACACCCGAGACGGCTTTTCTTAGAGCCCTTAAGTCTCCACTGGTGTTGGACCAGATGACGCCAAAAGGCATACAACTCAAAAAACAGCGTACTATCAGAGTATTGAGAGCTCGGGGTAAGCGTTTACATTATGAGACCTCCTTTGCCAGGAGCAAGATATAGTAATAGGTTTTTACCCTTTTATCTGGCACCAAAACTGACACCTGGTCCAACACCAGTGGAGACTAGGCTCTAAGAAAAGCCGTCTCGGGTGTGGACCAATCAACTTCAAGGACAGTGCCAATATCATTATCAGAGTTGTCTCTTTTTGTTTGCATTTTGACTGCTTATATTGTGGTTGTTGCAAACATGATCCCTTGTATAAAGGTGTCAGTTTTTGTGCCAGCTTAAAGGGTAAAAACCTATTGCTATATCTCGCTACTGGCAAAGGAGGTCTCATAATGTAAACGCTTACCCCGAGCTCTCAATACTCTCATAGTGCGCTGTTTTTGAGTTGTACGCCTTTTGGCGTCATCTGGTCCAACACCAGTGGAGACTGGGCTCTAAGAAAAGCCGTCTCGGGTGTGGACCAATCAATTTCAAGGACAGTGCACATTACTATCAGAGTTGTCTTTTTTGTTTGCATTTTGACTGCTTGTGTTGTGGTTATTGCAAACATGATGCCTTGTGCAAAGGTGTCAGTTTTGGTGCCAGATAAAAGGGTAAAAACCCATTGTTATATCTTGCTACTGGCAAAGGAGGTCTCATAAAATAAAAAAAGTTGTTTTTGCAAGGCTATAAAAACAACTAAAGTTGAGCATTCACAAATGAAATAACTTGTCACTTAATCTCCGAGATAGATGCCTTTTGTCTACTGGACAGCGCGAATTATAATGAAGACGAAGATATGCGCGCGTGTGTGTGTGTGTACGTTGAACTTCTTTCGCACCGTATGCAGCCAACCGTGCAATGTGTGTTGAACTTATTTAACGTCGTACGTAGCCAACCGTGCTATGCATGTATGTACCTACATTATCAGTGGCGTAGTGACTACATTATTAGTGGCATAGCGACTACATTATCAGTGCGCATTGACTATCAATTGATCGTTTATTGGTCGCATACATGGTTAAGTTGATTTCGATTTAAAGCTTTCGTGACTGCAAGGATTCATCTTCTTTGGTTCTTTCGGTAAAGTCACCACGTAGAATGAGAATAAAATAATACAATAACACAATACAATTCTCACGACGTTTCGGCCACAACGAAATTTCGTGATAATTTTATTGTGATATTTTATTATTTTATTCTCATTCTACGTGACTTTACCGAAAGAACCAAAGAAGAAGTTAAGTTGATATTACTGTACAGCAGGTGCAGAGTAATGCTTGAGTTGTCAGCTCCACAACATTGCAATAGAATGTCTAACAAATAAGTAACAAATATTAGAAAAAAAAATCACGAAATATCCAAAAAATACAAATTGCAAACCAAAATAACACATTGAAAATAATCCAAACAACAATCTGTACGTACATGCATCGGATAAATGAACACAAAGATATATTATGAATGATATGTACAACAATATATATTAGAGTGAGCTTTGTCGAGTATACAATACGGCATGTAAATATGCAATGTATTTAAACATAATATAAATTGGAAGTATTCAGTGTTCAACGTCTCTATATACAGTTTATAGGACAGAAGCGTTGACTGTGTATGTGTCTGTATGTGTGTGTTTGTGAGCGGGCGTTCGACACTTCACGTGGCCTCAAGGTGCACATGGCCTGGCACAAGCGTCGTGGTGACGTCACCGCCACTTAGTGGCGAATGGCGGTTGTTGTTGAGTGAATGGGTGGGTGTATTAGTGAGTGTGTGAGTGTATTCTTGAGCGTGTGAGTGTTTTCGTGAGTGGGTGAGTGTATTAGTGAGTGTGTGAGTGTATTAGTGTGTGAGTATGGGTGAGTTTATGGGTGAGTGTGAAAGACTGCGTGTGTGCGTGTGTGCGTGGTGTGTGCGTGTGAGCGTGTGTGTGTGTGTTTGTGAGTGTGTGAGTGAGTGGGTGAGTGTATTAGTGAGTGTGTGAGTGTATTCGTGAGTGTGTGAGTGTATTAGTGAGTGTGTGAGTGAATGAGTGTGTGAGTGTGTGAGAGTATGGGTGAGAGTATGGGTGAGTGTGTGAGTGTATTAGTGAGTGTGTGAGTGTATTAGTGTGTGAGTATGGGTGAGAGTGGGTGAGTGTGAAAGACTGCGTGTGTGCGTGTGAGCTTGTGTGTGTGTGTTTGTGAGTGAGTGTGTGAGTGTGTGAGTGTATTAGTGAGTGTGTGAGTGTATTCGTGAGTGTGTGAGTGTATTAGTGAGTGTGTGAGTGTATTAGTGAGTGTGTGAGTGTATTAGTGAGTGTGTGAGTGTATTAGTGTGTGAGTGTGTGAGAGTATGGGTGAGAGTATGGGTGAGTGTATTAGTGAGTGTGTGAGTGAATGAGTGTGTGAGAGTATGGGTGAGAGTATGGGTGAGTGTGTGAGTGTATTAGTGAGTGTGTGAGTGTATTAGTGTGTGAGTATGGGCGAGAGTATGGGTGAGTGTGAAAGACTGCGTGTGTGCGTGGTGTGTGCGTGTGAGCTTGTGTGTGTGTGTTTGTGAGTGTGTGAGTGAGTGAGTGTGTGAGAGTATTAGTGTGTGAGTGTGTGAGAGTATGGGTGAGAGTATGGGTGAGTGTGTGAGTGTATTAGTGAGTGTGTGAGTGTATTAGTGAGTTTGTGAGTGTATTCGTGAGTGTGTGAGTGTATTCGTGAGTGTGTGAGTGTATTCGTGAGTGTGTGAGTGTATTAATGTGTGAGTATGGGCGAGAGTATGGGTGAGTGTGAAAGACTGCGTGTGTGCGTGGTGTGTGCGTGTGAGCTTGTGTGTGTGTGTTTGTGTTTTTTTTGTGTGAGCGTGTGGGTGAACGTGTGCAACACAGGTCTCCAAGTCTCAGGTCAGAGTACATGGCAGATAGACAGCTAGCGATAGCTGCCTGATGGCTTCGTGGCAGAAGCTGTCTCCAGAGTCTGGCGGTCCTCGATCCGATGCTCAATGTACCGTCCGCCAGACGCTAGTCCGTGGCTCAGGTGGCTGAGGTCCTTAACCATCTTCCCGGCTTTCCTTAGGACACCGCGCGGTGTAAATGTCCTGATTGGCGGACAGCGTGCAACTACAGATGACGATAGTTGAAAGCGATTTGAAGCATGTTTTAATTTCTGTGGGGGTGGGGGGAGGGAGGGAGGGAGGGGCAGAGCTTTGTGACGTCATATTTGAGAGGAGGGGGGGGTCTGACTTTTTGTGACGCCGTGTGACGATTGGAGGGGAGGGAGGTCAACAATCGTCCAAAACCCGCGTGACGTCATGTATGGACGGCCCCTTTGTTCTGCCCCGACGCCTTTGTCTTACCCCCCCCCCCACCCGTTCCACGGAAATCCAGAGGGCTGAATCGCGAGGTGGAGCACCAGCAGGGTGTAAGCCGTGCTCCAGTCAAACGAAAGAACATCGCAGTGTTTGCCATCCCGTCGGCAGGAGATTCTACGACGTCAGCTCGTTCAGCTCATTCGCGATGGACTGCACATTGGCTAGCAAGATACTTGGGAAGGCGATTTGGGCCCGTCTTCTCAGCCTCGCGAGGCTCTCCTGCCACCGTCTAGCGCTGATGTCTCCTGGGAAGAACGGTGGGTAGCATGAACGGAGCTGCTTCGGGAGGGAGGCTGGTGGCGGGTCGTGTCCGGACAAAGGGGGCCCAGGTCAGGAAAGGCGAAAACGAGGTGGGTAAAACGGACAATATGATGACCAAAAGGTGCCTGGCGGTCATGAGAAATTATAGCCAAATGCGTTCTGAGTAAGGAAAGAAATATAATGACTAAACAGAACAAAAAAATGCAAGGTTATCAGTGGCATACTAAATACAATATCAGTGGCATACTAAATACAATATCAGTGGCATACTAAATACATTAACAGTGGCATACTAAATACATTATCAGTGGCATACTAAACACATTATCAGTGGTATACTAAATACAATATCAGTGGTATACTAAATACATTATCAGTGGCATACTAAACACATTATCAGTGGTATACTAAATACATTATCAGTGGTATACTAAATACATTATCAGTGGTATACTTAATACGTTATCAGTGGCATACTAAATACATTATCAGTGGCATACCAAATACATTATCAGTGGCATACTAAATACATTATCAGTGGCATACTAAATACATTATCAGTGGCATACTAAACACATTATCAGTGGCATACTAAATACATTATCAGTGGCATACTAAATACATTATCAGTGGCATACTAAATACATTATCAGTGGCATACTAAATACATTAACAGTGGCATACTAAATACAACATCAGTGGTATACTAAATACATTATCAGTAGCATAGTAAATACATTATCAGTGGCATACTAAATACATTATCAGTGGCATACTAAATACATTATCAGTGGCATACTAAATACATTATCAGTGGCATACTAAATACATTATCAGTGGCATACTAAATACAATATCAGTGGCATACTAAATACAATATCAGTGGCATACTAATTACATTATCAGTAGCATACTAAACACATTATCAGTGGCATACTAAATACAATATCAGTGGCATACTAAATACAATATCAGTGGCATACTAAATACATTATCAGTGGCATACTAAACACATTATCAGTGGCATACTAAACACATTATCAGTGGCATACTAAATATATTATCAGTGGCATACGAAATACAATATCAGTGGCATACTAAACACATTATCAGTGGCATACTAAATACATTATCAGTGGCATACTAAACACATTATCAGTGGCATACTAAACACATTAACAGTGGCATACTAAATACAATATCAGTGGCATACTAAATACATTATCAGTGGCATACTAAATACATTATCAGTGGTATACTAAATACATTAACAGTGGCATACTAAATACAATATCAGTGGCATACTAAACACATTATCAGTGGCATACTAAACACATTATCAGTGGCATACTAAACACATTATCAGTGGCATACTAAACACATTATCAGTGGCATACTAAATACATTATCAGTGGTATACTAAATACATTAACAGTGGCATACTAAATACAATATCAGTGGCATACTAAACACATTATCAGTGGCATACTAAACACATTATCAGTAGCATACTAAACACATTATCAGTGGTATACTAAATACATTATCAGTGGCATACTAAATACATTATCAGTGGTATACTAAATACATTATCAGTGGCATACTAAATACAATATCAGTGGCATACTAAACACATTATCAGTAGCATACTAAATACATTATCAGTGGCATACTAAATACATTATCAGTGGCATACTAAACACATTATCAGTAGCATACTAAACACATTATCAGTGGCATAATAAATACATTATCAGTGGTATACTAAATACATTATCAGTGGCATACTAAATACAATATCAGTGGCATACTAGATACATTATCCATAGCATACTAAATACATTATCAGTGGCATACTAAACACATTATCAGTGGTATACTAAATACATTATCAGTGGCATGCTAAATACAATATCAGTGGCATATTAAACACATTAACAGTGGCATACTAAATACAATATCAGTGGCATACTAAACACATTATCAGTAGCATACTAAATACATTATCAGTGGTATACTAAATACATTAACAGTGGCATACTAAATACATTATCAGTGGCATACTAAATACATTAACAGTGGCATACTAAATACATTATCAGTGGCATACTAAATACATTATCAGTGGCATACTAAATACATTATCAGTGGCATACTAAACACATTATCAGTGGTATACTAAATACATTATCAGTGGTATACTAAATACATTATCAGTGGTATACTTAATACGTTATCAGTGGCATACTAAATACATTATCAGTGGCATACCAAATACATTATCAGTGGCATACTAAATACATTATCAGTGGCATACTAAATACATTATCAGTGGCATACTAAACACATTATCAGTGGCATACTAAATACATTATCAGTGGCATACTAAATACATTATCAGTGGCATACTAAATACATTATCAGTGGCATACTAAATACATTAACAGTGGCATACTAAATACAACATCAGTGGTATACTAAATACATTATCAGTAGCATAGTAAATACATTATCAGTGGCATACTAAATACATTATCAGTGCCATACTAAATACATTATCAGTGGCATACTAAATACATTATCAGTGGCATACTAAATACATTATCAGTGGCATACTAAATACAATATCAGTTGCATACTAAATACAATATCAGTGGCATACTAATTACATTATCAGTAGCATACTAAACACATTATCAGTGGCATACTAAATACAATATCAGTGGCATACTAAATACAATATCAGTGGCATACTAAATACATTATCAGTGGCATACTAAACACATTATCAGTGGCATACTAAACACATTATCAGTGGCATACTAAACACATTATCAGTGGCATACTAAATATATTATCAGTGGCATACGAAATACAATATCAGTGGCATACTAAACACATTATCAGTGGCATACTAAATACATTATCAGTGGCATACTAAACACATTATCAGTGGCATACTAAACACATTAACAGTGGCATACTAAATACAATATCAGTGGCATACTAAATACATTATCAGTGGCATACTAAATACATTATCAGTGGTATACTAAATACATTAACAGTGGCATACTAAATACAATATCAGTGGCATACTAAACACATTATCAGTGGCATACTAAACACATTATCAGTGGCATACTAAACACATTATCAGTGGCATACTAAACACATTATCAGTGGCATACTAAATACATTATCAGTGGTATACTAAATACATTAACAGTGGCATACTAAATACAATATCAGTGGCATACTAAACACATTATCAGTGGCATACTAAACACATTATCAGTAGCATACTAAACACATTATCAGTGGTATACTAAATACATTATCAGTGGCATACTAAATACATTATCAGTGGTATACTAAATACATTATCAGTGGCATACTAAATACAATATCAGTGGCATACTAAACACATTATCAGTAGCATACTAAATACATTATCAGTGGCATACTAAATACATTATCAGTGGCATACTAAACACATTATCAGTAGCATACTAAACACATTATCAGTGGCATAATAAATACATTATCAGTGGTATACTAAATACATTATCAGTGGCATACTAAATACAATATCAGTGGCATACTAGATACATTATCCATAGCATACTAAATACATTATCAGTGGCATACTAAACACATTATCAGTGGTATACTAAATACATTATCAGTGGCATGCTAAATACAATATCAGTGGCATATTAAACACATTAACAGTGGCATACTAAATACAATATCAGTGGCATACTAAACACATTATCAGTAGCATACTAAATACGTTATCAGTGGCATACTAAATACATTATCAGTGGCATACTAAATACATTAACAGTGGCATACTAAATACAATATCAGTGGCATACTAAACACATTATCAGTGGCATACTAAACACATTATCAGTGGCATACTAAACACATTATCAGTGGCATTATCAAGAACAATTTAAACACGCTTCAAATCGCTTTAAACTATCGTCATTGTAGCGCGTGTTTAATGTGGCGCTGTCACTCTGATGTTGTAGGAGAAAACATTTATTGAAAAGTCTACTTAATTAAGCAGAACGTGTTGTCTACATTTACTTATTAAGTTGCGCATTTTGATGTGACGTCACATTTCTCAAACCACGCCCTCCTCACCCCACCCCTCGTCACACATCGTCACAAATGTCTGACCCACCCCCCCCCACACCCCCCCTAGGTGCGTGACGTCATTTAAGGACGGCCCCCCTAAGTTGATGTTATAGCGTGTGCAGCTTGAGTTGTCAGCTCCGCACCATTGCAGTAGAATGTCTAACAAAATGAATAACGTGAAAATTATGGAAATAATAATAATAATCACGAAATATCCAAACGAACACAAATTTTAAAAAGCCCCCCCAAAATAACACCGTGACAGCGATCCAAATGACAATCTGCGTGTACATATATTGCGGGTGGGGGAGGGGGGGGGGGAACGAACGCAAATATATTATTGTTTTAAAATATTTTTCAAGTAGTGGTACCCCAAACTTTCGCAGCTCTTAAAAATTCACTTTTCACGCCATCAATTGGTAAACTCCCTCCCCCCCTAGCCAACTGGCATGTTCACTAGCACGTACGCCACCTATACACCGTTCATCATGCTAAGTCGGCCAATCAAACGCTAATTTGTAATGCTAATTCCTTTGTCAAGGCGCTCTGTTTCCCCGCACACAGCTTAAAGGTTACACGGTCTGAGCGCGGCTGTGTTTCACTCCAGCGCTGTCCTCGAGACAGCCTGGTCCCTTCACCTGATGAAGGCCGCTTGTGTTGTGGCCGAAACGTCGTGATTTTTTTTGTCGTTTTATTTTTTTTACCTACTTGACTTTTACCGAATAGAACCAAAGAGCATTTATGTATATATTTTTAATTATTATTTTATTGTTTCCCTTCGACGTGACTTTACCGAAAGAACCAAGAATATGCAAATATATGATTAATGATCGATAGTCGAGTGAGCTTTATCGGTCTCGAACATTGAACGCTTACACGTTGGGGGTAGGGGGGGAGGTGTTGGTGGTGGGGTGGGAAGAGGGCCCTCTCTACGCTCTTTTTTGACACTTGTTTTGAAAGTGGTGGCTCTAAAGAGGGGACCCCCCACCACCACATCCACCCCATCCACCCCATCCACCCACCCCCACGCCCAAACACCTCGTAGCGCTGGCCACCAGAGAGAATGGGAAAGGGGGGTTGGAGGCACAGGGTGGAGGCGACGTCACCCCCAGCCGGCGGATCCTTCGACCGTGGCCGTGACGGCGGTGGTGGCGGTGGTGGCGGTGGTCCCGCTGGAGTTGCGTGTTGCCGAGTCTGGATCGTCTCGCTTCCTCTCTGTCTCTCTCTCTCTCGCTCTCTCGCTCACTCGCTCGCTCTTCCCCCCTCGTGCCTCTCTGTGGGACCACAAGGAGGCAGACAAACAGAGAGAGAGCGAGAGAGAGAGCGAGGCATACGACGCCCACTAACGAGCGGCACATAAAAGGCGGAGGGAGTTTTATATTTTAAATACACCCCCCCCCACACCCCCACCCAAAAAAATTAAAGAACTCTCTTCGCTCCGCAAGACGCGAACGAGATGTAATTACACCTTCGACGTGTTAAAATCGCTAATCTGCTGCTGCTGCTGCTCTTACTGTGCGCGTGTGACCATTGTTTCCGTTCATGATTTTTGTTATTTGGTTGGCTCTTCCCACGTGCTGCGGGGCTCGGTTTCGCCGCGTCCCATCGAAGAGTTTAATTCGCACCAAGGTGTAAGTGTCGTGGTAAGGACTTCGGATACCTCAACATCGCTGTCACACCGCCGCTGTTTCGCTCCGCATTCTTGTACAGGGAGATCGAGTTCACAGGGAGATGCGGCGTGCAGAGACGTTTCATTAAGGGCAAGAGAAAAAAATATATTTTTTTAAATATTTTTTTCTTTGTTTTACGTTTCTCCCTTGTGATGGCGGTGGGACTTTGTAGGATGAACGTTAAGATTCAGGAGGGGTTGACATGTTTGTAAGTAGTCTAGTGTATGGTGTAGTGTATAGTGTAGTGTATAGTAGTGTATAGTGTAGCGTATAGTGTAGTGTATAGTAGTGTAAAATAGTGTAGTGTATAGTAGTGTATAGTGTAGTGTATAGAAGTGTATAGTGTAGTGTATAGTAGTGTATAGTGTAGTGTATAGTAGTGTATAGTAGTGTATAGTGTAGTGTATAGTGTAGTGTATAGTAGTGTATAGTGCAGTGTATAGTAGTGTATAATGTAGTGTAGTGTCTAGTGTAGTGTATAGTGTAGTGTATAGTGTAGTGTATAGTGTATTGTATAGTAGTGGCTAGTGTAGTGTATAGGATGAACGTTCAGATTCATAAGGGTCAGGGGATGATCAATGATATCTGAATTGGCCTGTGCTAAGTCAGGGCACTGACAAGGGGTTAACAGGTTTGTAAGTAGTCTAGTGTATAGTGTAGTGTATAGTGTAGTGTATAGTAGTGTCAGTGTAGTGTATAGGATGAACGTTCAGATTCATAAGGGTCAGGGGTTGATCAATAAGATCGGAATTGGCCTGTACTAAGTCAGGGCACCGACAAGGGGTTGATAGGTTTGTGTTAACACCGTTGGCACCTGCCACGTATTCGTCTGCCAATGCGAAGCCCCGAGGTCTCGGTTCTTCGATGAAGTGCAGCGGTGATTGGTCAACCCCCCCTCCCCTAGGTCGACTCAGCCTCAAATATAAGGGGTTACCCAGTGCGGTGTCTGGTAAACATCAGCGCCGGGGAGACAGAGGCGGCCAAGCGTGGAGCTCGCTCCCAGCACTTGCCCCAGCAGTCTGTTAAGGCTATACGGGGGATCGTTGTCTTTGTGATGGAGTGACCGTGCGTGTCGTGTGCAAAGGCAAAGGCCCCCTTCGTCCGCCGTATAGCCTTAACAGACTGTTGGGGCAAGTGCTGTTAGCGAGCACCAGGGCGGGGGTGGGTGGCCAGCACCAGGCACGGCCGCCTTTGTCTCCCCATCGGTGCACGGCGTTTCACACACAACACCGGGTCTGTGTATGTCTACGGATCACGTGACCGCGAGTGACTCTGTGGAGAGCGGTGGTGCAGCGGTTAGCGCTGCGCTGCGCTACGAGCCCTCTGTGACCCGGGTTTCAATCCCCGCTCACGGCCAACACCGGGGCGACGATTATCTGAACTGGCCCTGGGCCTGCCCTAGGTCGACTCAGCCTCAAATGAGTATCCGGTGCGGTGTGCAGTAAACATCGGCACTGGGGAGACAAAGGCGGTCGGGGGTGGTGATGGCCACCCACCCCCTACTCGTGTGCTGTGTCGACCTTCATAGGGTGCTCGCTACCAGCACTTGCCCCAGCAGTCTGTTAAGGCTTTACGGGGGATCTTTGTCTCGTCTTTGCCTTGTCTGTATGTAGTCTGTGGATCATGCGACTGTATGAATATTCGTCTATCTATCTCCATCTACGTCTATGGATCATGTGAGTGTACGTGCCTCTATGGATGTCTGTGTAAATCTATGGGTGATGTGAGTGTACGTGCCTCTATGGATGTCTGGGTAAGTCTATGCATTATGTGAGTGTATGTGATTCTGTGGGTCTGTATATGAGTCTATAGATCTCTAAGTCGATGGATCATGTGAGTGTAAGTGACTCTTTGGATGTCTGTGTAAATCTATGGGTTATGTGAGTGTATGTGACTCTATGGGTCCGTATATCAGAGGATGTATCGATATATAAGTCTAGGGATCTTTTGAATGAACGTGCCTCTATGGTTGTGTACATCAGTCTATGTATCTATATACAAGTCTACGAATCATGTGATTGTATGTGACTCTGCAGGTCTGTATATGAGTCTATCGATCTCTATCTAAGTTTATGGATCATGTGAGTGTGTGTGATTCTATGGGTCTGTTTATCAGTCTATGAATCTCTATATAAGTCAATGGATCATGTGAGTGGATGTGCCTCTATGGATGTCTGTGTAAATCTATGGGTGATGTGAGTCTATGTGACTCGATGGGTCCGCATATTAGAGTACGTATCTATATATACGTCAATAGATCATGTGAGTATATGTGCCTCTATGGATGTCTGGGTAAGTTAATGGATCATGTGAGTGTAAGTGACTCTATGGATGTCTGTGTAAATCTATGGGTTATGTGAGTCTATGTGAATATATGGGTCCGTATATCAGAGTATGTATCTATATATACGTCAATAGATCATGTGAGTGTATGTGATTCTATGGGTGTGTACATCAGTCTATGTATCTATATATACGTCAATAGATCATGTGAGTGTATGTGTTTCTATGGATGTCTGGGTAAGTCTATGGTTTACGTGAATGTATGTGGCTCTATAGGTCTGTATATGAGTCTATCGATCTCTAAGTCTATCGATCATGTGACTGTGTGTGATTCTATGGGTCTGTTTATCAGTCTATGAATCTCTATCTAAGTCAATGGATCATGTGAGTGGACGTGCCTCTATGGATGTCTGTGTAAATCTATGGGTTATGTGAGTGTATGTGACTCGATGGGTCCGCATATTAGAGTACGTATCTATATATACGTCAATAGATCATGTGAGTATATGTGCCTCTATGGATGTCTGGGTAAGTTAATGGATCATGTGAGTGTAAGTGACTCTATGGATGTCTGTGTAAATCTATGGGTTATGTGAGTGTATGTGAATATATGGGTCCGTATATCAGAGTATGTATCTATATATACGTCAATAGATCATGTGAGTGTATGTGTTTCTATGGATGTCTGGGTAAGTCTATGGATCATGTAAGTGTATGTGGCTCTATAGGTCTGTATATGAGTCTATCGATCTCAAAGTCTATCGATCATGTGAGTGTGTGTGATTCTATGGGTCTGTTTTATAAGTCTATGAATCTCTATCTAAGTCAATGGATCATGTGAGTGGACGTGCCTCTATGGGTGTGTACATCAGTCTATGTATCTATATACAAGTCTACGGATCATGTGATTGTATGTGACTCTGTAGGTCTGTATATGAGTCTATCGATCTCTATCTAAGTTTACGGATTATGTGAGTGTGTGTGACTCTATGGATGTCTGTGTAAATCTATGGGTGATATGAGGGTATGTGGCTCTATAGGTCTGTATATGAGTCTATAGATCTATAAGTCTATGGATCATGTGAGTGTATGTGACTCTATGGGTCTGTATATCAGTCTATGTATCTATATATATACGTCGATAGATAATATAGATCATATAGATGTCTGTGCAAATCTATGGATCATGTGAGTGTATGTGCCTCTGTGGGTCTGTATATGAGTCTATATGCCTCTATCTAAGTCTATGGATCATGTGATTGTACGTGCCTCTATGGATGTGTACATCAGTCTATAAATCTATATATATATCGGTGGATCATGTGAGTGTATGTACCTCTATGGGTCCGCATATCAGTCTATGTATATCTATCTAAGTTTATGGATCATGTGAGTGTCCGTGCCTCTATGGGTCTGTATGTCAGTCTATACATATCTATCTAAGTAAATGGATCATGTGATTGTATGTGACTCTATGGATGTCTGTGTAAATCTATGGGTGATATGAGTGTATGTGGCTCTATAGGTCTGTATATGAGTCTATAGATCTACAAGTCTATGGATCATGTGAGTGTATGTGACTCTATGGGTCTGTATCTCAGTCTATGCATCTATATATACGTCGATAGATAATATAGATCATATAGATGTCTGTGTAAATCTCTGGATCATGTGAGTGTATGTGCCTCTGTGGGTCTATATATGAGTCTATATGTCTCTATCTAAGTCTATGGATCATGTGATTGTACGTGCCTCTATGGGTCCGGATATCAGTCTATGTATATCTATCTAAGTTTATGGATGATGTGAGTGTCCGTGCCTCTATGGGTCTGTATGTTAGTCTATACATATCTATCTAAGTAAATGGATCATGTGATTGTATGTGACTCTATGGATGTCTGTGCAAATCTATGGGTGATATGAGTGTATGTGGCTCTATAGGTCTGTTTATGAGTCTATAGATCTATAAGTCTATGGATCATGTGAGTGTGTGTGATTCTATGGGTCTGTTTATCAGTCTATGAATCTCTATCTATGTCAATGGATCATGTGAATGAACGTGCCTCTATGGGTGTGTACATCAGTCTATGTATCTATATACAAGTCTACGGATCATGTGATTGTATGTGACTCTGTAGGTCTGTATATGAGTCTATCGATCTCTATCTAAGTCAATGGATCATGTGAGTGTAGGTGACTCTATGGATGTCTGTGCAAATCTATGGGTGATATGAGTGTATGTGACTCTATAGGTCTGTATATGAGTCTATAGATCTATAAGTCTATGGATCATGTGAGTGTATGCGACTCTATGGGTCTGTATATCAGTCTATGTATCTATATATATACGTCGATGGATAATATAGATCATATAGATGTCTGTGCAAATCTATGGATCATGTGAGTGTATGTGCCTCTGTGGGTCTGTATATGAGTCTATATGTCTCTATCTAAGTCTATGGATCATGTGATTGTACGTGCCTCTATGGGTGTGTACATAAGTCTATAAATCTATATATATATCGGTGGATCATGTGAGTGTATATGCCTCTATGGGTCCGCATATCAGTCTATGTATATCTATCTAAGTTTATGGATCATGTGAGTGTACGTGCCTCTATGGGTCTGTATGTCAGTCTATACATATCTATCTAAGTAAATGGATCATGTGATTGTATGTGACTCTATGGATGTCTGTGTAAATCTATGGGCAATATGAGTGTATTTGGCTCTATATGTCTGTATATGAGTCTATAGATCTACACGTCTATGGATCATGTGAGTGTGTGTGATTCTATTGGTCTGTTTATCAGTCTATGAATCTCTATCTAAGTCAATGGATCATGTGAGTGGACGTGCCTCTATGGGTGTGTACATCAGTCTATGTATCTATATATAAGTCTACGGATCATGTGATTGTATGTGACTCTGTAGGTCTGTATATGAGTCTATCGATCTCTATCTAAGTCAATGGATCATGTGAGTGTAAGTGAATCTATGGATGTATGTGCAAATCTATGGGTGATATGAGTGTATGTGTCTCCATAGGTCTGTATATGAGTCTATCGATCTCTATCTAAGTCTATGGATCATGTGAGTGTATGTGACTCTATGGGTCTGTATATCAGTCTATGTATCTATATATACATCGATAGATCATGTGAGTGTAAGTGACTCTATGGATGTCTGTGTAAATCTATGGATCATGTGAGTTATATGTGCCTCTGTGGGTCTGTATATGAGTCTATATGTCTCTATCTAAGTCTATGGATCATGTGAGTGTACGTGCCTCTATGGGTGTGTACATCAGTCCATGTATCTATATATATACATCGGTGGAACATGTGAGTGTATGTGACTCTATGGATGTCTGGGTAAGTCTATGGATCATGTGAGTGTATATGCCTCTGGGTCTGTATATCAGTCTATAGATCACAATCTAAGTCTATGGATCGAGTGAGTGTATATGCCTCTATGGATGTCTGGGTAAGTATATGGGTTATGTGAGTGTATGTGCCTCTATGGGTCCGCATATCATAGTATGTATCCCTATCTAATTCAATGGATCATGTGATTGTTTGTGACTCTATGGGTCTGTATATGAGTCTATTGATCTATAAGTCTATGGATCATGTGAGTGTATGTGACTCTATGGGGCCGATTATCAGAGTATGTCTCTATATATTAGTCAATAGATCATGTGAGTGTTTGTGATTTTATGGGTGTGTACATCAGTCTATGTATCTATATATACGTCGATGGATCATGTGAGTGTATGTGACTCTATGGATGTCTGGGTAAGTCTATGAATCATGTGAGTGTATGTGCCTCTGTGGATCTGTATATCAGTCTATAATTCTCTAAGTTTATGGATCATGTGAGTGTGTGTAACTCTATGGATGTCTGGGTAAGTCTATGGATCATGTGAGTGTATGTGGCTCTATAGGTCTGTATGCCAGTCTATGTATATCTATCTAAGTTTATGGATCATGTGAGTGTATGTGACTCTATGGATGTCTGAAAAATCTATGGGTTATGTGAGTGTACGTGACTTTATGGGTCCGTATATCAGAGTATGTATCGATATATAAGTCAATGGATTATGTGAGTGGACGTGCCTCTATTGATGTGTACATCAGTCTATGTATCTATATATATACATCGATGGACCATGTGAGTGTATGTGACTCTATGGATGTCTGAGTAAGTCTATGGATCATGTGAGTGTATGTGGCTCTATAGGTCTGTATGTCAGTCTATGTATATCTATCTAAGATTTTGGATCATGTGAGTGTAAGTGACTCTACGGATGTCTGAAAAATATATGGGTTATGTGAGTGTATGCGACTCTATGGGTCCGTATATCAGAGTATTTATCTATATATAAGTCTACGGACCATGTGAGTGTATGTGACTCTATGGATGTCTGGGTAAATCTATGGATCATGTGAGTGTATGTGGCACTATAGGTCTGTATGTCAGTCTATGTATATCTATCTACGTTTATGGATCATGTGAGTGTAAGTGACTCTATGGATGTCTGAAAAATCTATGGGTTATGTGAGTGTACGTGACTTTATGAGTCCGTATATCAGAGTATGTATCGATATATAAGTCAATGGATTATGTGAGTGGACGTGCCTCTATTGATGTGTACATCAGTCTATGTATCTATATATATACATCGATGGACCATGTGAGTGTATGTGACTCTATGGATGTCTGAGTAAGTCTATGGATCATGTGAGTGTATGTGGCTCTATAGGTCTGTATGTCAGTCTATGTATATCTATCTAAGATTTTGGATCATGTGAGTGTAAGTGACTCTACGGATGTCTGAAAAATATATGGGTTATGTGAGTGTATGCGACTCTATGGGTCCGTATATCAGAGTATTTATCTATATATAAGTCTACGGACCATGTGAGTGTATGTGACTCTATGGATGTCTGGGTAAATCTATGGATCATGTGAGTGTATGTGGCACTATAGGTCTGTATGTCAGTCTATGTATATCTATCTACGTTTATGGATCATGTGAGTGTAAGTGACTCTATGGATGTCTGAAAAATCTATGGGTTATGTGAGTGTATGTGACTCTATGGGTCCGTATATCAGAGTATGTATCTATATATATATAAGTCAATGGATCATGTGAGTGTATGTGACTCTATAGCTCTGTCCATCAGTCTATGTATGTATATATAAGTCTATGGATCATGGATGTCTGGGCAAGTCTATGGATCATGTGAGTGTATGTAACTCTATTGGTCTGTGTATCAGTTTATATATCTGAATCTAAGTCTATAGATCATGTCAGTTTCTGTTATTTTGGAGGTCTGTTTATCAGTCTATGCATCTCTCTCTAAGTCTATGGATCATGTGAGTGTATGTGACTCTATGGGTCCGTATATCAGAATCTGTATCTATATATAAGTCATTAGATCATGCGAGTCTATATGACAATGGGTCTGTATGTAACGGTGAGCGGCAGTGTAGCGGTTAAGCGCACTGCGCTACTAATCATCTGAACCGGGCCTGGGCCTCCTCTAGGTTGACTCAGTCTCAAATGAGTACCTTGTGTGTAAACATCGCTACTAGGGAGACAAAGGCGGTCGGGCGTGGTGTTGGTCACCCACCACCTCGTGTACCGTATCGGCCTTGATAGGTACTCGCTAACAGCATTTGCCCCAATAGTCTGTTAAGTCTATACGGGGGTCTTTGTCAGTTCCATATGTTAGGATAGTGGATGTGACTTGAGGATCGGCAGAGCAAATCAGCTCATGGAGGGAGAAAATCCAAAGAGTCCATTACAGCAATTAGACTCCTAGCTTTTAATACTAATTGCAGACTATATATTTCAAAATCTCTCAAGGCTTAGAAGAAGATGCATTGCACTTGAGTATTTCACTTTGATTGAAGTTGCCTGTTAAATGATGGATTACAATTACCGATGAATCTCAGATATTAGAGCAATTGAAACGTGTGTATTGGTGCCTGCTGTTGGCGGTTCATGATTTCACTCAAGAATTTGCGAGTCGATGGGCAATGGTAGTCTATGGGCAATGTTAGTCTTTGGGCAATGTTAGTCTTTGAGCAATGTTAGTCTCTGGGCAATGTTAGTCTTTGGGCAATGTTAGTCTTTGGGCAATGTTAAGTATTTGGGCAATGTTAGTCTTTGGGCAATGTTAGTCGTTGGGTAATGTTAGTATTTGTGCAATGTTAGTATTTGTGCAATATGAGTCTGGGCAATGTCTGCGGGCAGTGAAAGTCTATGGCCAAGGTGAGTCCATGGGCAACGTTAGTCTATGGCCAAACAAAAGCTACATCTCCCATATTAGCCAAACAAAATGTACATCTTCCATATAGCCATATGAAAGCTGCATCTCCCATATAGCCATATTGAATATGCATCTCCCATATAGCCATGCAAAAGGTGCATTTCTTATATAGCCATACAAAAGGCTCATCTCCGATAAAGCCAAACAAAAGGTGCATCTCCCATATAGTTACACGAAAGGTGCATTTCCCATTACACCATACAAAAGGTGCATTTCCCATATAGCCTTACGAAAGGTGCATTCCCCATATAGCCATACGAAAGATGCATCTCCCATATAGCCATACAAAGGTGCATCTACCATCTTGTCATATTGATGAACAGTTTGAAGGTGGCAAGGTAAAATCTCTGTCGCAGATCGGCTGAGCTCTGAGGTCGATTAAACAGGTTGTCTACCGAATTTCTTTGCCTATAGGACCGCTTCAGTTCCTCTAACTCTCTTCTGTAGTCTCAGAAGTGTCTCCTTTCTCCTATTAAATATTCCATTCGCTATAATTGTGTTCGGTAAAAACATATTTCCGTGTTGGAACCTCTTCGAAGCTCGTCATCAGCGTGGTTCCTTCCCTTCGCTCTGCCCCCGCACACCCCTTTTTTGAATGTTCCCATCGGACCGAAACACGGTGCTTACTTGCACCTGCTATGTTCTATCTGGCGTCTCTTGCTCCCCACACGTTTGCACCGTCATTTTCGCTTGCCCGTGTGTGTTTCATTCACGACCGTCACACACACACACACTCACATACATCCTTCAGGACCCTGCTGTGTGCTCGTATCATTCTTTTCGCGGAGGAAGACGCTTCCAATGTTTTCTTGCTTTGTCCCAAAGGTGGTCCCCCCCCCCCCCACCCCTGATGGAGGAAAACCTGTCCACCAACACCTCCCCACCATCGTTCACCTCCATCCTCATGGCCACGCCATTCCGGGAGCCTGCGAGCTTCCGGCATTTCGCCTTCATTATCATCCTCCTCGTCTACCTCGTCACGGTGGTCGGCAACCTTCTGCTGTGCCTTGTCATCTACCGGGAGTCGAACCTGCACAAGCCGATGTACGTGCTCATGGCCCTGCTGTCCGTCACGGACGTGGTAGAGACCACAAACTCCCTGCCGAGGATCATGACCAACCTCATGTCCTACAACAATGTGTCCCTGTCCGAGTGCATGACTCAGATGTTCTTCCTCCACGTGACCATTAGAATGCAGGGCTACGTCCTGGCCCTCATGTCCGTCGACCGCTTCATTGCCATCGGGCAGCCGCTACGCTACCACAGCTTTGTGTCGAACGCGCGTGTCACCAAGGCGTTCCTGGCCATCGTGGCCTTCTCGGTCGTGCCGGGCGTGGGCTACGTGGGCATGGTGCTGCGTCTGAGCTTCTGCAGGCCGCTGGTGACGTTCGCGCCCAACTGCGACTTCATGGTGCTCACCAACCTGGCTTGCAGCGACGTCTACTATAACATCGTGTACGTGTACGCCAACGTGTTCGTGGCCATCATTTTACCCCTGCTCGTGGTGGCGCTCGCCTACTGCCTCATCCTGTTCGAGTTTCGCAAGAGGAGCCTCCGGCAGAACCAGCGGGCGTTCCAGACGTGCATGACCCACCTCGTCATCATCTGCATCTACTTCGGCTCCATATTGTTCACCATCGGCAGCGGCCTCCAGTTCTTCTCGGGGATCGTGCGCGAGGTGCGCGTGCCCCTGCAGTCGCTACAGTACGTCATCCCGCCGGTCCTGAATCCCATCGTCTATGGACTCCGCACGGACGCGATCCGTCGTGGAGTCCTCAAGATGGTGCGTCAGAAGATCTCTATGGCAAAAGCAGAGTTGCCATAATCAGTAATCGGCATTGTTTTTTTTGTTTAGACTGGAGGGGGAATCCGCTGGGCTATGAAGATATTTTTTTGCACAGATGCTTCAGTCGGTTCACATATGCTCCAGTCGGTTAAAAGATGCTCCAGTCGCTTCACAGATGCTCCAGTCGGTTAAAAGATGCTCCAGTCGGCTCACAGATGCTCCAGTGCGTTCACAGATGCTCCAGTCGATTCACAGATGCTCCATTCGGTTCGCAGATGCTCCAGTCGGTTCACAGATGCTCTAGTCGGTTCACAGATGCCCCAGTCGGTTAAAAGATGCTCCAGTCGATTAACATATGCTCCAGTCGGTTCACAGATGCTCCAGTCGGTTCACAGATGCTTCATTCGGTTCGCAGATGCTCCAGTCGATTCACAGATGCCTGCGTCTAATGTCGCACCATCCAATCTTAATCTGATTATATCTCATCCGGTTCTTTTCGATCTGGTTATGACTAACTAGCGCGCAACTATCTGGTTGCAATCTGAATCCAGTCCGTGTCCAGTCTTTTTGCATCGCAATCAAGTGTCGTAACGGTCAGTTCTGGAATCAAGGAGTATCTTCAAATCTTGTTCCACCTGATCTGGATATCCAATGAGCACAGCTTCATAATTCTTCAGATAATACTATCGTTCACAGTGGGTAGATTTTGGGAACTCGATGGATTTGTTTACCTGCCGTAGATTTTCCCAACATTCAAGTTGCAATGGCCACCCTAGTCTTAATCTCATTCCTCCATTATAAATACATATTCTGCTTGTGAATCTCGCATCTTCACCCTATGAAATATTTGCTTCAAAATATTTAAAGGCTTTTTTCTTCCTTGGTTCTTTCGGTAAAGTCACGTAGAATTAGAATAAAATAATAAAATAACACAATAAAATTCTCACGACGTTTCGGCCACAACGCAAGCGGCCGTCTTCGTCGTGAGAATTTTATTGTGTTATTTTATTATTTTATCCTAATTCTACGTGACTTTACCGAAAGAACCAAAGAAGATGAATCCTTGCAGTCACGAAAGATTTAAATCGATATTTAAAGGCTCTTTCCAAATTCTCTCCTCTGACGGGTACATGTTCGTCAGAGGAGAGAAGTTACCTACGTGCAGGGCGAAGGAAGTTCAGCATGCTTACATACATACACACCTGGACCATCATCCTAAGTGGCGAGGATGCACATGGTAGCGGTGGTGCATCACTGTGTAGGCTACGCATGACAGATTTTTACCCACGGTTTATTTCCCCCTGCTGCCAAACCTGGGCACTCACATCGATGTGGCGAAATGTTATTTTCCTCGCCTGGTATGCAGGAGGTCGGGGGTTCTATCCCGACCCTGAAGCCTGTCGTACGTTTGGAGTTTGCCATGTCTCTCAATCTCCCCGTGGTCGTGTGGATTTTTTTCTCCGCATCCTCCGGTTTTCCCCCTCCACACTTATAAACATGCTTTTCAGAGTATTTAGATTATTTGGTTGCACATGATAAGCCAATTTCTTTGAGCTTTTATTTGTGGGTAGGTCGCTTCTGAAATAGAAGCGAATTGCTCAGTGGGCCTAATCTGGTGCAATACAAATTTAAACGTCGTAGTTTTCTGCTTTATTTTTTTGTTATTTTCTTTGAACCTATCTACGTGACTTTACCGAAAGACCTAAATAATGTGAATTCCTGCAGTCACCAAAGATTTAAGTCAAAAATGGTTTAGTTTAATTTGTATATTTGTTAAAGTGATTTGCTCACCTTTCTTATACTTTGCACTCCTATCATATTTTTTGTATTGTTTGTTATTCTCACGTCCTGACCCCGTGCCCCCTACTTGACATCTGTCACAAGGAGCGTCATAGCCCATCTGATTCATCCATCGGTTATACATAAATATTCCGATTCTGATGAGTGTAAAGTTTGCCGATGGCAGAACCGTTTGAAGATTAGACACTAACAGCCGTGACATGATTTGTTCTAAATCATAAGGCTACGGAAGCATACATCTGTGCCCTCCTCTCCACCACCGACCCCAACAATCGCTCCCCATTGGTGGTGTCTGCGCGCTGTTGCCAAACGAAACCAGCTGGGTGACCGGCTGCACCGGTGCCACCGTGGCGAGCAAATGTTCTATCCCTTGCCTGGCTACGCAGGAGGTGAAGGGTTCGTTCCCGGAGCCTGACGATGCCTATATCGAGTTTGCGTCATCTTGACCATGCTGGTCGCGTGTTATGTTCTACGGGGAACCATCCGCTTTTGCCCTTCGCCTCCACATTTGAGAATCAACGCGTGCTTAAATAAAATTGGGCCGCTGCTTTAAATCCCCACGTGCGGTGATTGATGATGATGATGGCGATGATGAAATTAGCCACGGTGATGATGAGACACCCTCACGTTTGGCCAGGATTGCCTTCCAACGAGAGGCAATAGTTCAATGGCAAGTTTGGACTGCGGCCGACGTCAAAAGTAAACATCTCATGCAGCGACGCTACCATCGAAGCATGAATCCGAACTATGAATCCGTACAAAAGAAGAAGATGAAAAATGACTATTTAACCGGTTAACATAAAGAATTAATCGAAGTTCAGTTTCGCAGCGAATGGGAATTTGCCGTGTAAAGAATACACATTGCTTTTCATTGAAACCGCAGAAGAAGCAGAAGTTCAGAAGATGTTTAATAAGACAACCACAATAACAACAGACAGAGGTGGCATTAACGAATACCACGGTTCATTTCAAATCGCTCCGACTTTTAAATGTACTCTCCTATCAATTGTACTCACATTGTAAATGTTGTACTGGGTTTACTTTCCAACACATAACGACCGGTGTAGTGCTAATCTAGAAAACGAATTGGCTACGTTTTGTTTACGTGACAAACCCCTTACTGATTGGCTGTGTTGAGTGGTGGCAGGTTTAACGACAGACATTCATGTCTACGCGATCTAACCCAAAACACCTCTGTTATGAATCGGCATCAACTTCACACGTTCAGAGCATTTGGCTGCTGTATATTTCAACGTGATGATGTTGATGAGCCACTTCGTTGAGCTATAATTTATGATAGTCAGGTCGATTCTAAAAAAAAGAGCTAAATAGCAGCCCAGTGAGGGGCTTTACCTGATAAAATAAAATATAAAGAGTAGCAATGGTAATAGTGGCAAGAATCTAATTACCGGCGAAATGTCATACTCAAATGTTGTGGTGCTTACTCTCCAGCACACTGGTGTGCTGAACTAATAGTTGGCGAAAGCCTCCTGCTATGACGACAGCACAGCAGCAATGGCTTCTCATAGTTAGTAATAAACATACGTATAGGTGGTCCTCATTTAACACGGGAGATGCGTTCCTTAAAGAAAAAGTGCCGTTTCGAGCCACAAACGCGTTAAGCGAATAACGTAACAACGGTAACGTTCTGGCGACACTTGCCACGCGGTCTAAACGTCGAAAAAATAATGACGCTATAATTCATAAATAATTGCATTTATATCACAGCTTTTCATCTCATATCGCGGTGCAGAACACAGCAGCAGCAGCTGCAGAACCAGACACTTAGCACGATAAACAATTGTATTATAAATCCATTTACTAAATGAAAGCGTACAAATAGGTTTTATAGATGCAATGTAGATATTCACCGAGCTCTCGGATTTGCAAATGATGAACAAAAATAAGCAGAAAAACATCACCGCGTGTGTATGAAACTTATGGGTAGTGTGCATGTGTGTTTCCATGAGAATGCGTCGGTAGATACACGAAATAAATGTTAACACTTACACGGGACCATCGTTTTTAATGGTTTAGTGGCATAGTGCTGGCTGCTGGTGAGAAAGGTGAACTGCAGTGTACGGCGGTATTGAAGTCGGCAGGCCACAATATACACTAGAGGGGACATCTAGGGGGGAAAGGTCACAGAGGGGTGGCCCATCGGAAAGCCTCGGGAACCCGCTAGCAGGTTCCAGAGAGGAGGCGTGGCCGGGGCGGAGCGAGGCCACGCTGATAGCATAAGAACGGCCCCTGTGTGGGACCTCGTGGCTGTTGTTGGAGTGGGAAAACCGTCGGAGCTACTCAAGATCTCCGCCATCGTCCCTGTCGTCTCGTCGCCATCGTCGCTATCGTCTTCGCTCGATATTGCGCTGCTAGATAGTTGTTGTTGGCTGTCTCGGTTCAGTGCCGTCAGTGTTAGACGGTTAGTGTTGTGTATAGGCTAGCAACAGTGATAGTGTGTACCCACGTAGAGTTGTGTATAGGCTAGCAACAGTGATAGTGTGTACCCACGTAGAGTTGTGTATAGGCTAGCAACAGTGATAGTGTGTACCCACGTAGAGTTGTGTATAGGCTAGCAACAGTGATAGTGTGTACCCACGTAGTGTTGTGTATAGGCTAGCAACAATGATAGTGTGTACCCACGTAGTGTTGTGTATAGCCTAGCAACAGTGATAGTGTGTACCCACGTAGTGGTGTGTATAGCCTAGCAACAGTGATAGTGTGTACCCACGTAGTGTTGTGTATAGCCTAGCAACAGTAATAGTGTGTACCCACGTAGAGTTGTGTATAGGCTAGCAACAGTGATAGTGTGTACCCACGTAGTGTTGTGTATAGCCTAGCAACAGTGATAGTGTGTACCCACGTAGAGTTGTGTATAGCCTAGCAACAGTGATAGTGTGTACCCACGTAGAGTTGTGTATAGCCTAGCAACAGTGATAGTGTGTACCCACGTAGAGTTGTGTATAGCCTAGCAACAGTGATAGTGTGTACCCAGGTAGTGTTGTGTATAGGCTAGCAACAGTGATAGTGTGTACCCACGTAGAGTTGTGTATAGCCTAGCAACAGTGATACTGTGTACCCACGTAGAGTTGTGTATAGCCTAGCAACAGTAATAGTGTGTACCCACGTAGTGTTGTGTATAGGCTAGCAAAAGTAATAGTGTGTACCCACGTAGAGTTGTGTATGGCCTAGCAATAGTAATAGTGTGTACCCACGTAGAGTTGTGTATAGGCGAGCGAATGTAGAGTGTGTACCCACGTGAGGTGCGTATTATACCGATGGGTGCTCGTTAATAAAGGAAGTGCCTCCAAGTCAAGTGACGATGACCGTTTGTGTTATGGTCGAAACTTCGTGAGTAAATTTTTATTATTTAATATATATTTTATTATTTTATTGTTTATCTTCAACGTGGTGACTTTACCGAAAGAGCTAAGAATTATTATAATTTGTTGATGTTGTTTGTTGACTCCATTCCGCACTTGGAGGAAGCTCACGAACTCCGCCCGTGCCTCTGCCGAGCTGCATTGGAGGTCCAGCTGCCGGACGAATGCACAGCAGCGTTGTTGTTGTTGTTGTCGTTGTGCTTTTAGGGTCTCGCTCATCACCAATATCCGTCATTCGCCACTTATGCGACGGCGACATCACCAGGGCGCAAGTGCCAGGCCAGGCGCACTTTGAGGCCACGTGAAATGTCGAAGGCTCGCTGCTGACAGGAGGAAGTTTCGGGAAGGTGCCATGTGTTGGTTGGTTGATTGATTGATTGAGATGATCGGTAGATGCACCACCAGCTGTACCCCGCTACTGTGCCAAGCTAGGTGCAGGAGGTCACGGTGCAGACCCAGCAGGTGCCATGGGTCGACCGACTGAGATGAGTGCCCGATGCACCACCTGTGCTTCCCCCCCCTCCCGACCCTACTGTGCCAACTTGCTGCGCTTTAGCCGCCCTGGGCGCTCCGCTCGTTGTTGTGAGCGTCGCTCCTCCATCCCTCCGTTGTTGTTGGGGGGTCGACTGCCTCCAACTGCCCAGCAGCAGCAGCAGCGTCGTTCAGGAGCATCCTCGCTCATTCGACAAACACACAGAAAGCGCTCGCCACAAAAAGAACAACCACGTTACCTCGACTGCTGAGTTTTACACCATCATCATCATCATCACGTGACACTCCAGGGGTTATTCTCGCAGCAGCACCTGTGGATTTTAGCTGCTTGCTGTCGAACAAAAACGGTGGTGGTCACTGCATCATCACCACCACCATCATCATCATCATCACCACGACGACCATCATCATCATCACCATCATCATCACCATCATCACCATCATCATCACCATCATCACCACCACCACCATCACCACCATCACCACCGTCATCACCATCATCACCACCACAACCATCACCACCATCACCACCGTCATCACCATCAACATCACCACCATCATCACCACCACCACCATCACCACCATCATCATCACCACGACGACCATAATCATCACCACCATCATCAACATTATCATCACCATCAACATCACCACCATCATCACCACCATCATCATCACCACCACCACCATCATCACCATCATCATCACCATCAACATCACCACCACCACCATCACCACCACCACCACCACCATCATCACCACCATCATCATCACCATCATCATCACCATCATCACCACCATCACTACCACCACCATCACCACCATCATCACCACCATCACCACCACCATCATCACCACCATCATCACCATCATCACCACCATCACCACCATCAACATCGCCGCGTGGCGCATTCGGATGCGCTTCTGTGGCCGTCTGGAACGCTCTTCCCCTTCCAATATTAGGAAGCCACTGGCAGTTATGATGCCACTTTTACATCATCATCATGTAGATTGACAAACTCATTGCTTCGGACCTGCTCAGTGTGTTAAGCTTGTTGTCCTTCTCCTGGTGACTACGTACGGTGTGAAAGAAGTTCAACACACACACAGCACGGTTGGCTACGTACGGTGTGATAGAAGTTCAACACACAGCACGGTTGGCTACGTACGGTGTGATAGAAGTTCAACACACACAGCGCGGTTGGCTACGTACGGTGTGAAAGAAGTTCAACACACACACACAGCGCGGTTGGCTACGTACGGTGTGAAAGAAGTTCAACACAGCCATGCAAGGTGAGCGACACGAATGACGTAGCCCGTGTCCCTGGGTGGTCACGTGGGGGGGCGTGAGGAGAACGGAGAGGGAAGAGGCAGCTGGGGAGAGGGTGGAGGGGGGGAAGGGGAGTGGGGGGGGGAAGGAGAGGGTGGGGGGGAGAGGGGGGGGAGGAGTGGGTGGGGGGGGGAGAGGGTGGGGGGGTGGAAGGGGAGTGGGGTGGAGGAGGAGTGGGTGGGGGGAGAGGGGGGGGAGGAGTGGGTGGGGGAAGGAGAGCGTGGGGGGAGAGGGGGGGAAGGAGAGGGTGGGGGGAAGAAAACTGTGGGGGGAAGGAGAAGGTGGGGGGGGCGAAGGAGAGGATGGGGGGGAGGGAGAGGGTGGGGGCGAAGTAGAGGGTGGGGGGAGGGAGAGGGTGAGGGGAGGGAGAGGGTGGGGGGTAGAGAGTGGGTGGAGGGTGGGGGGAAGGAGAGGGTGGGTGGGGGCGAAGGAGAGCGTGGGGGGAGGGAGAGGGTGGGGGGAGAGAGAGGGTGGGGGGAGGGTGGGGGGGCGAAAGAGAGGGTGGGGGGAGGGAGAGGGTGGGGGGAAGGTGGGGGGGGGGACGAAAGAGAGGGTGGGGGGAGGGTGGGGGGCGAAGGAGAGGGTGGGGGGAGGGTGGGGGGCTGATAAAAGCGTGGACAGCGCAAGCCGCACGCACGGTGAGTCGCTCCTCCCACATGGAGCGCGTGCTGCTGCTGCTGATGCTCCTGTTACTGCTGCTGATGCTCCTGTTACTACTGATTCTGTAGCTGTTACTACTGATTCTGTAGCTGTAGCTGATGCTCCTGTTACTACTGATTCTGTAGCTGTTACTACTGCTGCTGTAGCTGTTACTACTGCTGCTGTAGCTGTTACTACTGATTCTGTAGCTGTAGCTGATGCTCCTGTTACTACTGATTCTGTAGCTGTAGCTGATGCTCCTGTTACTACTGATTCTGTAGCTGTAGCTGATGCTCCTGTTACTACTGATTCTGTAGCTGTTACTACTGCTGCTACTACTACTGCTGCTGTTACTACTGCTGCTGTAGCTGTAGCTTTTACTGCTGCTGCTGATGCTCCTGTTACTACTGAGTCTGTAGCTGTTACTGATGCTCCTGTCACTACTGCTGCTGATGCTCCTGTTACTACTGATTCTGTAGCTGTAGCTGATGCTCCTGTTACTACTGATTCTGTAGCTGTAGCTGATGCTCCTGTTACTACTGATTCTGTAGCTGTAGCTGATGCTCCTGTTACTACTGATTCTGTAGCTGTTACTACTGCTGCTACTACTACTGCTGCTGTTACTACTGCTGCTGTAGCTGTAGCTGTTACTGCTGCTGCTGATGCTCCTGTTACTACTGAGTCTGTAGCTGTTACTGATGCTCCTGTCACTACTGCTGCTGATGCTCCTGTTACTACTGATTCTGTAGCTGTAGCTGATGCTCCTGTTACTACTGATTCTGTAGCTGTAGCTGATGCTCCTGTTACTACTGATTCTGTAGCTGTTACTACTGCTGCTACTACTACTGCTGCTGTTACTACTGCTGCTGTAGCTGTAGCTGTTACTGCTGCTGCTGCTGATGCTCCTGTTGCTACTGAGTCTGTAACTGTTACTGATGCTCCTGTCACTACTGCTGCTGATGCTCCTGTCACTTCTGATTCTGTAGCTGTTACTGATGCTCCTGTCACTGCTGCTGCTGTAGCTGTTACTGATGCTCCTGTCACTGCTGCTGCTGTAGCTGTTACTGATGCTCCTGTTACTACTGCTGCTGTCACTACTGCTGCTGTAGCTGTAGATGTTACTACTGCTGCTGTTACTACTGCTGCTACTACTACTGCTGCTGTTACTACTGCTGCTGTAGCTGTAGCTGTTACTACTGCTGCTGTTACTACTGCTGCTACTACTACTGCTGCTGTTACTACTGCTGCTGTAGCTGTAGCTGTTACTACTGCTGCTACTACTACTGCTGCTACTACTACTGCTGCTGTTACTACTGCTGTTGTAGCTGTTACTACTGCTGCTATTACTGCTGCTGTAGCTGTAGCTGTTACTACTGCTGATGTTACTACTGTTGCTGTAGCTGTTACTACTGCTGCTGTTACTGCTGCTGCTACTACTGCTGCTGTTGCTACAACTGCTGCTGTTGCTACTACTGCTGCTGTTGCTACTATAACTGCTGTTGTTGCTACTACAACTGCTTCTGTTGCTTCTACCACTGCTGCTGCTACTCCTGTTGTTGCTACTATAACTGCTATTGTTGTTACTATAACTGCTGCTGTTGCTACTATAACTGCTGCTACTATTGCTGCTGTTGTTACTATAACTGCTGCTTTTGCTACCACTGCTGCTGTTGCTACTATAACTGCTGCTGTTGCTACAACTGCTGCTGTTGCTACTACTGCTGCTGTTGCTACTACTGCTGCTGTTGCTACTATAACTGCTGCTGTTGCTACCACTGCTGCTGTTGATACTATAACTGCTGCTTTTGCTGCTATAACTGCTGCTGTTGCTACTATTGCTGCTGTTGCTAATATAACTGCTACTATAACTGCTGCTGTTGCTACCACTGCTGCTGTTGCTACTATAACTGCTGCTGTTGCTACAACTGCTGCTGTTGCTACTATTGCTGCTGTTGCTACTATAACTGCTACTATAACTGCTGCTGTTGCTACCACTGCTGCTGTTGCTACTATAACTGCTGCTGTTGCTACAACTGCTGCTGTTGCTACTATTGCTGCTGTTGCTACTATAACTGCTACTATAACTGCTGCTGTTGCTACCGCTGCTGCTGTTGCTACTATAACTGCTGCTGTTGCTACCGCTGCTGCTGTTGCTACTATAACTGCAGCTACTATAACTGCTACAGCTGCCACTGCTGCAGCTGTTGCTACTTCTACTGCTGCTGTTGCGACTAGGACTGCTGCCACTGCTGCAGCTGTAGCGTCATTGGGTGAGTGCACGTGTTTGTGAACGCACTTATTTTTTTAAAAAAATTCGGTTTTCTTTTTTTTTTGCTTTGATTATTTTCAAGGTATTATTTTTCATTTCATTTCTGTTATTTCGGTAATTTAATTTTCGTTTTATTATTTTATTTTTTAAAGTTTTTGTTGTTGTTGTTTTCTATCCACGTGATTTAACCGAAAGGCACCCCAAGAATATGAATCCCTGCAGTCACGAAAGCTTTAAATCGAAAAAAAACCCCACGAATCATCAAGTTCACTTTACAACTCTGCAGAAGAGGAGACAAGGACCATAAGGAAGGATACCGTCTCACGTGTGGACCAACCAGTTTAATAGACAATGCCAATATATTATCAGAGAATGTTGTCGGTTATTTGGGTAAAGTCGCGTAGGAAGGGAAATAATAAAATAATACAAATATAAAACAATAAAACTCTCACGACGTTTCGATTGCAACACAAGCAATCGTCATTTGGTGTGAAAACCACAGCAAGAAAATTTGAAAAAAAAATTGAAAATGTTTTTCTGTGGTTTTCACACCTGATGATGATTGCTGTTTGTGTGTTGCAGTCGAAACGCAGTGAGAATTGTATTGTTTTATATTTTTATTTTATTTTATTGTTTCCCTTCTACGCACTGGTGACTTTACCGAAAGAACCAAGACTGTGAATCCCTGCAGTCACGAAAGCTTTAAATCAGAACTGATTTCAGTTATCTCTAACGGGTGAAGCGATGAATGTGAACTCAGTGTTCATCGGAATTCAACGAGAGAACATTCTTCGGGAGCCCAGATCTCACCGAGAGATAACGAAGCAGACAATGAAGAAGGGAATGGAAACACGGAAATAGATTTTGATTTAAAGCTTTCGTGACTGCTTACTACCCAGAAACAAAAAAATAATAATGAAATTTTGTTACACAGTATTATTAATGGAGTGGATTATCAACTTTGCTTTTGTGACTAGGACACAAAAGTGAAGTTCGTGTGGGAATAATAATAGTAATAATAAACAGCCACTTGCTGTACTTTTGAGGCATACGCAATTCGGGAAATAACACTTACTACCCAGGGACAAAACGAACTAAATTTGTTACAGAGTGTAGTCGGAATAGATGGCATTGTCGTTGGAACGGATTGGTATCCACCGGCCATCAGCAGCAGCAGCAGCAGCCTCAATCTTGATTTGAAGCTTTCGTGACTGCAGTTAATCCATACCCTTGGGTTCGTTCGGTAAAGTCACGCAGTAGGTAGATATATAAAATGTAAAAAATAAACCAAATCACGACGTTTCGATCGAAACACAACAAACGGTCGCCCTGATGATGATGATAATGACCAAGGCTTGTTGTGTTCCGATCGAAACGTCGTGATTTGGTTGATTTAATTTCTAACTCCGTGACTGAGTGGGTGGGTTGGTGGGTGGTTGGGTGAGTCCGTGACTGAGTGGTAGGGTTGGTGAGTCGGTGGGTGAGCAGGTGGGTGGGTGAGTGGGTGAGGAGTCCGTGACTGAGTGGTAGGGTGGGTGAGTAGGTGGGTGGGTGAGTCCGTGACTGAGTGGTAGGGTGGGTGAGTCGGTGGGTGGGTGAGTGGATGAATCTGCGAGTTGGTGGGTGGGTGAGTGGGTGAGTCCGTGACTGAGTGGAAGGGTGGGTGAGTCGGTGGGTGGGTGAGTCCGTGACTGAGTGGTAGGGTGGGTGAGTCGGTGGGTGGGTGAGTGGATGAATCTGCGAGTTGGTGGGTGGGTGAGTGGGTGAGTCCGTGACTGAGTGGTAGGGTGGGTGAGTAGGTGGGTGGGTAAGTGGACGAATCTGCGAGTTGATGGGTGGGTGAGTGGTTGAGGAGTCCGTGACTGAGTGGGTGGGTGGGTGAGTCGGTGACTGAGTGGGTGGGTGAGTAGGTGGGTGGGTAAGTGGATGAATCTGCGAGTTGGTGGGTGGGTGAGTGGGTGAGTCCGTGACTGAGTGGTAGGGTGGGTAAGTCGGTGGGTGGGTGAGTGGCTGAATCTGCGAGTTGGTGGGTGGGTGAGTGGGTGAGTCCGTGACTGAGTGTAGGGTGGGTGAGTAGGTGGGTGGGTAAGTGGACGAATCTGCGGGTTGGTGGGTGGGTGAGTGGGTGAGTCCGTGACTGAGTGGGTGGGTAGGTGAGTCGGTGACTGAGTGGGTAGGTGAGTAGGTGGGTGGGTAAGTGGATGAATCTGCGAGTTGGTGGGAGGGTGAGTGGGTGAGTCAGTGGCTGAGTGGGTGGGTGGGTGAGTCGGTGACTGAGTGGATGGGTGAGTCGGTGGGTGGGTAAGCGAATGAATCTGCGAGTCGTTGGGTGGGTGAGTGGGTGAGTCTGTGACTGAGTGGTAGCGTGGGTGAGTAGGTGGGTGGATAAGTTGACGAATCTGCGGATTGGTGGGTGGGTGAGTGGGTGAGTCCGTGACTGAGTGGTAGGGTGGGTGAGTCGGTGGGTGGGTGAGTGGATGAATCTGCGAGTTGGTGGGTGGGTGAGTGGGTGAGTCCGTGAATGAGTGTAGGGTGGGTGAGTAGGTGGGTGGGTAAGTGGACGAATCTGCGGGTTGGTGGGTGGGTGAGTGGGTGAGTCCGTGACTGAGTGGGTGGGTTAGTCGGTGGGTGGGCAAGTGGATGAATCTGCGAGTCGTTGGGTGGGTGAGTGGGTGAGTCTGTGACTGAGTGGTAGCGTGGGTGAGTAGGTGGGTGGATAAGTGGACGAATCTGTGGGTTGGTGGGTGGGTGAGTGGGTGAGTCCGTGACTGAGTGGGTGGGTGGGTGAGTCGGTGGGTGGGTGAGTGGATGAATCTGCGAGTTGGTGGGTGGGTGAGTGGGTGAGTCCGTGACTGAGTGTAGGGTGGGTGAGTAGGTGGGTGGGTAAGTGGACGAATCTGCGGGTTGGTGGGTGGGTGAGTGGGTGAGTCCGTGACTGAGTGGGTGGGTAGGTGAGTCGGTGACTGAGTGGGTAGGTGAGTAGGTGGGTGGGTAAGTGGCTTAATCTGCGAGTTGGTGGGTGGGTGAGTGGGTGAGGCCGTGGCTGAGTGGGTGGGTGAGTCGTTGACTGAGTGGGTGGGTGAGTCGGTGGGTGGGTAAGTGGATGAATCTGCGAGTCGTTGGGTGGGTGAGTGGGTGAGTCTGTGACTGAGTGGTAGCGTGGGTGAGTAGGTGGGTGGATAAGTGGACGAATCTGCGGGTTGGTGGGTGGGTGAGTGGGTGAGTCCGTGACTGAGTGGGTGGGTGAGTAGGTGGGTGGGTGAGTGGATGAATCTGCGAATTGGTGGGTGGGTGAGTGGGTGAGTCCGTGACTGAGTGGGTGGGTAGGTGAGTCGGTGACTGAGTGGGTAGGTGAGTAGGTGGGTGGGTAAGTGGATTAATCTGCGAGTTGGTTGGTGGGTGAGTGGGTGAGTCCGTGGCTGAGTGGGTGGGTGGGTGAGTCGGTGACTGAGTGGGTGGGTGAGTCGGTGGGTGGGTAAGAGGATGAATCTGCGAGTCGTTGGGTGGGTGAGTGGGTGAGTCTATGACTGAGTGGTAGCGTGGGTGAGTAGGTGGGTGGATAAGTGGACGAATCTGCAGGTTGGTGGGTGGGTGAGTGGGTGAGTCCGTGAATGAGTCGGTGGGTGGGTGAGTCGGTGACTGTGTGGGTAAGTGAGTAGGTGGGTGGGTAAGTGGATGAATCTACGAGTTGGTGGGTGGGTGAGTGGGTGAGTCCGTGACTGAGTGGTAGGGTGGGTGAGTCGGTGGGTGGGTGAGTGGATGAATCTGCGAGTTGGTGGGTGGGTGAGTGGGTGAGTCCGTGACTGATTGTAGGGTGGGTGAGTAGGTGAGTGGGTAAGTGGACGAATCTGCGGGTTGGTGGGTGGGTGAGTGGGTGAGTCCGTGACTGAGTGGGTGGGTGGGTGAGTCGGTGGGTGGGTGAGTGGATGAATCTGCGAGTTGGTGGGTGGGTGAGTGGGTGAGTCCGTGACTGAGTGTAGGGTGGGTGAGTAGGTGGGTGGGTAAGTGGACGAATCTGCGAGTTGGTGGGTGGGTGAGTGGGTGAGTCCGTGGCTGAGTTGGTGGGTGGGTGAGTCGGTGACTGAATAGGTGGGTGAGTCGGTGGGTGGGTAAGAGGATGAATCTGCGAGTCGTTGGGTGGGTGAGTGGGTGAGTCTATGACTGAGTGGTAGCGTGGGTGAGTAGGTGGGTGGATAAGTGGACGAATCTGCGGGTTGGTGGGTGGGTGAGTGGGTGAGTCCGTGACTGAGTGGGTGGGTGGGTGAGTCGGTGACTGTGTGGGTAAGTGAGTAGGTGGGTGGTTAAGTGGATGAATCTACGAGTTGGTGGGTGGGTGAGTGGGTGAGTCGGTGACTGAGTGGCAGGGTGGGTGAGTCGGTGGGTGGGTGAGTGGATGAATCTGCGAGTTGGTGGGTGGGTGAGTCCGTGACTGAGTGTAGGGTGGGTGAGTAGGTGGGTGGGTAAGTGGACGAATCTGCGGGTTGGTGGGTGGGTGAGTGGGTGAGTCCGTGACTGAGTGGGTGGGTAGGTGAGTCGGTGACTTAGTGGGTAGGTGAGTAGGTGGTTGGGTAAGTGGCTTAATCTGCGAGTTGGTGGGTGGGTGAGTGGGTGAGTCCGTGGCTGAGTGGGTGGGTGGGTGAGTCGGTGGGTGGGTGAGTGGATGAATCTGCGAGTTGGTGGGTGGGTGAGTGGGTGAGTCCGTGACTGAGTGTAGGGTGGGTGAGTAGGTGGGTGGGTAAGTGGACGAATCTGCGAGTTGGTGGGTGGGTGAGTGGGTGAGTCCGTGGCTGAGTTGGTGGGTGGGTGAGTCGGTGACTGAATAGGTGGGTGAGTCGGTGGGTGGGTAAGAGGATGAATCTGCGAGTCGTTGGGTGGGTGAGTGGGTGAGTCTATGACTGAGTGGTAGCGTGGGTGAGTAGGTGGGTGGATAAGTGGACGAATCTGCGGGTTGGTGGGTGGGTGAGTGGGTGAGTCCGTGACTGAGTGGGTGGGTGGGTGAGTCGGTGACTGTGTGGGTAAGTGAGTAGGTGGGTGGTTAAGTGGATGAATCTACGAGTTGGTGGGTGGGTGAGTGGGTGAGTCGGTGACTGAGTGGCAGGGTGGGTGAGTCGGTGGGTGGGTGAGTGGATGAATCTGCGAGTTGGTGGGTGGGTGAGTCCGTGACTGAGTGTAGGGTGGGTGAGTAGGTGGATGGGTAAGTGGACGAATCGGCGGGTTGGTGGGTGGGTGAGTGGGTGAGTCCGTGACTGAGTGGGTGGGTAGGTGAGTCGGTGACTTAGTGGGTAGGTGAGTAGGTGGTTGGGTAAGTGGCTTAATCTGCGAGTTGGTGGGTGGGTGAGTGGGTGAGTCCGTGGCTGAGTGGGTGGGTGGGTGAGTCGGTGACTGAGTGGGTGGGTGAGTCGGTGGGTGGGTAAGTGGATGAATCTGCGAGTCGTTGGGTGGGTGAGTGGGTGAGTCTGTGACTGAGTTGTAGCGTCGGTGAGTAGGTGGTTGGATAAGTGGACGAATCTGCGGGTTGGTGGGTGGGTGAGTGGGTGAGTCCGTGACTGAGTGGGTTGGTAGGTGAGTCGGTGACTGAGTGGGTAGGTGAGTAGGTGGGTGGGTAAGTGGATGAATCTGCGAGTTGGTGGGAGGGTGAGTGGGTGAGTCTGTGGCTGAGTGGGTGGGTGGGTGAGTCGGTGACTGAGTGGGTGGGTGAGTCGGTGGGTGGGTAAGTGGTTGAATCTACGAGTCGTTGGGTGGGTGAGTGGGTGAGTCTGTGACTGAGTGGTAGCGTGGGTGAGTAGGTCGGTGGATAAGTGGACGAATCTGCGGGTTGGTGGGTGGGTGAGTGGGTGAGTCCGTGACTGAGTGGGTGGGTGGGTGAGTCGGTGGGTGGGTGAGTGGATGAATCTGCGAGTTGGTGGGTGGGTGAGTGGGTGAGTCCGTGACTGAGTGTAGGGTGGGTGAGTAGGTGGGTGGGTAAGTGGACGAATCTGCGGGTTGGTGGGTGGGTGAGTGGGTGAGTCTGTGACTGAGTGGTAGCGTGGGTGAGTAGGTGGGTGGATAAGTGGACGAATCTGCGGGTTGGTGGGTGGGTGAGTGGGTGAGTCCGTGACTGAGTGGGTGGGTAGGTGAGTCGGTGACTGAGTGGGTAGGTGAGTAGGTAGGTGGGTAAGTGGATTAATATGCGAGTTGGTTGGTGGGTGAGTGGGTGAGTCCGTGGCTGAGTGGGTGGGTGGGTGAGTCGGTGACTGAGTGGGTGGGTGAGTCGGTGGGTGGGTAAGAGGATGAATCTACGAGTTGGTGGGTGGGTGAGTGGGTGAGTCCGTGACTGAGTGGTAGGGTGGTTGAGTCGGTGGGTGGGTGAGTGGATGAATCTGCGAGTTGGTGGGTGGGTGAGTGGGTGAGTCTGTGACTGAGTGTAGGGTGGGTGAGTAGGTGGGTGGGTAAGTGGACGAATCTGCGGGTTGGTGGGTGGGTGAGTGGGTGAGTCAGTGACTGAGTGGGTGGGTAGGTGAGTCGGTGACTGAGTGGGTAGGTGAGTAGGTGGGTGGGTAAGTGGCTTAATCTGCGAGTTGGTGGGTGGTTGAGTGGGTGAGTCCGTGGCTGAGTGGGTGGGTGGGTGAGTCGGTGACTGAGTGGGTGGGTGAGTCGGTGGGTGGGTAAGTGGATGAATCTGCGAGTCGTTGGGTGGGTGAGTGGGTGAGTCTGTGACTGAGTGGTAGCGTGGGTGAGTAGGTGGTTGGATAAGTGGATGAATCTGCGGGTTGGTGGGTGGGTGAGTGGGTGAGTCCGTGACTGAGTGGGTGGGTAGGTGAGTCGGTGACTGAGTGGGTAGGTGAGTAGGTGGGTGGGTAAGTGGATGAATCTGCGAGTTGGTGGGAGGGTGAGTGGGTGAGTCTGTGACTGAGTGGTAGCGTGGGTGAGTAGGTGGGTGGATAAGTGGACGAATCTGCGGGTTGGTGGGTGGGTGAGTGGGTGAGTCCGTGACTGAGTGGGTGGGTAGGTGAGTCGGTGACTGAGTGGGTAGGTGAGTAGGTGGGTGGGTAAGTGGATTAATATGCGAGTTGGTTGGTGGGTGAGTGGGTGAGTCCGTGGCTGAGTGGGTGGGTGGGTGAGTCGGTGACTGAGTGGGTGGGTGAGTCGGTGGGTGGGTAAGAGGATGAATCTGCGAGTCGTTGGGTGGGTGAGTGGGTGAGTCTATGACTGAGTGGTAGCGTGGGTGAGTAGGTGGGTGGATAAGTGGACGAATCTGCAGGTTGGTGGGTGGGTGAGTGGGTGAGTCCGTGAATGAGTGGGTGGGTGGGTGAGTCGGTGACTGTGTGGGTAAGTGAGTAGGTGGGTGGGTAAGTGGATGAATCTACGAGTTGGTGGGTGGGTGAGTGGGTGAGTCCGTGACTGAGTGGTAGGGTGGGTGAGTCGGTGGGTGGGTGAGTGGATGAATCTGCGAGTTGGTGGGTGGGTGAGTGGGTGAGTCCGTGACTGATTGTAGGGTGGGTGAGTAGATGAGTGGGTAAGTGGACGAATCTGCGGGTTGGTGGGTGGGTGAGTGGGTGAGTCCGTGACTGAGTGGGTGGGTGGGTGAGTCGGTGGGTGGGTGAGTGGATGAATCTGCGAGTTGGTGGGTGGGTGAGTGGGTGAGTCCGTGACTGAGTGTAGGGTGGGTGAGTAGGTGGGTGGGTAAGTGGACGAATCTGCGAGTTGGTGGGTGGGTGAGTGGGTGAGTCCGTGGCTGAGTTGGTGGGTGGGTGAGTCGGTGACTGAATAGGTGGGTGAGTCGGTGGGTGGGTAAGAGGATGAATCTGCGAGTCGTTGGGTGGGTGAGTGGGTGAGTCTATGACTGAGTGGTAGCGTGGGTGAGTAGGTGGGTGGATAAGTGGACGAATCTGCGGGTTGGTGGGTGGGTGAGTGGGTGAGTCCGTGACTGAGTGGGTGGGTGGGTGAGTCGGTGACTGTGTGGGTAAGTGAGTAGGTGGGTGGTTAAGTGGATGAATCTACGAGTTGGTGGGTGGGTGAGTGGGTGAGTCGGTGACTGAGTGGCAGGGTGGGTGAGTCGGTGGGTGGGTGAGTGGATGAATCTGCGAGTTGGTGGGTGGGTGAGTCCGTGACTGAGTGTAGGGTGGGTGAGTAGGTGGGTGGGTAAGTGGACGAATCTGCGAGTTGGTGGGTGGGTGAGTGGGTGAGTCCGTGGCTGAGTTGGTGGGTGGGTGAGTCGGTGACTGAATAGGTGGGTGAGTCGGTGGGTGGGTAAGAGGATGAATCTGCGAGTCGTTGGGTGGGTGAGTGGGTGAGTCTATGACTGAGTGGTAGCGTGGGTGAGTAGGTGGGTGGATAAGTGGACGAATCTGCGGGTTGGTGGGTGGGTGAGTGGGTGAGTCCGTGACTGAGTGGGTGGGTGGGTGAGTCGGTGACTGTGTGGGTAAGTGAGTAGGTGGGTGGTTAAGTGGATGAATCTACGAGTTGGTGGGTGGGTGAGTGGGTGAGTCGGTGACTGAGTGGCAGGGTGGGTGAGTCGGTGGGTGGGTGAGTGGATGAATCTGCGAGTTGGTGGGTGGGTGAGTCCGTGACTGAGTGTAGGGTGGGTGAGTAGGTGGGTGGGTAAGTGGACGAATCGGCGGGTTGGTGGGTGGGTGAGTGGGTGAGTCCGTGACTGAGTGGGTGGGTAGGTGAGTCGGTGACTTAGTGGGTAGGTGAGTAGGTGGTTGGGTAAGTGGCTTAATCTGCGAGTTGGTGGGTGGGTGAGTGGGTGAGTCCGTGGCTGAGTGGGTGGGTGGGTGAGTCGGTGACTGAGTGGGTGGGTGAGTCGGTGGGTGGGTAAGTGGATGAATCTGCGAGTCGTTGGGTGGGTGAGTGGGTGAGTCTGTGACTGAGTTGTAGCGTCGGTGAGTAGGTGGTTGGATAAGTGGACGAATCTGCGGGTTGGTGGGTGGGTGAGTGGGTGAGTCCGTGACTGAGTGGGTTGGTAGGTGAGTCGGTGACTGAGTGGGTAGGTGAGTAGGTGGGTGGGTAAGTGGATGAATCTGCGAGTTGGTGGGAGGGTGAGTGGGTGAGTCTGTGGCTGAGTGGGTGGGTGGGTGAGTCGGTGACTGATTGGGTGGGTGAGTCGGTGGGTGGGTAAGTGGTTGAATCTACGAGTCGTTGGGTGGGTGAGTGGGTGAGTCTGTGACTGAGTGGTAGCGTGGGTGAGTAGGTCGGTGGATAAGTGGACGAATCTGCGGGTTGGTGGGTGGGTGAGTGGGTGAGTCCGTGACTGAGTGGGTGGGTGGGTGAGTCGGTGGGTGGGTGAGTGGATGAATCTGCGAGTTGGTGGGTGGGTGAGTGGGTGAGTCCGTGACTGAGTGTAGGGTGGGTGAGTAGGTGGGTGGGTAAGTGGACGAATCTGCGGGTTGGTGGGTGGGTGAGTGGGTGAGTCTGTGACTGAGTGGTAGCGTGGGTGAGTAGGTGGGTGGATAAGTGGACGAATCTGCGGGTTGGTGGGTGGGTGAGTGGGTGAGTCCGTGACTGAGTGGGTGGGTAGGTGAGTCGGTGACTGAGTGGGTAGGTGAGTAGGTAGGTGGGTAAGTGGATTAATATGCGAGTTGGTTGGTGGGTGAGTGGGTGAGTCCGTGGCTGAGTGGGTGGGTGGGTGAGTCGGTGACTGAGTGGGTGGGTGAGTCGGTGGGTGGGTAAGAGGATGAATCTACGAGTTGGTGGGTGGGTGAGTGGGTGAGTCCGTGACTGAGTGGTAGGGTGGTTGAGTCGGTGGGTGGGTGAGTGGATGAATCTGCGAGTTGGTGGGTGGGTGAGTGGGTGAGTCTGTGACTGAGTGTAGGGTGGGTGAGTAGGTGGGTGGGTAAGTGGACGAATCTGCGGGTTGGTGGGTGGGTGAGTGGGTGAGTCAGTGACTGAGTGGGTGGGTAGGTGAGTCGGTGACTGAGTGAGTAGGTGAGTAGGTGGGTGGGTAAGTGGCTTAATCTGCGAGTTGGTGGGTGGTTGAGTGGGTGAGTCCGTGGCTGAGTGGGTGGGTGGGTGAGTCGGTGACTGAGTGGGTGGGTGAGTCGGTGGGTGGGTAAGTGGATGAATCTGCGAGTCGTTGGGTGGGTGAGTGGGTGAGTCTGTGACTGAGTGGTAGCGTGGGTGAGTAGGTGGTTGGATAAGTGGATGAATCTGCGGGTTGGTGGGTGGGTGAGTGGGTGAGTCCGTGACTGAGTGGGTGGGTAGGTGAGTCGGTGACTGAGTGGGTAGGTGAGTAGGTGGGTGGGTAAGTGGATGAATCTGCGAGTTGGTGGGAGGGTGAGTGGGTGAGTCTGTGACTGAGTGGTAGCGTGGGTGAGTAGGTGGGTGGATAAGTGGACGAATCTGCGGGTTGGTGGGTGGGTGAGTGGGTGAGTCCGTGACTGAGTGGGTGGGTAGGTGAGTCGGTGACTGAGTGGGTAGGTGAGTAGGTGGGTGGGTAAGTGGATTAATATGCGAGTTGGTTGGTGGGTGAGTGGGTGAGTCCGTGGCTGAGTGGGTGGGTGGGTGAGTCGGTGACTGAGTGGGTGGGTGAGTCGGTGGGTGGGTAAGAGGATGAATCTACGAGTTGGTGGGTGGGTGAGTGGGTGAGTCCGTGACTGAGTGGTAGGGTGGTTGAGTCGGTGGGTGGGTGAGTGGATGAATCTGCGAGTTGGTGGGTGGGTGAGTGGGTGAGTCTGTGACTGAGTGTAGGGTGGGTGAGTAGGTGGGTGGGTAAGTGGACGAATCTGCGGGTTGGTGGGTGGGTGAGTGGGTGAGTCCGTGACTGAGTGGGTGGGTAGGTGAGTCGGTGACTGAGTGGGTAGGTGAGTAGGTGGGTGGGTAAGTGGCTTAATCTGCGAGTTGGTGGGTGGTTGAGTGGGTGAGTCCGTGGCTGAGTGGGTGGGTGGGTGAGTCGGTGACTGAGTTTGTGGGTGAGTCGGTGTGTGGGTAAGTGGATGAATCTGCGAGTCGTTGGGTTGGTGAGTGGGTGAGTCTGTGACTGAGTGGTAGCGTGGGTGAGTAGGTGGGTGGATAAGTGGACGAATCTGCGGGTTGGTGGGTGGATGAGTGGGTGAGTCCGTGACTGAGTGGGTGGGTGGGTGAGTCGGTGGGTGAGTGCATGAATCTGCGAGTTGGTGGGTGAGTGGGTGAGTCCGTGACTGAGTGTAGGGTGGGTGAGTAGGTGGGTGGGTAAGTGGACGAATCTGCGGGTTGGTGGGTGGGTGAGTGGGTGAGTCCGTGACTGAGTGGGTGGGTAGGTGAGTCGGTGACTGAGTGGGTAGGTGAGTAGGTGGGTGGGTAAGTGGATTAATCTGCGAGTTGGTTGGTGGGTGAGTGGGTGAGTCCGTGGCTGAGTGGGTGGGTGGGTGAGTCGGTGACTGAGTGGGTGGGTGAGTCGGTGGGTGGGTAAGAGGATGAATCTGCGAGTCGTTGGGTGGGTGAGTGGGTGAGTCTATGACTGAGTGGTAGCGTGGGTGAGTAGGTGGGTGGATAAGTGTACGAATCTGCGGGTTGGTGGTTGGGTGAGTGGGTGAGTCCGTGACTGAGTGGGTGGGTGGGTGAGTCGGTGACTGTGTGGGTAAGTGAGTAGGTGGGTGGGTAAGTGGATGAATCTACGAGTTGGTGGGTGGGTGAGTGGGTGAGTCCGTGACTGAGTGGTAGGGTGGGTGAGTAGGTGGGTGGGTAAGTGGACGAATCTGCGGGTTGGTGGGTGGGTGAGTGGGTGAGTCCGTGTCTGAGTGTAGGGTGGGTGAGTAGGTGGGTGGGTAAGTGGACGAATCTGCGGGTTGGTGGGTGGGTGAGTGGGTGAGTCGGTGACTGAGTGGCAGGGTGGGTGAGTCGGTGGGTGGGTGAGTGGATGAATCTGCGAGTTGGTGGGTGGGTGAGTCCGTGACTGAGTGTAGGGTGGGTGAGTAGGTGGGTGGGTAAGTGGACGAATCGGCGGGTTGGTGGGTGGGTGAGTGGGTGAGTCCGTGACTGAGTGGGTGGGTAGGTGAGTCGGTGACTTAGTGGGTAGGTGAGTAGGTGGTTGGGTAAGTGGCTTAATCTGCGAGTTGGTGGGTGGGTGAGTGGGTGAGTCCGTGGCTGAGTGGGTGGGTGGGTGAGTCGGTGACTGAGTGGGTGGGTGAGTCGGTGGGTGGGTAAGTGGATGAATCTGCGAGTCGTTGGGTGGGTGAGTGGGTGAGTCTGTGACTGAGTTGTAGCGTCGGTGAGTAGGTGGTTGGATAAGTGGACGAATCTGCGGGTTGGTGGGTGGGTGAGTGGGTGAGTCCGTGACTGAGTGGGTTGGTAGGTGAGTCGGTGACTGAGTGGGTAGGTGAGTAGGTGGGTGGGTAAGTGGATGAATCTGCGAGTTGGTGGGAGGGTGAGTGGGTGAGTCTGTGGCTGAGTGGGTGGGTGGGTGAGTCGGTGACTGAGTGGGTGGGTGAGTCGGTGGGTGGGTAAGTGGTTGAATCTACGAGTCGTTGGGTGGGTGAGTGGGTGAGTCTGTGACTGAGTGGTAGCGTGGGTGAGTAGGTCGGTGGATAAGTGGACGAATCTGCGGGTTGGTGGGTGGGTGAGTGGGTGAGTCCGTGACTGAGTGGGTGGGTGGGTGAGTCGGTGGGTGGGTGAGTGGATGAATCTGCGAGTTGGTGGGTGGGTGAGTGGGTGAGTCCGTGACTGAGTGTAGGGTGGGTGAGTAGGTGGGTGGGTAAGTGGACGAATCTGCGGGTTGGTGGGTGGGTGAGTGGGTGAGTCTGTGACTGAGTGGTAGCGTGGGTGAGTAGGTGGGTGGATAAGTGGACGAATCTGCGGGTTGGTGGGTGGGTGAGTGGGTGAGTCCGTGACTGAGTGGGTGGGTAGGTGAGTCGGTGACTGAGTGGGTAGGTGAGTAGGTAGGTGGGTAAGTGGATTAATATGCGAGTTGGTTGGTGGGTGAGTGGGTGAGTCCGTGGCTGAGTGGGTGGGTGGGTGAGTCGGTGACTGAGTGGGTGGGTGAGTCGGTGGGTGGGTAAGAGGATGAATCTACGAGTTGGTGGGTGGGTGAGTGGGTGAGTCCGTGACTGAGTGGTAGGGTGGTTGAGTCGGTGGGTGGGTGAGTGGATGAATCTGCGAGTTGGTGGGTGGGTGAGTGGGTGAGTCTGTGACTGAGTGTAGGGTGGGTGAGTAGGTGGGTGGGTAAGTGGACGAATCTGCGGGTTGGTGGGTGGGTGAGTGGGTGAGTCAGTGACTGAGTGGGTGGGTAGGTGAGTCGGTGACTGAGTGGGTAGGTGAGTAGGTGGGTGGGTAAGTGGCTTAATCTGCGAGTTGGTGGGTGGTTGAGTGGGTGAGTCCGTGGCTGAGTGGGTGGGTGGGTGAGTCGGTGACTGAGTGGGTGGGTGAGTCGGTGGGTGGGTAAGTGGATGAATCTGCGAGTCGTTGGGTGGGTGAGTGGGTGAGTCTGTGACTGAGTGGTAGCGTGGGTGAGTAGGTGGTTGGATAAGTGGATGAATCTGCGGGTTGGTGGGTGGGTGAGTGGGTGAGTCCGTGACTGAGTGGGTGGGTAGGTGAGTCGGTGACTGAGTGGGTAGGTGAGTAGGTGGGTGGGTAAGTGGATGAATCTGCGAGTTGGTGGGAGGGTGAGTGGGTGAGTCTGTGACTGAGTGGTAGCGTGGGTGAGTAGGTGGGTGGATAAGTGGACGAATCTGCGGGTTGGTGGGTGGGTGAGTGGGTGAGTCCGTGACTGAGTGGGTGGGTAGGTGAGTCGGTGACTGAGTGGGTAGGTGAGTAGGTGGGTGGGTAAGTGGATTAATATGCGAGTTGGTTGGTGGGTGAGTGGGTGAGTCCGTGGCTGAGTGGGTGGGTGGGTGAGTCGGTGACTGAGTGGGTGGGTGAGTCGGTGGGTGGGTAAGAGGATGAATCTACGAGTTGGTGGGTGGGTGAGTGGGTGAGTCCGTGACTGAGTGGTAGGGTGGTTGAGTCGGTGGGTGGGTGAGTGGATGAATCTGCGAGTTGGTGGGTGGGTGAGTGGGTGAGTCTGTGACTGAGTGTAGGGTGGGTGAGTAGGTGGGTGGGTAAGTGGACGAATCTGCGGGTTGGTGGGTGGGTGAGTGGGTGAGTCCGTGACTGAGTGGGTGGGTAGGTGAGTCGGTGACTGAGTGGGTAGGTGAGTAGGTGGGTGGGTAAGTGGCTTAATCTGCGAGTTGGTGGGTGGTTGAGTGGGTGAGTCCGTGGCTGAGTGGGTGGGTGGGTGAGTCGGTGACTGAGTGGGTGGGTGAGTCGGTGGGTGGGTAAGTGGATGAATCTGCGAGTCGTTGGGTTGGTGAGTGGGTGAGTCTGTGACTGAGTGGTAGCGTGGGTGAGTAGGTGGGTGGATAAGTGGACGAATCTGCGGGTTGGTGGGTGGATGAGTGGGTGAGTCCGTGACTGAGTGGGTGGGTGGGTGAGTCGGTGGGTGAGTGCATGAATCTGCGAGTTGGTGGGTGAGTGGGTGAGTCCGTGACTGAGTGTAGGGTGGGTGAGTAGGTGGGTGGGTAAGTGGACGAATCTGCGGGTTGGTGGGTGGGTGAGTGGGTGAGTCCGTGACTGAGTGGGTGGGTAGGTGAGTCGGTGACTGAGTGGGTAGGTGAGTAGGTGGGTGGGTAAGTGGATTAATCTGCGAGTTGGTTGGTGGGTGAGTGGGTGAGTCCGTGGCTGAGTGGGTGGGTGGGTGAGTCGGTGACTGAGTGGGTGGGTGAGTCGGTGGGTGGGTAAGAGGATGAATCTGCGAGTCGTTGGGTGGGTGAGTGGGTGAGTCTATGACTGAGTGGTAGCGTGGGTGAGTAGGTGGGTGGATAAGTGTACGAATCTGCGGGTTGGTGGGTGGGTGAGTGGGTGAGTCCGTGACTGAGTGGGTGGGTGGGTGAGTCGGTGACTGTGTGGGTAAGTGAGTAGGTGGGTGGGTAAGTGGATGAATCTACGAGTTGGTGGGTGGGTGAGTGGGTGAGTCCGTGACTGAGTGGTAGGGTGGGTGAGTAGGTGGGTGGGTAAGTGGACGAATCTGCGGGTTGGTGGGTGGGTGAGTGGGTGAGTCCGTGTCTGAGTGTAGGGTGGGTGAGTAGGTGGGTGGGTAAGTGGACGAATCTGCGGGTTGGTGGGTGGGTGAGTGGGTGAGTCCGTGGCTGAGTGGGTGGGTGGGTGAGTCGGTGACTGAGTGGGTGGGTGAGTCGGTGGGTGGGTAAGTGGATGAATCTGCGAGTCGTTGGGTGGGTGAGTGGGTGATTCTGTGACTGAGTGGTAGCGTGGGTGAGTAGGTGGGTGGATAAGTGGACGAATCTGCGGGTTGGTGGGTGGGTGAGTGGGTGAGTCCGTGACTGAGTGGGTGGGTGGTTGAGTCGGTGACTGAGTGGGTTAGTGAGTAGGTGGGTGGGTAAGTGGATGAATCTACGAGTTGGTGGGTGGGTGAGTGGGTGTGTCCGTGACTGAGTGGTAGGGTGGGTGAGTCGGTGGGTGGGTGAGTGGACGAATCTGCGGGTTGGCGGGTGGGTGAGTGGTTGAGTCCGTGACTGAGTGGGTGGGTAGGTGAGTCGGTGACTGAGTGAGTAGGTGAGTAGGTGGGTGGGTAAGTGGATTAATCTGCGAATTGGTGGGTGGGTGCGTGGGTGAGTCCGTGGCTGAGTGGGTGGGTGGGTGAGTCGGTGACTGAGTGGGTGGGTGAGTCGGTGGGTGGGTAAGAGGATGAATCTGCGAGTCGTTGGGTGGGTGAGTGGGTGAGTCTATGACTGAGTGGTAGCGTGGGTGAGTAGGTGGGTGGATAAGTGGACGAATCTGCGGGTTGGTGGGTGGGTGAGTGGGTGAGTCCGTGACTGAGTGGTAGGTTGGGTGAGTCGGTGGGTGGGTGAGTGGATGAATCTGCGAGTTGGTGGGTGGGTGAGTGGGTGAGTCCGTGACTGAGTGTAGGGTGGGTGAGTAGGTGGGTGGGTAAGTGGACGAATCTGCGGGTTGGTGGGTGGGTGAGTGGGTGAGTCCGTGACTGAGTGGGTGGGTGGGTGAGTCGGTGACTGTGTGGGTAAGTGAGTAGGTGGGTGGGTAAGTGGATGAATCTACGAGTTGGTGGGTGGGTGAGTGGGTGAGTCCGTGACTGAGTGGTAGGTTGGGTGAGTCGGTGGGTGGGTGAGTGGATGAATCTGCGAGTTGGTGGGTGGGTGAGTGGGTGAGTCCGTGACTGAGTGTAGGGTGGGTGAGTAGGTGGGTGGGTAAGTGGACGAATCTGCGGGTTGGTGGGTGGGTGAGTGGGTGAGTCCGTGACTGAGTGGGTGGGTAGGCTGAGTCGGTGACTGAGTGGGTAGGTGAGTAGGTGGGTGGGTAAGTGGCTTAACCTGCGAGTTGGTGGGTGGGTGAGTGGGTGAGTCCGTGGCTGAGTGGGTGGATGGGTGAGTCAGTGACTGAGTGGGTGGGTGAGTCGGTGGGTGGGTAAGTGGATGAATCTGCGAGTCGTTGGGTGGGTGAGTGGGTGTGTCTCTGACTGAGTGGTAGCGTGGGTGAGTCGGTGACTGAGTGGTAGGGTGAGTAGGTGGGTGGGTAAGTGGATGAATCTACGAGTTGGTGGGTGGGTGAGTGGGTGAGTCCGTGACTGAGTGGGTGGTTGAGTAGGTGGGTGGGTAAGTGGATGAATCTGCTAGTTGGTGGGTGGGTGAGTGGGTGAGTCCGTGACTGAGTGGTAGGGTGGGTGAGTCGGTGGTTGGGTAAGTGGACGAATCTGCGGGTTGGTGGGTGGGTGAGTGGGTGAGTCCGTGACTGAGTGGGTGGGTGGGTGAGTCGGTGACTGAGTGGTAGGGTGAGTAGGTGGGTGGGTAAGTGGATGAATCTGCGAGTTGGTGGGTGGGTGAGTGGGTGAGGAGTCCGTGACTGAGTGGGTGGGTGAGTGAGTCGGTGACTGAGTGGGTGGGTGAGTAGATGGGTGGGTAAGTGGACGAATCTGCGGGTTGGTGGGTGGGTGAGTGGGTGAGTCCGTGACTGAGTGGGTGGGTGGGTGGGTCGGTGACTGAGTGGTAGGGTGAGTAGGTGGGTGGGTAAGTGGATGAATCTGCGAGTTGGTGGGTGAGTGGGTGAGTTCGTGACTGAGTTGTAGGGTGGGTGAGTCGGTGGCTGGGTGAGGAGTCCCTGACTGAGTGGGTGGGTCGGTGGGTGGGTCGGCTCAGCCTCCAGAATCAGAATCATCAGATTCGTTTATTTAGATTGCAGCAAGAAGAGCAATCCGATGAGCTATAAAGCTCTTCTTTCATAGATGTCTTGTAAGGAGGGGGGGTCGGGGGGGGGGGCACGGGTTCAGAACGTTACAACGACAAATACAATTACAAAAAAACTCGACTGTGGGAGAGACAAAGGCGGTGGGGGCACACGTGATGCTAGCCACCCGCCCCCTCGCCCTCCCCCCACTCGTGCGTCCTCCGCCACGTCATCTGAGATCTCCGTGACTTTACCGAACGAACCGAAAAGCAGCAGCAGCAGCAGCAGCCTCTTAAAGGGTCTCGTTTCGAACCGTTTTAGACCAGAGGACAGCGCCAAAAGGCGAACACTCCAAGGGCAATGCCACGCGTATCGGAGCAATGATAGCTCCGCGGTTGAGCAGATACATCACGGGGATAGCTTTAAATCTTGATTTGAAGTATTCGTGACCGCAGGGATCTCGCTTCTCGTCTTAGACGTCGTGATTACGACGTCTAAGACGCCTTCCTTGTAGGAGGGTTTTGGCCAAACTTTTCGCCGGCTACCCTGTGAAATAAGACAAATCTACGTGAAGTTAACAGGTATGACGCTATACACCACACTATACACTACACATTACACAATACACTACTCTACACTACACTATACACTACACTATACACTTCACTAAACACTACACACTACTATACACTACACTATGCACTACTATACACTGCACTATACACCACTATACACTACACGAAACACTACTATACACTACACTATACACCACTATACACTACACTAAACACTACACACTACTATACACTACACTATACACCACTGTACACTGCACTATACACTACACACTACTATACACTACACAATACACTACACTATACACTACACTAAACACTACACACTACTATACACTACACTACACAATACACTACACTAAACACTACACACTACTATACACTACACTATGCACTAGTTTACACTACACTATACACCACTACACACCACTATACACTACACTAAACACTACACACTACTATACACTACACTATGCACTACTATACACTACACTATACACCACTATACACAACACGAAACACTACTATACACTACACTATACACCACTATACACTACACTATACACTACACTATACACTACACTAAACACTACACACTACTATACACTGCACTATACACTACTATACACTACACTAAACACTACACACTACTATACACTACACTATGCACTAGTTTACACTACACTATACACCACTATACACTACACACTGCTATATACACCGCACTACACCAAACCTATCAACCCCTTATCAGTGCCCTCCCTTAATACAGACCAAGTCAGACCTTATTGATCACCCCGTGCCCCTTATAAAGCTTAACGTTCGTCCTACAAAGTCCCATCGCGTGAGAAACACAAACAGATTGACGAGAAACAATGTTTTTTTAAGGCCCGTATTGAAACGGCAGGAAGCCGTTTGGACCTGAAAACTCGATTTCCCTGTACACGAATACGGGCTACACCGTATGGGTTGACGGGTGTGTAACGTCCGAATGCAATTACACTCTTACTCTGTAGAACAGGGGGATATCATACAAACTCCACTCACTCTGTAGAACAGGGGGAGATCAAACAAACTCCACTCGCTCTCACTCTGTAGAACAGGGGGAGATCACACAAACTCCACTCACTCACTCTGTAGAACAGGGGGATATCATACAAACTTCACTCACTCTGTAGAACAGGAGGAGATCATACAAACTCCACTCGCTCTCACTCTGTAGAACAGGGGGAGATCACACAAACTCTACTCGCTCACTCACTCTGTAGAACAGGAGAAGATCATACAAACTCCACCCGCTCTCACTCTGTAGAACAGGGGGAGATCACACAAACTCCACTCACTCACGCACTCTGTAGAACAGGGGGAGATCATACAAACTCCACTCACTCACTCTGTAGAACAGGGGGAGATCGCACAAACTCCACTCACTCACTCTGTAGAACAGGGGGAAATCATACAAACCCCACTCACTCACTCTCACTCTGTAGAACAAGGGGAGATCATACAAACCCCACTCACTCTCACTCTATATAACAGGTGGATATCATACAAACTCCACTCACTCACTCTGTAGAACAGGGCAAGATCATACAAACTCCACTTACTCTCACTTTGTAGAATAGAGGGAGATCATACAAACTCCACTCACTCTCACTCTGTAGAACAGGGGGAGATCAGACAAACTGCACTCACTCTCACTCTATAGAACAGGGGGAGATCATACAAACTCCACTCACTCTCACTCTGCAGAACAGGTGGATATCATACAAACTCCACTCACTCACTCTGTAGAACAGGGGGTGATCGTACAAACTCCCCTCACTCTCGCTCTGTAGAACAGGGGGAGATCATACAAACTGCACTCACTCTCACTCTGCAGAACAGGGGGAGATCATACAAACGCCACTCACTCGCTCTGTAGAACAGGGGGAGATCATATAAACTCCTCTCACTCTGTAGAACAGGGGGAGCTCATACAAACCCCACTCACTCACTTTGTAGAACAGGGGGAAATCACACAAACTCCACTCACTCACTTTGTAGAACAGGCGGAGATCATACAAATTCCACTCACTCTGCAGAACAGGGGGAGATCATACAAATTCCACTTACAATCACTCAATCTCATACTCATCACGCTCAGTTTAACACGTCGGCTTTCGCGACCAATATTAATCACAATAAAGGCTTTTGGGTTAGATCGCAATCTAACCCAGAAACCTTTATAATGAATAATCATATTCTTGGTTCTTTCGGTCAAGTCAAGTAGAAGGGAAGTAATAAAATAATAAAAATAAAACAATAAAATTATCACGACGTTTCGATTGCAACACGAGAAAAAATTTCTTGCTGTGGTTTTCATACCTGATGATGATTGCTTGTGTTGCAATCGAAACGTCGTGAGAATTTTATTGTTTCATTTTTATTATTTTATTGTTTCCCTTCTACGTGGTGGTGACTTTTACCGAAAGATCCAAGAATATGAATCCCTGCAGTCAGGAAAGCTTTAAATCGAAACAGAAAAAATTGAATCGTCACGTTCGCTTTACAACTCTGCAGAAGAGCAAGCCAACATACAAAGCCCTATGCCACACAGGACACACGAAGCCCTGGTGTACAAAGACAAAGATCCCCCGTGTAGCCTTAACAGACTGTAGGGGCAAGTGCTGTTAGCGAGCACCTAGAAAGGCCGGCACTTTGGCACACGAGGGGGGTGGACGGCCAGCACCACGCCCGACCGCCTTTGTCTCCCTAGTGGCAGTGTTTACCACACCGCGCCATGCCACTCATTTGAGGCCGAGTCGACCTAGGCGAGGCCCATGGACTGTACCAGAGAGAATCGTCACAGCTGTTTTTTTGCGGTGGCCGCGTGCTGGAATCGAACTCGGTTGGCACGCGTTCTTGTGAGCGGACGGCATTTACACGCTGGACTTGCCTGATAGTTGGTCAACGCGTCTCGAATGTCATGGGTTTTCACCGATTCAAATCAGGAAGGGGGCATCTTGTGTCTGTGTGTGCGTGTGTGTGGTAGTGTAGCGGTAAGCGCGCTGCACTATGAACCTGGCGACCCGGGTTCGATTCCCGCTCACGGCCAACACCACCGGTGCCGATTATCTGCACCGGTCCCGGGCCTCCCCTAGGTCGACTCAGCCTCAAATGAGTACCTGGTGCGGTGTGTAAGCATTGCCAGTAGGGAGACAAAGGCGGTCGGGCGTGGTGCTGGCCACCCACCCCCTCGTGTACCGTTCCGGCCTTCATAGGTGCTCGCTAACAGCACTTGCCCCTACAGTCTGTTAAGGCTACATGGGAGATCTTTTTTGTAGCGGTAAGCGCTACGCTGCACTACGAAACCCGGCGACCCGGGTTCGATTCCCGCTCACGGCCAACACCAGTGACGATTATCTGCACCGGTCCTGGGACTCCCCTAGGTCGACTCTACCTCAAATGAGCACCTGGCGTGATCTAGGAGCATTGACACTAGGGAGACAAAGGCGGCCGGGCGTGGTGCTGGCCACCCACCCCCTCGTGTGCCGTGTCGGAGGACCCGGAGAAAAATCAAAGCAGTGACCACCACCACGGACAGAGAGAGAGAGAGACAGACACACGCAGACTCCAAATATACAGCAGCAGGCGTCAGGGTCGGGATGGAACCCGTGACCTCCTGCATACCATGCGAGGTAGTTAACATCTCACAAAAAAAAACAAAGATCCCCCGTACAGCGTTAACAGACTGTAGGGGCAAGTGCTGTTAGTGAGCACCTATGAAGACCGGCACGGCACACGAGGGGGTGAGTGGCCAGCACCACGCCCGGCCGCCTTTGTCTCCCTAGTGGCGATGTTTACACATCGCACCAGGTACTCATGGGCGGCTTAGTCGACCTAGGGGAGGTCGAGGACAGGTTTAGATAATCGTCGCTTTGGGGAGACCGACAAACACGCAGACTCCAAATATACAGCAGCAGGCATCGTCAGGGTCGGGATCGAACCCACGACCTCCTGTAGACCAGGCGAGGTAGTTAACATCTCACCACGGAGGAGAGAGAGAGAGACACGCAGATTCCAAATGTACAGCAGCAGGCGTCAGGGTCGGGATGGAACCCACGACCTCCTCTGGACCAGGCGAGGTAGTGAATATCTCACCACGGGGAGAGAGAGATAAACATGCATCTCCTAGCCAATCGTGGGGCCCCAAACGGAGCTGTCCGGGCCTGAGCTAGGGAACGACGCGAAATGAAAGTCACGAGTGTCATTTACAACAACGTTTCATGAACGTTGGGTCAACTTTCGTGCAACGTTAACCCAACGCTGTATACCAATAATAACAACCATATATTATATAATACTAATAACAACCCTATATTATATGATAATAATCCTATATTATATAATACTAATAATAACCCTATATTATAAAAATACTAAAAACAAACATATTATAATAACCCTATGTGTCCTGACTTTTGGGCCACCCTGTATAATAACAACTCCTATGTGTCCTGACGTTTTGGCCACCCTGTATAATAACAACAACAACCCCTATGTGTCCTGACTTTTGGGCCACCCTGTATCATTCTAATAACCCCATGTCCTGAACTTTTGGCCACCCTGTGCATTTTTCCGACTTACAAAAGTTCCGAGATAGTAAGGTGCTAATTCATGATAATTATTCAATAGATTGTTATCACGTCGTCGCCATTCATGCTAATCCCGATTACTTATTCACCTGATTTTAATACACGTGGTAGTCGTAGCAGCAGGCTTTCGCGACCAATATTATCCATAATATAGGTTTCTAAATGGGACCTTTTTTTTGCCAGCATCAAAGTCTGAAAAAATAAGAACAGGTTGTACCCTATGGGACCTCCTTTGCCAGTACCAATATATTAGAAGAGGCTTTGGCCTTTTTTATGGCAACAAAACAGGCGTTAAGACGTTAAAACACATAATTGAAACCTTTTACAAGGAATCACGTCTGCATTAAGCACAATACTTGTGGTCAGAATACAAACAAAAAACATACTCTGCAGGGATTCATATTCTGGGTTCTTTCGGTAAAGTCACGTAGAAGGGAAATAATAAAATAATAATAAAAATAAAATTAAATTTTTATTTAAAGCTTTCGTGACTGCAGTAGTTCATATTCTAAAATATATATAAAACAATATATGTTTTATATATATTTTATTATTTTGTTGTTTCTCTTCAACGTGACTTTACCGAAAAAACTAAGAATATAAAAATAAATTTCTCAATACGTTTCGATTGCAACACAAGCAATCATCATCAGGTGTGAAAACCACAGCAATATACATATATATTTTAAATTTTTGTTCAAATTTGCTTGCTGTGGGTTTCACACCTGATGATGATTGCTTGTGTTGCAATCGAAACATCGCGAGAATTTTAGTGTTTTATTTTTATTATTATATTATTTCCCTTCTACGCGACTTTACCGAAAGAACCGAGAACATACTCTGATCATATATTGCCATTGTCTTTGAAACTGATTGGTCCACACGCGAGACAGCACCGTTCGTTTTGTCCTCGTCTCACCACCAGTGTCAGACCAGAGGACAGCACAAAGACAATACCAATTTCTTTCAAAGGCAATGCATCGTACATCATTATAATCGTCAAAGCATGTGCCTTCAGTTTGCATGTTCACCGCGGGTACCGCGCGTGCGCGCGCGTGTGGTTAAAGCAGCAACTCGATTCCTTGCAGAAGATTTCAATCCGTTTCACGTTCGAACACCTGCACAGAACTGTTTCAATTACTGCCCGGAATGGGTGAGCAACCCGTTCTTCACGTGAAGGTTACCCCCACTCCCCTCTGGGCTAGATCGCCACCGCCACCGCCGCCGACTGGCGCGGGTTGTGTCACGTGACGACAAAGCGCGGCCGCTCCGCCGCTAGTCCGCCTGCGTGTCGGAGACTCCAATTGAAAGCCGCGGCGACGGATTCGACGGCTGTGGCCCATTGGCCCTCGGGCCTTAGATACCGCGGACGCGGTCTGCAATAGGCCGCTGGCGGTGGTGACCTTAATCCGCAGAGGGGGTCGGCAATGCAATAGGCCGCCGGCGGTGACCGATTGACCTCGGGGAATCCAGAGGCGGTTTGTAATGAATTGGCGGTGGCCTTTTTGACCCCAGGTCATGCAATCCGCAGAGGGGGGGGGGTTGGCAATGCAATAGGCCGCCGGCGGTGACCTATTGACCTCGGGGCCTTTTCATCTGCAGAGGGGTGAGCCTGCAATGCAATTGATTGGGTGGGTGACCTTTTGACCACAGGCCTTTTAAATCCGCAGGGCGGTGGGGGTGGGGAGCGGTGGGGAAATCCGCCGAATGGAGACCAACGCGTCCACCAACGCCTCGTCGGCGCCCGGCTCCGCCGCCCTGTCGGACCTCATCGTCATGGTCACCGTCCTGAGCGAGTCGCGCGCCTTCACGCGCTTCGCCTTCGCGACCCTCCTCCTGATCTACGTCGCCACGGTGGCGGGCAACTCGCTCCTCTGCCTCGTCGTGTGCCGCACGCCGAGCCTCCACCGCCCGATGCACGTCCTCGTCGCGCTCCTGTGCGCCACCGACCTGGTCGAGGCCACCAACTCGCTGCCGAGGATCATGAGCAACCTGGCCGCGTCCAACCGCATGTCGCTCTCCGAGTGCATCGCGCAGATGTTCTTCCTGCACGTCGCCGTGCGCACCCAGGCCTACGTCCTCGCGCTCATGGCGCTGGACCGCTACGCCGCCGTCGTCCGCCCGCTGCGCTACCGCTCGCTCGTGTCGGTGCGCCGCGTGGCGCGAGCCTTCGCCGCCGCGGTCGCCGCCGCCGCGGTCCCCGTCGCGGGCTACGTCGCCGTGACGCTGCGCCTCGACTACTGCCGCGAGCGCGTCACGTCGTCGCCCAACTGCGACTTCCTCGTGCTCAGCAACCTGTCGTGCGGCGACCTCTCGCTCAACGCGGCGCTCGCCTACGCCAACGTGGCGTCGGGCGTCGCGCTGCCGCTCGCCGTCGTCGCCGTCGCCTACGGGCTCGTCCTGCGCGAGTGCTCCGGGCAGGCGGCGTGCGGTGGCGCCGGTGGCGCCGGCGCCAAGGCCCGGCGCACGTGCGTCACTCACCTCGTCGTCGTCGGCGTCTACTTCGGCTCGATCTTCTTCACGGTGGCCAGCGGCCTGCGGGCCTTCTCGGCCCTGCCGCGGGACGTGCGCGCGCCCCTGCAGGCCCTCCAGTACGTCTTGCCGCCCGCGCTCAACCCCGTCGTCTACGGCCTGCGAACCGCCGAGATCCGACGGCGGCTCTTCGGCGCGCACTCCGCCGCGCGGGTGGCGGTAGCGCGCGCGTAAGGTGGTGGTGGTGGTGGTGATGGTGGTGGTGATGGTGGTGGTAGTGGTGGTAGTGGTGGTGGTAGTGGTGGTGGTGGTGGTAGTGGTGGTGGTAGTGGTGGTAGTGGTGGTGGTAGTGGTGGTGGTGGTGGTGGTAGTGGTGGTGGTGGTGATGGTGGTGGTGGGGCTGGTTTAGGAGCGGTGGTGGTGGGGGTGGTGGGTGGGTGGGGTGGATGGGGGGAGCGTGGGGGAGAAGCGCAGGGAGACGCAGGGAGTGCACGCGCAGGGTTTGCTAGGGGCGCAGGGAGCTAAGAGCCCGCGTAGGGAGTGCACGGCGAGACGGTGCCCGTAGTAGTAGCAGTAGCAGCAGCAGCAGTCGTTGCAGTAGCAGCAGTAGTAGCAGTAGTAGCAGCACCAGTAGTAGTAGCACTAGTAGCAGTAGTAGTAGCAGTAGTAGCAGCAGTAGTAGTAGCAGTAGTAGCAGTAGTAGTAGCAGTAGTAGCAGCAGTAGTAGCAGTAGTAGCAGCAGTAGTAGCAGCAGTAGTAGCAGTGGCAGGAGTAGCAGGAGCAGTAGTAGTAGCAGCAGTAGTAGTCGTGGCAGAAGCAACAGTAGTAGTAGCAGTAGTAGCGGCAGAAGTAGCAGTAGTAGTAGCAGTAGTAGTGGCAGTAACAGCTGTAGTAGTAGCAGCAGTAGCAGTGGCAGAAGCAGCAGTAGTAGTAGCAACAGTAGTAGTGGCAGTAGCAGCAGTAGTAGTGGCAGAAGCAGCTGTAGTAGTAGCAGCAGTAGTAGTGGCAGAAGCAGCAGTAGTAGTAGTAGCAGCAGTAGTAGCAGCAGTAGTGGTAGAAGCGGCAGCAGAAGCAGTAGTAGTAGTAGAAGCAGCAGTAGTAGTAGCAGCAGTAGTAGTGGTAGAAGCAGCTGCAGTAGTAGCGGTAGAAGCATCACAAAGACATGATTTGTGTTCATATAAATACATAAAAATATAACAACACTGTGTCCTGACTTTGGAGCCAATCTGTGTATAATAGGCGACGTTTCTGGCCGTTGCCCTTATTTATAGCGCCATGAACGGAGAGTTCAGTGGATAGACAGAATGGATTATTAAAGATGTAAGGGACCGTCCATAAATGACGTCACGCGATTTTTGACGATTTTTGACCCCCCCCTTCGTCACAGAGCATCACAAAAAGTCAGACCCCCCCCCTCAAATATGACGTCACAAAGCTCTGCCCCCCCCCCGAAAAAAATAGAACATTCTTCAAAAGATTTTAACTATTGTCATTGTAGTGCGTATTTAATGTGATGCTGCACTCTGATGTTGTAGGAGAAAACATTTATTAAAAAGTATCTTTAATTAAGTAGAACGTGTTGTCTATATTCATTTATAAAGTTGCGCGTTTTCATGTGACGTCACATTTCTCAAACCCCCCCCCACCCTCGTCACACATCGTCACAAATGTCTGACCCCCTCCCCCCACCCCTTAGGTGCGTGACGTCATTTATGGACGGCGCCTAAGTTGTAATCCTTAAAGAATGGGGCCCTGTTAAGGTGTAATGCCTCATGATGACCGGATTTGTGAATAGGCGTGTGAATAATGACACTATCAGTCACTATTGAGTAATCCTACAGGGTGTTTGAAAGAGATTGACCCAATTTCAAAGCAGTATATTTCGCGATGGCAACATGTCACAATTACACGAAAAGTTACAAACGGTTTAATCAGTTATCAAGTTCTACTAACCATTTTATAAACGCTCTACGTGACCTCCAACTTCTGCACGGACAACACTGAAGTCGCTGCTTGCCGTGATTCTGCTTTTTGAGGTCATCCAGATTAGTCGCTAATGGTGGCACAAAAACACCACGGGTCCTTTGACGTATCCCCACGAGAAAAAGTCGCAGGCTGTGGTGATGTCTGCGGATCTTGGGGTCCCGTGTGACATACCCAACGTTGAGTCAGTGCGTCATTTAGAAAACGTCGAACCTGCAGGTGCCAATGTTGGGTGGTGTATCCGTCTTGCTGAAAAATGAAATCATCGGAAGTTCAAGTGGTGAGCGTTTCATTCATGGAGCGGTTCGTGGTTGCAGAGATACTGTATTAGCGATTTCAAATCTGGTCCGTGAATTTTAAACACCCGGTATATGTTCCACGCCCTGTATAATAATAACCCTATGTGTCCTGACTTTTAGACCACCCTGTATAATAATAACAACAACCCCTATGTGTCCTGACTTTTAGACCACCCTGTATAATAACAACAACCCCTATGTGTTCTGACTTTTAGATCACCCTGTATAATAACAACAATCCCTATGTGTCCTGACTTTTAGACCACCCTGTACAATAACAACAACAACCCCTATGTGTCCTGATTGTGGGCCACCCTGTATAATAATAACAACAACCCTTATGTGCCCTGACTTTTGGGCCACCCTGTACAATAACAACAACAACCCTATGTGTCCTGACTTTTGGGCCACCCTGTATAATAACAACAACCCCTATGTGTCCTGACTTTTAGACCACCCTGTATAATAACAACAACCCCTATGTGTCCTGACTTTTAGACCACCCTGTATAATAACAACAACCCCTATGTGTCCTGATTGTGGGCCACCCTGTATAATAACAACAACAACCCCTATGTGTCCTGACTTTTGGGCGACCCTGTATAATAACAACCACCCCTATGTGTCCGGACTTTTGGGCCACCCTGTATAATAACAATAACCCCTATGTGTCCTGACTTTTGGGCCACCCTCTATAATAACAACAACCCCTATGTGTCCTGACTTGTGGGCCACCCTGTGTCCTCACCTCCCTACACTGAGCCCCCTGTAAAGTACAGAATCGATTTTACGATGATTATTATTCTCGCATTTAAGGCACTGAGTGGGACGGCTCATTTTATCTATTTATATAAACAATCTTAGCGATCTGCCAAAGTTTTCACAGATACCCGTGCCCGACAACGTAGACCTGTCGATTATATTGCCAATGGGTATACACCAGACTTTTAGTCTTCACTTGGGAGACACACACAGAGACTCGTGGAATCCTTCCCTGAATAAAGATCACAATAAATTTTGATTTAAAGCTTTCGTGACTGCAGTGATTCATATTCTTAGCTCTTTCGGTAAAGTCACGTTGAAGGGAAACAATAAAAAAATACAATATATAAAGCAATAAAAATTCTCGCGACGTTTCGACCATAACACAAACGGTCATCATCAGGTGTGAAAAACCAACGGCATGATGACTGTTTGTGTTATGGTCGAAACGTCGTGATAATTTTTTTTGTTTTATATATATATTATTATTTTATTGTTTCCCTTCAACGTGACTTTACCGAAAGAGCTAAGAATAAAGATCACAATCTTCCATTTGTACTGCAGCAGGAGGTATCCCGGGTTAGCCGTGGATCACTTCCTTCACAGGTGTTCCAGTAGGGGGCAAGGGGTAATTTCACTTCAGGTTTGATCGATTACACGCTTTGGATGATTGGCCCTGTGCTATTTGCGTTATTGGAACTTGGTTAATTGTTGTCATGATGATTATTATTATATATGTGACGATCTTTACTACCCGGCCTCGCCCGGGACTTGGATTCTTGTCTTGGATTAATACAAGGCCTACGCGGAGGTTTTGGGGGGGGGGGAGGCGTGACGTCAGCAGGCACACTGCGTGACGTCACCAGGCAGACTGCGTGACGTCAGCAAGCACACTGCGTGACGTCTGCAGGCACACTGCGTGACGTCTGCAGGCACACTGCGTGACGTCTGGCAGGCACACTGCGTGACGTCAACAGGCACATTGAGTCACGTGAGTAGAGGCACACTGCGTGACGTCACCAAGCACACTGCGTGACGTCTGGCAGACACACTGCGTGACGTCAACAGGCACACTGCGTCACGTCTGCAGGCACACTGCGTGACGTCTGGCAGGCACAACTGCGTGACGTCAACAGGCACATTGAGTCACGTGAGTAGAGGCACACTGCGTGACGTCTGGCAGGCACACTGCGTGACGTCTGCAGGCACACTGCGTGACGTCTGCAGGCACACTGCGTGACGTCAACAGGCACCCTGCGTGACGTCAGCAGGCACACTGCGTGACGTCAGCAGGCACATTGAGTCACGTGAGTAGAGGCACACTGCGTGACGTCACCAAGCAGACTGCGTGACGTCAGCAAGCACACTGCGTGACGTCAACAGGCACCCTGCGTGACGTCAGCAGGCACACTGCGTCACGTGAGTAGAGGCACACTGCGTGACGCTGCCGCATGCGGATGACATCACAGATGTGACGTCACTGCTCACTTGCCGTGCAAAATATTACATCCATTATTGCGCCCCCGCCCTCCCCAAAATATAGAAAAGTTTATTTTTATACTTTTTGCATTGTGTACAGTCTGGAAACTACTCACATGCCAAGTTTCAAGTTTGCTGCATGTCGGGAAGTACGGCAAACATTTCGAATAGACACACATTCACAAATTTCCCTTTTGTACAATGTGATAGTATTCCCGGGGGCAATTCTGGAGTGTGTCCTATCGCCTTTGCTTGGCTCGTCTATGTTTGGTTGGTGATGATATTGATGGTGGTGATGGTGATGATGATGGTGGTGGTGGGGGTCATGGTGGTGGTGATGGTGGGAGTGATGATGCTGATGATGATGGTGATAATGGGGGTAGTGATGATGGTTGTGATAATGATGGTGGTGGTGATGATGGTGGTGGTGATGATGGTGGTGGTGATGGTGGTGGTGATTATGGTAATGATGGTGGTGGTGATGGTGAGCGGTGGTTTAGCGGTCAGCGCTACGCTGCGCTACAAACCCGGAGACCCGAGATTGATTCCCGCTCACGGCCAACAGCAGTGACGATTATCTGAACCGGGCCAGCTCACAATCCTGAAGGTCCTTAATGATCGTGAGCAGAGGGTCAGGGACTCCAAAAGCACGAAGAACAACCCAGAGCCTAGGCCTACTGATGGTATCATAGGCCTTGACCAGGTCAATAAGGCAGAGATTTAGGTATTGTTGGAATTCCCTACACTTCTGCTGTAGCAGACGGACAGAAAATATGGCATCTGTGCAGGACCGCCCTTTCCTGAAACTGCATTGGGGCTCCGCAAGCCTCTCCTCAGCGTGCCTGGCAAGGCGATGTTGAATAATCCTTGCCAGGACCTTTCCCGGCCCACTGCGGAGTGAGATGCCCCTGTAGTTGTTACAGTCTGTGCGGTCCCCCTTCTTAAAGAGGGGGACCACCAGGGCATCCTTCCAATCCTGCAGAACCCGTCCAGTGGTGTAGACTGTTGTTATGATGTCATATAGTGCAGTCTGTGCACAAACGCCACCCTCCCTCAGAATTTCGCTTGGGAGATCATCTCTGCCCGCTGCCTTTCCTGGTCTCAGACTCCGGATTGCCTTCAGTACTTCCTCAACAGATGGTACTTCAGCCAGCCACTCACAGGGGGTGACTTCTTCCAATATTTGAGGCACCGCAGCCTCAGCAGTGTCATCCCCACTTTGTGCCACGATGTTTTCCTGCCTGAGGGATTTTCCCTCCCCCAAGACCTCACAGAAATGCTCAGCAAATCTGCAAACCTGTTCCTGGGGGTCGGAGATTGGATCACCGTTTTTTCCCCTAATAAACCACGAGTTAAACACCCACACACACCCACACACACCCACACACTCACACACCCACACCCACCCACACACACCCACTCATACACCCACCCACACACACCCACCCACACCCACACACACACACCCACTCACACACCCAGCCACCCACACACACTCACACACACCCACACACTCACACACCCAACCACCCACACCCACACACACCCACCCACAGAGACGTGCTCAGGCCCGGAGCCGCCATGGTTAATTGCCCCTAAAGGAGTCGCCACCCCAAATTCACGGCAGCCTCCTCCTGCTGCTGCTGCTCCTCCTGCTCCTCCCCGAAGGGGTCGTCGGGGGGGGGGGGGGGGTGGTGACCCCTCCCCACTATCCCCCCACCCCCCCTCTATCCCCCCACCCCCCCACTATCCCCCCACATCCCCCCCACCAACCCCCCCCGATCTCCCAAGGAGCGGACCCCCCGGAGAGACTGAACAACGGCGCCCACAATATAAAGGCGGCGGTCGACTCACAGCGGCAGGGCTGACGTGTCGCGGGCAACCAGTCGCGGGAAACCAGTCGCGGGCAACCAGTCGCGGGCAACAGAGTCGCGGGCAACAGAGTCGCGGGCAACAGAGTCGCGGGCAACCAGTCGCGGGCAACAGAGTCGCGGGCAACCAGTCGCGGGCAACAGAGTCGCGGGCAACCAGTCGCGGGCAACAGAGTCGCGGGCAACAGAGTCGCGGGCAACAGAGTCGCGGGCCAACAGAGTCGCGGGCAACAGAGTCGCGGGCAACCAGTCGCGGGCAACCAGTCGCGGGCAACAGAGTCGCGGGCAACAGTCGCGGGCAACCAGTCGCGGGCAACAGAGTCGCGGGCAACAGTCACGGGCAACAGTCGCGAGCAGCAATCGTGGGCAACAGTCGCGGGCAACAGTCGCGTGGCAACAGTCGCGCGGCAGCAACAGAGTCACGAGCAACAGTCGCGGGCAACAGTCGCGAGCAACCAGTCGCGGGCAACAACAGAGTCGCCGGCAACTCCAGTCGTCGGGCAACAACAGAGTCGCAAGCAACTCCAGTCGCGGGCAACAACAGTTGCAAGCAACACGACTCACGGGCACCGGAGTAGGACCTGCAGTACCTTTGAGACGTTGTTGAGACGTTGTTGCCACTTTTGCCGTTCTTGATTCTTCCACCGAGCTATTTGAAGTTCCTAGGCGAGCGTTGGTAAGCGATCTGTTTCAAATTGAACTCACTGTCATCGTCATCGTCATGATGATCATCAGCAGCAACAGACACATACTCAACAAAAGTATCATCAGCATCATGAGTGGCGGTATCATCATCAGCAGCAGCAGCACAGGCAAGAGTAGCAGAATCATAATCATCAAATCTATCATCAGCAGAATCATCAGCATCCTGAGTGGCAGTATCATCATCATCATCAGCAGTAACTTTAGCAGATGCATAATAATCTAAATCAGAATCAGCAAAATCATCGTCAGCATGAGTTGCAGCATAATCATCATCATCAGCAGCAGCAACAGTAGCAGATACGTGATTATCAAAATTATCATCAGTATCATCAGCAGCAGCAACAGTAGCAGATGTATAATTATCAAACTTATCATCAGCATAATCATCAGAATCATGAGAGGCAGTATCATCATCATCAGCAGCAGCAGCAACAGACACATACTCAGCAAAATTATCATCAGCAGAATCATCAGCACCGTGAGTGGCGGTATCATCATCATCATCAGCAGCAGCACAGGCAAGAGTAGCAGAATCATAATCATCAAATCTATCATCAGCAGAATCATCAGCATCGTGAGTGGCAGTATCATCATCATCATCAGCAGCAACAGTAGCAGAAACAACAACATCAAAGTATTATCTGGAGAATCATCAGCATCATGAGTGTCAGTAGCATTATCATCATCAGCAGCATCAGAAGTAACTTTAGCAGAAGTATAATCATCAAATATTGCATCAGCAGAATCGTCATCAGCATGAGCAGAATCATCAAAAGTATCATCATCATGAGTAATAGTATCAGCAGCAGCAGCAACAGCGTCAAGACTATCCTCATCACGATTCTCATCATCACCATCATCATCACCACCTTCATCATCACCATCACCACCATCATCATCACCATCATTACCACCACCACCACCATCATCATCATCACCACCACCACCATCATCATCACCATCATCACCACCATGACCACCAGTATCATCACCACCATCATCATTACCACCAACACCACCATCATCATCATCACCATCATCACCACCATCATCATCACCACCATGACCGCCAGTATCATCATCACCACCACCTTCATCATCACCATAATTACCACCACCATCACCACCACCACCATCATCATCATCATCATGACCACCATCATCATCACTATTATTACCACCATCATCATCACCACCACCATCGTCATCACCACCATGACCACCAGTATCATCACCACCATCATCATTACCACCAACACCACCACCACCATCATCATCACCATCATCATCACCACCATCATCATCACCACCATGATCATCACCACCATGACCACCAGTATCATCATCACCACCACCTTCATCATCACCATAATTACCACCATCATCATCACCATAATTACCACCACCATCATCATCACCATCATGACCACCACCATCATCATCATCACCACCACCATCACTATTATGACCACCACCACCAGCATCACCATCATGACCACCACCACCATCATCATCATCACCACCACCATCACTACTATGACCACCACCACCAGCATCATCATGATCACCAGCTAAGAGCTCGGGGTGCATGTGACGGGTCTAACCTGGACCCCCACGCGCGTTCCTCGCCTACCTTGATCCCGCCTGACCTTGTCACAGGCGGCGGTTGTCCAGTCATACCCGCGACTCGCCGCGTGCCCTTTGAATTCGCTCTGCACAAGGCAACACAAAGGCGACACTGCGCTCCCCACGACACCCAGGACGGTGCTACGAACCCGGCGACCCGAGTTCGAAATCCCGCTCACCAGCGACGATTATAATTCTGAACCGGTCCTGGGACTCCCCCCCCGCCTAAGGCCGATTCGACCTCCAGTGAGTACCTGGTGCAGTTTGTAAACATCGCCGATGGGGAGACAAATGGTGGCCGGGCGTGGTGCTGATCACCCATCCATCGTTGATTGTAAAATTTCAATCACAGTTCCTATGATCACTGTTACATTGCTTTTATAGCTTCAAATTTCGATTTAAAGCTTTCGTGACTGCAAGGATCCATCTTCTTTGGTTCTTTCGGTAAAGTCACCACGTAGAATGAGAATAAAATAATAAATTAATAAAATAAAATAACACAATAAAATTCTCACGACGTTTCGGCCACAACACAAGTGGCCTTCTTCAGGTGAAAGGAACATACCTGTCGGGACGACAGAGCTTCAATGAACGTTGTTAAGATTCGTAGCGTCTTTTTAAACTGCTTTAGAGAAGTGAGGCACCTTGACAAAGGGGTTTACATATCAAACAGGATAATTTAGCATTGAAATAGCTGAGTGATTAGCTTGTGACTGGTCATAGAAATAGCTATGTTAAAGTCAAAGCTTACACATCCACAGAGGCACCTAGTACAAATCAAACAGGATAATTTAGCATTGAAATAGCTGAGTGATAAGCTTGTGACTAGTCACAGAAATGGCTATGTTGAAGTCAAAGCCTACACATCCACAGAGGCACCTAGCTTAAAAAGACGCTACGAATCTTAACAACGTTCATTGAGGCTCTGTCGTCCCAACAGGTCTGTTCCTTTCACCTGAAGAAGGCCACTTGTGTTGTGGCCGAAACGTCGTGAGAATTTTATTGTGTTATTTTATTTTATTAATTTATAATTTTATTCTCATTCTACGTGACTTCACCGAAAGAACCAAAGAAGATTTATAGCTTCAATTTGGTGATTTCGAAAACGTTTTGGTTTAGCCACGTTTGTTTGTTGCAGTACAGAGTTAGACTGATGACTTTAATCTAAATTGTCTCACGGTTGTAATTGTTCGACTTGCATCCCACTGGGATTTTTGCACGCAGCATTGCTGCTACGCGATGCTTTTTCTGGAAGACTTTGCTGGGTTTTTTTTTCCTGGATTTTTCCTGTTTGCGCGTTTTAGTCACTTCAAGCTGTTTCTTGTTCCTGTTTTTGTTCCTTTGCGGCTGCACCCGATTCAAGAGCCGAATGGCTTAACAGAGCTAATACATGAAACTGAAATGAAATGAAAAACTGAAAAACAAACCCCCCCCCCTCCGTGTGCCACAGGGCCGGGCCCAGTAGGTGCTGCTCGCTTACAGCACTTGCCGTGTGCGCTACTCGGCAGTGAGCTGTCTCGCACACAGAGACACACGCACAGGACTGCATCGGCGCGCACACAGAGACACACACGCGCGCACACAGAGGCGCATATGACTGCTTACGTGCACAGCTGCACGAATTGGCCAGTCGCGTCGGTCAGTCCACCCGTGGACTACCTGGGGGTCTGTTCCGTGACCTCCCGCTGCCAGCGGGCGTTCGACGCTTCACGTGGCCTTGAAGTGCACCTGGCCTGGCACTTTCCCATATTATTATTATTGTCTTTTTGGTGACGCGTCTACTACCGCAACGCAGCTGTGCGCGCACGGAACTCACGAAATCGCGAATGAGCGAACAGTCGGATCTCGAGATACTGCTGCCCAGACAGGGCCTGGATGACGGTGATGCTACATCGAGCTTAAGAGGCCCCCATCGAGAAATGCCTTGTGTGTGTGTGTATATATGTACTTGTCATATCGGAATTAAATTCAACCGTTATTTTGTCCCGTTAAACTTTACACTTCGTTAGCTCAACGTTGTCTGTTTTACAGGCAAATCTTGATTTGAAGCTTTTGTGACTGCAGGAATATCATACTCTTTGGTTCTTTCGGTAAAGTCACGTAGGTAGAATGTCTGCTTCTTCGTCTGAGAGTCGGTTTGATTATTGGGCTATGTGGCGAGATGTTAACTCCCTCGCCTGGATTGCAGGAGGTTCGTGGGTACGATTCCGATCCTGACGTCTGTTGTATATTTGGAGTTTGCGTGTCTCTCCCCCCCCCCCCCCCCCCGTGATAGCGTGGATTTTTCTCCGGTATTAAGAAGGTCGTGGGTTCGATCCCGACTCTGACGCCTTTATATTTGGAGTTTGCGCATCTCTCTCTCTCCGTAGTTGTGCAGAATTCTTTCTGCGGTTCCTCCGGTTTTTTCCCCCCCTGTGCATTCACAAAACGTGCATCTCGATATACTTGGCCGCCATCAATGTACACGTGATGATAAGTCACTTGGTCGGAGCAATCATTTGTCATTGCCGGGTCGCGCCCGACTAACTATCTATATTTTGATTTAAAGCTTTCGTGACTGCAATGATTCATCTTCTTTGGTTCTTTCGGTAAAGTCACGTAGAATGAGAACAAAACAACAAATTGATAAAATAAAATAACGCAATAATATTCTCACGACGTTTCGGCCACAACACAAGCGGCCTTCATCAGGTGAAGGGACGAGACTGTCGGGTAGAACAGCGCTGTCCTACCAGACAGTCTCGTCCCTTCACCTGATGAAGGCCGCTTGTGTTGTGGCCGAAACGTCGTGAGAATATTATTGTGTTATTTTATTTTATCAACTATCTATATTTCGCTCGGTGGGCCTTACCTGGTCGAATTAAAGCACGCCAAGTTTAGTTTTTAGTTTGTAGTTTAACTGGGGGTGTAGGCGAGCGTGGTACGAAAACGTTTTGCCCAAACGATCCTCTGAGTGCCTCCGGTGCCCTCCCGAAAACCCCCACGACTACCACCGCCCGCCTCTTTTCTCTCTTCTCCCAGCCATGGACTTTAACGCGTCCTCGAATGGCACCGTGGCTGTTGACCACTCCTCCTCGGACCTCATCCTCATGGCCACGCTCTTCCGAGACCCACCCGCCGCTCGCTACTCGGCCTTCGCGGCCCTCCTCCTCGTCTACGCCTTCACGGTGGCGGCCAACGCGACGCTGGGCCTCGTCATCTGCCTCGAGGCGAACCTCCACCGGCCCATGTACGTGCTCATGGCGCTGCTGGCGCTCACCGACGTCCTGGAGACGACCAACGCGCTGCCGAGGATCATGGCCAACCTCGTCGCGTCGAATCTCATCCCCATGCCCGAGTGCGTCGCCCAGATGTTCTTCTACCACATAACCATCAGGGTGCAGTCGTTCATCCTCACCGCCATGTCCGTGGACCGCTACGTGGCCATCGTCCACCCGCTGCGCTACCACTCGATCATGTCCAACGCGCTGGTCTTCAAGGTCTTCCTGGCGTCCGTGGCGCTCGCGGGACTGCCGGTCTTCGGCTACGTGGCCGTGGTGGTGCGCCTCAACTACTGCCGCCTGAAGGTCACCTCCTCGCCCAACTGCGAGATCCTGATGCTCGGCAACCTTTCGTGCAGCGACCCCTACCCCAGCATCATCTTCACCTACATCAACATCATCTCGGGAATCATCTTGCCGCTCTTCGTCGTCGTGCTCATGTACCTGCTCATCCTGCTCGAGTGCCGCAAGCCCCGGCTACGGGAGGGCAAGGGCAAGGCCATGCACACGTGCGTCACGCACATCTGCGTGATCGTCGTCTTCTTCAGCTCCATCCTCTTCACGTTCGTGAGTGGCCTCAAGGTGCACGCCTCCATCCCCGGGGACCTGCGCTTCCTGCAGACCCTCCAGTACATCCTGCCGCCCGTGCTCAACCCGGTCGTCTACGGACTCCGCACGGCCGAGATCCGACGCACTCTGGCCACGCGCCTTGTCGGGCGCGTGGTGCCCGGTGAATCCAAGATGCTGCGGTCTTAAATCAGTTCAAAGGTTTACCCGCATTCTTGTGCAGGGAAATTGAGTTGTCAGGTCCATACGGCATACAGCCCTTGCGATACAGTAAAAAAAAAACAAGTATATTTGTTTGTGTTTCTCCCTTGTAAAGGGACTTTGTAGGATGAACGATGAGCTTTATAAGGGGCAAGGGGTGACCAATAAGATCTGCATTGATTTGTAATAAGGTAGGGCACTGATAAGGGGTTGACAAGTACGCTACACTACTATACAATACGCTATACACTACACTATACACTAAATCCGTCAACACATATGGTTTAATTTCGATTTAAAGCTTTCGTTACTGCAATGATTCATCTTCTTTGGTTCTTTCGGTAAAGTCACGTAGAATGAGAATAAAATAATAAATTGATAAAGGCCGCTTGTGTTGTGGCCGAAACGTCGTGAGAATATTATTGTTATTTTATTTTATCAATTTATTATTTTATTCTCATTCTACGTGACTTTACCGAAAGAACCAAAGAAGACATATGGTTTACCCTGTATTGTTGTACAATGAAACTGAGTTTTCATTTCTTTACGACGTACAGCCCTTTCAATGCGGTCAACAAAAAAAAGCATCTATCTGGTTGTGTTTCTTCCTTGTGATGGGACTTTGTAGGATCTCCCCCTGTTCTACAGAGTGAGTGGAGTTTGTATGATCTCCCCCTGTTCTATACAGCGAGAGTGAGTGCAGTTTGCATGATCTCCCCCTGTTCTACAGAGTGAGAGAGAGTGGAGTTTGTATGATCTCCCCCTGTTCTACAGAGTGAGAGTGAGTGGAGTTTGTATGATCTCCCCCTGTTCTATACAGCGAGAGTGAGTGCAGTTTGCATGATCTCCCCCTGTTCTACAGAGTGAGAGTGAGTGGAGTTTGTATGATCTCCCCCTGTTCTACAGAGTGAGAGTGAGTGGAGTCTGTATGATCTCTCCCTATTCTGCACAGGTTACATTCGTATCTGCTGGGCTTCTTCTCACATATAAACACAGCAGTACCCCTTCCTCCCGACTTACGTCGATTGGCAAATAACGTCGTCACTTCATTATTATCGACAGCCCTACTCGATTAGCGATATGTACACGTCATTTCGATATTCGTCGTCGATACCTTTTATGGAGCCGCATCCACGACGTATACGTGGGTATGTCACCGTAATTGTATACGGACGTTACACACCCGTCAACCCATACGGTGTAGCCCGTATTCGTGTACAGGGAAATCGAGTTTTCAGGTCCATACGGCATTCTGCCGTTTCAATACAGGCCTTAAAAAACATTGTTTTTGTCAATTTGTTTGTGTTTCTCACGTGATTGGACTTTGTAGGATGAACGTTGATATTTATACAGTAAGGGGCACGGGCTGACCAATAAGATTGGAATTGGTCTGTAATAAGGTAGGGCACTGATAAGGGGTTGACAGATATGGGAATGAATTGTATCAATCGCTGCCTGACGCTCGGTTATATTTGCTTGTAATAAGTTTGATGCTTAGCTAAGAGACAGGAGGGGGATAATGCAGTGCGCTTCTTCAAGAACTGCTGCTGGTTTTTGCATAATGCAGAACAGATGCCGTGTTGATTTATTTTCCGTATATACACGTTTCTTGTGGGCGAAGACCCCGGGGCCGACCCAGGAGACGCTGGCGGTACTATGCCGCTCGTCTTGCCTGGGAACTCCTGGGAATTCCCGAGGAAGAGTCTGTGTATAGTAGTGTATAGTGTAGTGTATAGCGTAGTAGTGCTGGAGTGTGTCGCCAGGGAAAGCGAGGTGTGGACAGCGAGTACTCAACACGCTGCCGCCGACCGCGACCGTCACCAGGGCAAGCGGATGGAGAAGCGAACGGCCGAACGTTTCTCCTGCGTTGTTTCAAAGTGTCGGCAGCCTCCAACGGCATGGTTGTGAGAGTTAGTTAATGTCCTGCGAGATGCAGCGATGGAATATCGTGCCTTAGCAGGCTTGCCCCCTTTCACATCTCCCTTGTTACTGCATTGTGCGGCGCTTTCAAGATGCGCTGCTTCTACGGCCGTCTTTGAATTCTTCTTCCTTATGATATTCGGAATCCACTGGGACGGTGCCACTTATAAATCATGTAGGTTTAAAAAAAAACTCCTTTCTTTCGAACTGCTTTTTGTGTTCAGTTTGTGGTCCTTCTCTCGCGCCTACAATTAGCACGGTTGGCTACGTACGGTGCGAAATAAGTTCAACACACACACACACACAGCACCTTGGCTACGTACGGTGCAATAAGAGTTCAACATACACATAGCACGGTTGGCTATGTACGGTGTGAAAGGATTTGAAGTTTTCGTGACTACAGGGATCCATACTCTTTGGTTCTTTCGGTAGAGTCACGTAAGTGTAATTTGTTTTATTTTATACCTACGTGACAAAGAGTATAGGTGTGAAAGGAGTTCAAAATACATACATAGTACGGTTGGCTACATACGGTATGAAAGAAGTTAAACATACATACACACACACAGTACGGTTGGCAACGTACGGTAGAAAAGGAGTGCAACATCCACTCGTACATACAAATCCTGTTAACCGTAACCGCTCCTTCGCTGGAAATACGATCACGGTGTTCTACTAGTGTGACACGTCCACTCGGCCATCTTGTCTACGACCGCGGACAAGGTGGTGCATAGAGATGGATTCAGTCGCGGTTGCAACTCTGCCACCGCTTCGCCGGAATGCGACAAGGTTCAAGGTTGCCGCTGTGGTCTTGATCAGGGCCCGATTAAACACACGTGGCCTTATGCCCTCGTGTTGTGTAGGCCCGCATTTAGGCCCCTCCATTGCACATTGAACTTGTGACGTTTGTGGCTTCTCCGCAGCAGCTCAGGCTTAGGGGGAGGAGGCGGGTGGGTGGGTGTGTCGGTGGGAGGGGCTGTAAAAGTTTGAAGAAGTGAGTGTGGTGAGTGATTTGTTTTCGCGTTGGAGGGAATTCTACCTTGAGTCAAATACACGTGTTAGTTTTACACAGATGCACTCTAATCGACATTTTTGATGACATACAGATAGTCCCCGACTTACGATGGTCCCCAACTTAAGATATTTCGATCTTACGATGGCGATATGATGTTTCAATCCCTCACAGCCCCGCCCCTCGGTGGCGAATTGGTATAAAAGGCGGGGAGCCAGAGAGCTCGCGTCAGTGTGTTGGGGAAGCCAAGAGCGAAGAACCAGTGAAGACTGAAGGCCGGCTAGATAGACCCTGGGACTACCCTGACGCGCTGTCCTTGTGAGGACCGAGCAGGGCAAGACGGTGGTGCGGCCCCAGAGCCTCAGAGCCGAAGTCCTTTTAAGGGCCGGTCTGTCTGGATGGGTGCCGTGACCTGTGCCGTGACCAGGGCCAGGTCAGATGGCCTCCTCTAGCGCCTGTAGCGGAGGAACTGGAAGCATAGTGGTTAGGCTGTTAGCCTAGAGGGTGTCCCAGTGTGTATACGGGTGAAGGGGCCGATACCCCTTCTCAGTGTGACCCTGCCAAGTTGAAATAAATAGTGCTGCCTCTACTACACCGTCTCTGTGCTCCGTGAACCCACTACACCTGTATTGGTCTATCGCCACCACTCTTTCGACGCGTCGCCTACTCGGCCTCTCTCTACCTTCTCAATCTTTGCTCTATAACTGTTCCTCCATCTGCATCTGCTCACTCCGCGCACTCTCGCTGTCTCTCTCTCTCTTCTTCTCGCTCCAGCAACCCATCCACTGGAACGAACTCCCCCCTCCGCATTAAGAGGTCACCTTCGCTCACTAAGTTTCTGCTCCTCACTCAACGCTCACAATTATTGTTACCCCCGGCTCACCCCATGACCCCCCCCCCCCCCCCCTTTAATCTCCCACGCAAAACCACAACCCTCTTCATAATCTCAGTATACGGATATCACTTATGAACCCTTATTAATTCAATACAATCATCATTTACTGTCATAATAATTATTCTCATTATACGGCTATCACTCATTAACCCCATTCGTTCAATCCATTCATCTTCACGATCACCATCACAGATTTGCCACCCATGAACTTCCTCTCATCTATGCCATTCACCTCATCTCCTTCAGTACATCCGCACGTTGTTGTTGTAGTCACACCAAGTGTCAAGCGCCTTGGTTAAGGCGCCACGTAACTCGATTTAAGATAAGACGACTCCATACGCGTAGGCTTTCGTGACCAATATTATTCATAATAAAGGTTTTTGGGTTAGATCGCGTTTATTTATAAATGTGTCGTAACCCTCCACCACCCGACACGGCTAA
>NC_133736.1:2261914-2484414 GCF_048934315.1 Petromyzon marinus
TCCATAGACTCATAGAGACCCATAGAGATCCATAGACTCATAGAGACCCATAGACTCATAGAGACCCATAGAGATCCATAGACTCATAGAGATCCATAGACTCATAGAGACCCATAGAGACCCATAGACTCATAGAGACCCATAGAGATCCATAGAATCATAGAAACCCAGAGAGATCCATAGACTCATAGAGACCCATAGAGATCCATAGACTCATAGAGACCCATAGACTCATAGAGACCCATAGAGATCCATAGACTCATAGAGATCCATAGACTCATAGAGACCCATAGAGACCCATAGACTCATAGAGACCCATAGACTCATAGAGACCCAGAGAGATCCATAGACTCATAGAGACCCATAGAGATCCATAGAATCATAGAAACCCAGAGAGATCCATAGACTCATAGGGACCCAGAGAGATACATAGACTCATAGAGACCCATAGAGATTCACAGACTCATAGAGACACATAGAGATCCATAGACTCATAGAGACCCATAGAGATCCATAGACTCATGGAGATCCAGATACACGCATAGGCCCATAGACTAACAGACATCACAGTGATGATTCACTCCTCCGATACTGCTCCTGCTGACGTGGTGGTTATCCGGGTTTGACCATATATCTGCATCTACATCAGCGGTCCGGACGCAACAACAACAAGAAAAAGATGTGGACATTTATAGCCTGAAAGTTAATTTCTAATTGTGGAGGGTCAAAAAAAACCGGAGGGCCGGGAGAAAAATCCACGCGACCACGGAGAGAGAGAGAGACAAAGATCCCCCATATAGTCTTAACAGACTGTAGGGGCAAGTGTTGTTAGCGAGCACCTATGAAGGCCGGTAACGGTACACGAGGGGGTGGGTGGCCAGCACCACGCCCGGCCGCCTTTGTCTCCCTAGTGGCAATGTTTACACACCGCACCAGGTACTCATTTGAGGCTGAGTCGACCTAGGGGAGGCCCGAGACCGGTTAAGATGATCGTCACTGGTGTTAGCCGTGAGCGGGAATCGAACCCGTGTCGCCGGGTTCATAGCGCAGCGCGCTAACCGCTACACTACCGCTCCCCACCAGAGCGAGAGAGAGAGACACACATACACACACAGGCACACGCAAACTCCAAATATGCAACAGGATCAGGCGATCGAGATAAAAGCCACGACCCTCCCGCACACGAGGGGACGGAGATGACGTCTCCTAAGTCACGGTGGCGTGGCCCAGACTCCTATCACCGGGCGTGATCCACCAATCCTGACGTTCAATTTGTTTGAACCGCCGACGTGTGAAGGTGATTGTGTGAATATTCGCGTGGTCGATATTTGTTTTTCTTTTTTAATCGTACGACTTATTTAAAAAACATGTAATCGAAGCCTCGAGCTCCCCCACCTCGCTGCAAGCTGCATCTTCTCTCCGGCAACAACCAGCTCCAACGATACCTCGGTTATATTTTTATTTGAAGCTTTCGTGACTGCAGGGATTCATATTCTTGGTTCTTTCGGTAAAGTCACTACCACGTAGAAGGGAAACAATAAAATAAAATATAAAACAATAAAATTCTCACGACGTTTCGACTGCAACACAAGCAATCATCATGAGGTGTGAAAACCACAGCAAGAGAATTTGAAAAAAATATAAAAACGCCACTTTTCTCCAATTTTCTTGATGTGGTTTTCACACCTGACGATGATCGCTTGTGTTGCAGTCGAAACGTCGTGAGGATTTTTATTGTTTTATATTTTTATCATTTTATTGTTTCCCTTCTACGTGGTGGTGACTTTACCGAAAGAACCAAGAATATGAATCCCTGCAGTCACGAAAGCTTTAAATCAAACTTTAACTAATATTGTAAAGTCACCTAAAAGGGAAACAATAAAATAATAAAAATATAAAACAATAAAATTCTCAATCATCATCAAGTGATGATGATTGCTTCTTGTGTTGCAGTCGAAACGTCGTGAGAATTTTTATTGTTTCATATTTTTATCATTTTATTGTTTCCCTTCTACGTGGTGGTGACTTTACCCAAAGAACCAAGAATATGAATCCCTGCAGTCACGAAAGCTTAAAATCAAAATTTAACTAATCTTGTAAAGTCACGTAGAAGGGAAACAATAAAATAATAAAAATATAAAACAACATTCTCAATCATCATCATGTGATGATGATTGCTTCTTGTGTTGCAGTCGAAACGTCGTGAGAATTTTATTGTTTTATATTTTTTTATTTTATTTTATTGTTTCCCTTCTACGTGGTGGTGACTTTACCGAAAGAACCAAGAATATGAATCCCTGCAGTCACGAAAGCTTTAAATCAAAATTTAACTGATCTTGTAAAGTCACGTAGAAGGGAAACAATAAAATAATAAAAATATAAAACAATAAAATTATCACAACGTTTTGACTGCAACATAAGCAATCATCATCAGGTGAGCAATCATCATCATAACCTGATAATGCTTGCTTGTGTTGCAGTTTTATATTTTTTATTATTTTATTGTTTTATTGTTTCCCTTCTACGTGACTTTACCGACAGAACCAATAATATGTCTTGTTATTGTTATATAACAATGTTATATAGTACGTAGCCAACCGTGCTTTGTGTTTGTGTTTAACTCCATTCGCACCGTACGTAGCCAACCGTGCTGTGTGTGTGTGTGTTGAACTCCATTCGCATCGTGCGTAGCCAACTGTGCTATGAGTGTATATGTATTTTCTTTCTCACCACATGTATCCAACCGTGCTACGTCGATTGAACTTCTTTCGCTCTCTACGTGTCCAACCGTGGCTAATCGGAGGCGCGCAGGGAAGGACAACTAACTAGACACAAAAAACTAATTTAAAGAAGGCAGGCACGGCACGCGACGGGGTGGGCGTCCAGCACCACCACGCACGCCCGCCCGCCCGCCCGCCCGCCTTTGTCTCCCTAGTGTTCATGTTTACTACACGCCGCACCAGGTACTCATTCGAGGCCGAGCCGACCTAGGGGAGGGGGAGCCCCAGCAGTGGTTCAAATAATCGTTACTGGTGTTGGCCTTGAGCGCGAAATCCAACTCGGGCAAAACCCGCTTTCGTAGCGTAGCGCGCTCACCGCTACACCACCGCTCCTCATAACCTCCACAACAACAACAACAACCGCCATTTGTCACTAACTGGCGGTGACGTGCACCACGGTGCTTGTGCCAGGCTAGGTGCACCTTTAGGGCCACGTGAAGTGTCCAACGCCCGCTGGCAGGAGGTCACGGGACCAACGCAGCAGGTGCCACGTGTTGAGTGACTGAGATGACTGTGCACCCCTTCCACCTTGTGCCAACTATGCCACAGACTCATCTCGATGCGTGACTTGTTGCTGTACTGCGTCCCCTCCGCCCCTTAACCAAATCCCACCCCCCTCCCCCCCCGCGCATCCAGCCACCTCCTCGTTGCCACCAGCTCCACCTCAGCGGTGCGTCACCCGCTGAATGGAGTCGACGAATTCGTCGACTCTCTACGCCCCTCGGCCCACCTCCAACTCCTCGGACGTCCTCTACATGATGGGTCTCTTCAGGGAGCCTCCGATTGCGCGCCACCTCACCCTCTGCGCCTTCCTCCTCCTCTACGCGGCCGTCGTGTGCTCCAACGCCCTCTTGGCCTCCGTCATCCTTGCCGACCGTCGCCTGCGCTCCAAGCCCATGTACGTGTTCATGGCCGCCCTCGCAGCGGCCGACGCGGCCGGCAGCACTGCGACGTTGCCGCGGATCGCCGGCGACGTCGTCGCCGCCTCTGGCGGCATCATCACGGTGGCCGAGTGCGCGACGCAGATCTTCTTCAACGGCCTCTTCCTGCGCGTGCAGAGCTACGTGCTCACCGCGATGTCCATCGACCGCTACGTGGCCATCTGCCACCCGCTGCGCTACGGCGCCGCCGCCACGTCGGCCGTCGCCGTCCGCGCCCTCGTCGTCATCTGCGCCGCGTCGGCCCTGATCGCGCTCGGCTACCCGCTCCTCGCCCGCACCCTGAGGCTGTGCAAGCCCGGGGTGATGCTAACGCCCGTGTGCGACTTTGTCCTCCTCTGCATGCTCTCGTGCGACCCGCTGACCTACCACTCGGCTTTCAACGCGTTCGCCTCGGTCATGACCACCGTGGCCCCGCTCGCTCTCATTGCGCCCACCTACATCCTCGTGCTCGTCGAGTGCCGCAAGGCTAGCACGCGCGCCAGCCAGGCGAAGGCGATCCACACGTTCGTGACGCACTTCTTCGTGCTGCTCGTCTTCTTCAGCTTCCACCTCTTCCTGTTCAGCTTCACCTCCATCGGGGTTCTCCTACACCTGCCGCCCGACTACCTGTCGCTCATCGTGACCCTATACTACTCACTGCCGGGTCTCGTGAACCCAGTCATCTACGGACTGAGGACGGCCGAGATCCGCAGGATGCTCTTCCGCAGCGTGAAACAACGACGCGTGGCAGTCGCGAAAGGCGAAATCAGCCTCGAGCACTGATTTATTTACTTGAAGGGAAGGAGGTGGGGGGGTGGGGAGACGTGTGTGTGTGTGTGCGCACGGTTTTTATTTTATTTCTGATCACTTAAACGTCTCACGTCCATCAAATACATGATCAGTTGTTTATCATTTCACTTGTTTATGCCATTTAATTTGTACTCAATATAAAGCCGCCGTCATTATTGAAAGCCACCGCGTGCACATTACAAAGCCTGTATGTGCAGCACCGATTTTCACCTCGTCGCTCTCTTATCCACTGAGCAGAGCGCCCCACCAGCCCCCCCCCCCCCCCCCCCCCCCCCCATTGTGAACACAACTCAGGTAACCGTGTTATCTGAGTCCAGTTTGTGCCTCGCTCACGCGAGTGGGCAGGAGACGCTGCAGGCTCCCCACCATCATGCTTTCCACCGCCTGCCGACTGGCTCTGCAAATGGTGAGCTTCCCGTAGCTCAGCAGGGCACTAAAATAGGCGGCTCCCGAATGTCCTCGCTGCCAGTAGCGTTGCGGCCCGAGGTTTAAGGGCGTGGCAGAGGAGTGCAGCCAAAACTGGAGCGGCAGGTTCTTGAGCAGTCGGAACGAGGAGTGGGAGGCTTCCTGCACTCAGGGAACAAGTGGGAGAGGCTCTCGTCCTCTCCGCAGTGAGGGCAGCGGGAGTCTGTGTCTACAAACCTGGCCAGATACTGTTGTGTTGCAATCGCCCCCATGGGCGACCTTTACAGCTTAGATCCCCCAAGCTCCTTCGGGCTCAGCTTTGAGTAGAAAAGATTTCATCCGTAATAGAGGTGTTTTGGGTTAGATCGCGATAACGCCCCCCCAAAAAATAAACATCTTACGGATGATATTGGTCGCGAAAGCCGACGTGTTGAACAGGAAAGCTTTCACTTTGGGGTATTTTTTGCACTAAGCACCCGCTCCCAAGTATGGGGCTTGTGGCTGCTGAGTGACGTCTGATGGATGTGACGTGCCATCATGAGGTAGAGGTCACGCCTGTGACGGGTTCTTAGATCAACTTCCGTACCTGCAGCCGCCTTTCCGAGATGATATTCAATCACAAGTCGTCTGGCCTCGGCATCTCCCGACCTAATCAGCAGTGTTTCACTGAGAGGGAGAGCATTGAGCAGTTCCTGGACACTGCTGATGGAGGAAGCGCCGACCGAGGGGTGAGGGCATGGGTAACCTAATTAAGGAGTCTCGGAGCAACCTTTGTAGAGGTGATTCCCAGCAGTGCTGCTATTGTATGCGGACTCGGCCAGGTATGTGGTTGGTCGTTGCTTCGCAGGTCATCTACTTTTGGTAATCTTGCCTCTCTCTCTCAGCCGCTTATCCATTGACGGGGTTGCGGAAACTGTTCAGGATGAGCTCCGGGTTCCTTCAAATCGGTTCTTGTACAGCTGCTTCTCTGGTCTGCGGCAAGCCAGCCCTTCTGACGTCTGGGGTATACCACACCTTCAGAATACTCCTGTAGAACGATGGCAAAGGCCTGGTAGTTTAATGAGGAAAAGCCGCTTATTATATTGAAGTCCGCCGAGTGTTTTGAGAAAGAAGCAGTTTAACTCCAGACAGGAGGTGGCTCCGCATAAAAGTATTTCTTAATGACCTGAAGCCGGAATGTGTGGGGTTGGCTTGGCAGGCAGATAAGGCCTTGGCTGTCTTCTTCCAGAGGGAGTGAGAGGACTCCGAGGCTGACGTGATTCTTTCTCCCAGACTAGAATTAGCTTGCTCTAAGCCTCTGCAGTGTAGGCAGTAACTCGGGCGGTGGGTAGAGGAAAAATAGGCGATGCCAGAGCATGGGTGCTATTAGCTGGCACACGACCGCCACTTTTACCCCTGTACGACATGGTGCAAGACAAGGTTTTCCAGCTACACATAGCCGCCTCCGCACCCTCAGGGTGAGATCCTCCCAGTTGAGGTCCAGGTCTCGCACGCTGTCACCTAGAGAAACTCCCAGGTAGCGCACAGGTCCTCTGTTCCAAGAGAAGTCTTTGGAAGATCACTTGTATCCCAGGTCCCGATTAAAAGGCCTGCACACTTGGTCCAGTTCAGCCGTGCAGAGGAATCTGCAGAGTACATCTCTTGGAAGGCGCGCAATTTCCTTACTTCTGTCATTTGTTGGATAATTAGGACTATATCATCTGCATAAGCAGAGTTATTCTCATATCTGGTCTCCTTAAGGACTAGCCCTATAAGCCTTCTCCTTAGCAGGCACAGAAAAGGTTCCAGGACAACTGAATACAGCTGCCCTGACAGAGGACAGCATTGCCTAATTCATCTTCTGAAAGGAATGGGTGCACATAGAGATCCATTCACCTGTATCAGACACTCTGCACTGTTGTAGAGCAATGCAATGTGCTGAAGGAAGTTTACTTCCAGTCCAAATGTGCTTGAAGTACCCAGGGGTTATCCATGGTCTACATGATCAAAAGCCTTATCCTGATCTTAGACAAGAAAGCTAGTGGGATCTTTAAGTATCCAAACAAGGTGATTCGTTCCCTTCCAATAACTATATTGTCCAGGATTATGCGTCCTAGAACACTGTCTGACTGGTCCCTGTGAATGCTAGAACGACTTTGAGCCTATTTGATAATCACTCTTGCTAGAATCGTATAGTCGGTGCATAGCATTGACACGGGGCGCGAGATCCTCAGGTGCTGCAGATCACTGTTTTTTGGGATGAGGGCAAGTACTGCCCGCCTCCAGGATTTTGGGATCTTACCTTTGTCCATTGCTTCGGTGAGCCACGTGTAGATACTCATATTTAAGGAGCTCCCAGAAACTGCAGTAAAACTCCATCGTAAGGCCATCCAGTCTGAGCAAATGTATTTTGACCTAGTCCCTTGAGCGCTGCTGATACTTCTCCTTCTTGCAGCATGTTGTTCATGAAGGTCTGGTCATCCGGGCTTCATTTCGGTAAGTCTTGCTAAAGTTCCTGTTGCGCAGCTGGAGACGCAGATTCAGGGGTGAAGAGATCTGAGTAGAACTCCCTTGTCACTCCGCTCAGGCTTTGTTGTCCGCTAACCAGCTGACCACCTCTATTGTATAGGCAAGGTATGTGGTTTGACTAGCCCCTACGCTTTTCAATGCTGGCAAAGAATTCGAAGCCTGCTGCAGCCTTTTTGAGAACGCTGACGCTCGATCGAAAGTTAGCCCCTTCGACCTTGTGCAGCTGGCCTTTTTGAAGGAACTATTTTGCCTCCTCATATCTGTGTACTGCAGAAACATCGCCTTGGCTAAGTTCAGCCTAGGCTAGTCAGGCCTCACCTACCCACCAGGATGACAAGGCCTCACTACCAGAAACAATTATATCGGCGCTACAAACAAAAACACACACGTTCAAAACGACACTTAAGTACTGTATTCAAAATACCTCCACAAAGCAAAAAGCAACAGATATTACAGTAGAAGATGTCCATATTGTAAGACAATTAAAAAAAGTTCAGGAGCTCACTGTAGCATTCCCTCTCTCAGTGTGTGTGTGTACATGTGTGTGTGTAAGTTGGCAAAGTATGGGGTGCATCTTCCACTCATCTCAGTCAGTCAACCCATGGCACCTGCTGGGTCAGTCCCGAGACCTCCTGCACCTAGCCTGGCACAGTAGGGGGGTACAGCTGGTGTGCATCTACCGGTAATCTCAGTCAGCCAACACATAGCATCTGCTGGGTCTGTCCCGAGACCTCCTGCACCTAGCCTGGCACAGTAGGGGGGTACAGCTGGTGGTGCATCTACTAGTCATCTCAGTCAGTCAACCCATGACACCTGCTGGGTCTGTCCCGAAACCTCCAGCACCTAGCCTGGCACAGCAGGGGGGTACAGCTGGTGATGCATCTACTGGTCATCTCAGTCAACCCATGGCACCTGCTGGGTCTGTCCCGAGACCTCCTGCACCTTGCCTGGCACAGTAGGGTTTACAGCTGGTGGTGCATCTACCGGTGATCTCAGTCGGTCAACCCATGGCACCTGCTGGGTCTGTCCCGAGACCTCCTTCTGTCAGCAGCGAGCCTTCGACACTTCACGTGGTGGCTTCAAAGTGCACCTGGTCTGGCACAGGCGCCGTGGTGACGTCACAGTCACTTGGTGGTCGAATGGCGGCTGTTGGTATTGGTGTACACGTGTGTAGGTGTGTGTACGTGTGTGTGTGTGTGGGGAGCGGTAGTGCAGTGCTTAGCGCTACGCTGGAGCGGTAGTGTAGCGGTTAGCGCGCTGCGCTATGAATCTGGCGACCCGAGTTCGATTCCAGCTCACGGCCAACACCAGTGACGATTATCTGAACCGGTCCCGGGCCTCCCCTAGGTCGACTCAGCCTCAAATGAGTACCTGGTGCGATGTGTAAACATCGCCACTAGGGAGACAAAGGCGGTCGGGCGTGGTGCTGGCCACCCACCTCCCCGTGTACTGTTCCGGCCTTCATAGGTGCTCGCTAACAGCACTTGCCCCTACAGTCTGTTAAGGCTATATGGGGGATCTTTGTGTGGGGGGAGCGGTAGTGCAGTGGTTAGCGCTACGCTGCGCTATGAACCCGGCAGAGAACCGAGTTCGATTCCCACTCAACACCCAACGCCAGTGACGATTTCAGCGTGTAACAGATTTTTATTTTTGTCCCTGGGTAAGTGAGTGTTATTTTCTAATTGATTATACCTCAAATGTACAGAAAGTGGCTATTATTACCCACAAACTTCGCTATTGTGATCAGGACATTGCTATTTTTAAATGTAGCAATATTCAATGAGAAAACGTGGTGTGCATGTGTGTCTTTCCTTGACAAAAGCAAAGTTTGTGGGGAATAAAAGCCACTTTCTATACTTTTGAGGCATGAACAATTAGAAAATAACACTTACATCGCGTTATCTGAACCTGTCCTGGGACTCCCTTCGGTCGACTCAGCCTCAAATGAGTACCTAATGCGGTGTGCAGTAAACATTACCCACTGGGGAGACAAAGGCGGCCGGGCGTGGTGTTGGCCACCCATCCCCTCGCGTGCCGTGCCGGCCTTCATAGGCGCTCGCCAACAGCACTTGCCCCAACAGTCGGTTAAGGCTATACGGGGGATCTTTGTCTTTGTCTGTGTGTTTACACGTGTGTGTGAGCACGCGTGTTGCGGTCCAGCGCAACACTGCGCTGCGAGCCCGACAGATACCCGAGTTCGATTCCCACTCACAGCCAACGCCAGTGATGATTTTCTGAACCGGTCATGCCCCCCCCCCACCACCTCCCCTAGGTCCACTCGGCCTCAAATGGAGTGCCTGGTGAGATGTGTAGTAAACATCGCCGTGAAAGGAGGCTAAGGCGGCCACCCACCCACCCAACCCACTCGTGTGCCACAGTGCTGACCTTCATAGGCGCTCGCCAACAGCACTTGCCCCAACGTTCTGTTGAGGCTATAGGGAGGATCTTTGTCTTTGTCTGTGTCTTCACTGCGGTGGCGAGATGTTAACCACCTCGCCCGGCATACAGGATGTCCGTGGGTTCGGTCCCGGACCCTGACGATGCCTTCTATATATTTGGATTTTGCTTGTGTCTCTCTCCGTGTGGTCGCGTGGATTGTTTTCCTGCGGGTCCACTGGTTTTCATTCCTCCACATTAAGAATCAACATCACGCACTCATACTATTTGGGTCTTTCGCTAAGGTCACGTAGATAGAAGAAGAAGAGGAGGAGGAGGAGGAGGAAGAGGAGGAGGAAGAAGAAGAATAAGAGGAGGAAGAAGAAGAAGAAGAGGAGGAGGAGGAGGAGGAAGAAGAAGAAGAAGAAGAGGAGGAAGAGGAGGAAGAAGAAGAAGAAGAGGAAGAAGAGGAGGAAGAGGAAGAGGAAGAAGAAGAAGAAGAAAAGGAAGAAGAAGAAGAGGAGGAGGAAGAAGAAGAAGAAGAAGAAGAAGAGGAGGAGGAAGAAGAAGAGGAGGAGGAAGAAGAAGAGGAAGAAGAAGAAGAAGAGGAGGAGGAAGAAGAAGAAGAAGAGGAGGAGGAAGAGGAAGAAGGAGAGGAAGAAGAAGAGGGAAAAAAGTGGATATATTTTTTATTTTTTTTATTTTTCTATCTACGTGACTTTACCCAAAGACCCAAAGAGTATGAATTCCTGCAGTCACGGAAGCGTTAAGTCATCACGCGTTTAGAATAAGTATGTGGCTGCTGATACACATTTCCACGCGACCATAATGATGATAAGCCATCATTTGTGACAGCCAGGTCGCTCAGTGAAGCCCTGCATGGTAAAACAAAAATAGCTTTAGGTTACTTTAAAAAAAATAAGTTTGTACGGCGTAATCGCTATGATTCGTCATGCCTCTCTCTCTCTCTTGGTGGCCCTGAGCGATTAGAATGTGTGTACGCATGCATTTTGAACTTCTTTAGCACCGTACGTAGCCAACCGTGCTGTGTGTGTCTGTATAGTTGAACTTCTTCCGCGCCGTACGTAGCCAACCGTTGCTACGTGTGTATGTATAGTTGAACTTTGTTCGCGCCATACGTAGCCAACCGTGCTATTGGTGTGTGTGTGTTGAACTTTTTTAGCACCGTACGTAGCCCACCATGCTATGTGTGTGTGTGTTGAACTTCTTCCGCACCGTACGTAGCCAACCGTTGCTACGTGTGTGTGAATGTTGAACTTCGTTAGCGCCATACGTAGCCAACCAGCGCGAAGCAAATCTCCAGCGGCTCAATACCGCCACCTACAGCTGCGGATGAGCGCGCGGCTCAATGCGTCCCGTTCGGGGATTTGCAACGCGAACGAGCGGCGGCTAACAACATCAGCGGGCGCGAAAATGCGGGAGGAGGGGGGGGTGGAGACACTCAGTGCGGGATGAAGCTCGGTGCGGGGGCCTGTAACACATGATGGTTATAAAGGGGCCCTACATTATTTTTTTTAAAAACCGTAAACATAAAAAAACATAAATTTTTTGCATGCACAGTAAACCAATTGTATTTTTTTTCATTTTCCATACAGCCAGATAATACGACAAATCGCTAACCTTATACACCCATTCGTTCGTAAAAGTCGAGGGCAGTATACTACTATAGCAAGAGAGCAAGCGCAGAATCACTGAACCGGAATTGACAGCTTGAAAGCGTTCAGCGCGGGGCCCTTGAAAGTGCGGGGTCCGTAGCAGCATTTGAAGCTACTTTTGCTGTGAGGATACCCCGACACTGGGGACACGGATGGGGTGGAATTGCATTTTGATGAAGCAGTCCATAAGAGCAGCAGTCCATAGGGGCAGCAGTTCATATGAGCAGCAGTTCACAGGTGCAGCAGTTCATAGGTGCAGCAGTTCTTAGGGGCAGCAGTATATAGGAGCAGCAGTTCGAGTTAGCGAGCGTGGGAGTGAGTGAGCGAGGGAGCGAGTGAGCGAGCGAGTGAGTGAGCGAGGGAGCAAGTGAGCGAGCGAGCGAGCGACTGAGTGAGCGTGTTAGCGAGCGAGGGAGTGAGTGAACGAGGGAGTAAGTGTGCGAGTAAGTAAGTGAGCGAGCGACTGAGGAGTGAGCGTGTTGGCGATCGAGGGAGTGAGCGAGCGAGGGAGTGAGTGAACGAGGGAGTAAGTGAGCGAGCGAGTGAGTGAGCGTGTTAGCGAGGGAGTGAGTGAGCGAGGGAGTGAGTGAGCGAGCGAGCGAGTAAGTGAGCGAGCGAGTGAGTGAGCGTGTTAGCGAGGGAGTGATTGAGCGAGCAAGTAAGTGAGCGAGCGACTGAGTGAGTTAGCGAGGGAGTGAGTGAGCGAGCGACTGAGAGAGCGAGCGAGTGAGCGTTTTGGCGACCGAGCGAGCGAGCGAGTAAGCGAGCCAGTGAATGAGTGAGTGAGCCACTTTAGATGTTCGTCTTCTATCTACGTGACTTTACCGAAAGAACCAAGAAAATTAATTCCTGCAGTCACCAAAGTTTAAAGTCTAAAGAACGCGCCAACGAGTGTACGACTTCGGCGCCAACCGGTTGCGCGTTGGCAGACTAAAAGCCGCAACGTTAACAATTCGATCAGACCCAAAAACCACGTCATGGTGGATAACATTGCTCGCGAAAGCCGACTACGTGTTTAGACGATGATGATGCTGATGATGTTCTACATCTCCCGTAGGAGCCCGTGGGTGGTGGTGCTGGGGGTGCGTGGGTTCGCCGGGAAATGGAGCCAAACGCTTCGACGAAGCCACTCAGTCCACGCGTGCTCACCGCGGCCACTCCGTTCCGAGATCCGGAGACACAAAATCCACTTCGCCTGCGAGCCCTTCGTCCTCCGCCGCATGCGAGCGACGTCTATCCCCCCACCCCACCGCACCCCACCCCGTACCCTCCATCCCCCGCGTCGACCTGTCGCAGGCGCGAGCGGAACATCGTCTCGCCTCCGCAACCCGCGGTCCGACTCGGCCGACTTGCTCCGTCCGGATGACCCCGGCGTTCGCGTCGGTCGACCGCCAAATCGGCTGCCCCCGCCTCGGGCACACCACCCCACCTCGTCTCCCCCCCCCCTCCCCCCCGCGTTGGTGTCCAGCGCAAGCCGCCGTCCACTGCCGTCGCCTCCTGGCTCGGCCCAGCGGCCTCTGCAAGGGTGGCCTCGCGGCGAACGAGGAAGGGGCCACCGACGCCTGAAGCGTCACAATCGGCGCTGCCCGCCCGCCCGGCCGGCCGCCCGGCCTGCCTGCAGCAACGCGCACGGAGCTCACGAGGCGTTCCATCGCCACGCTCGCCTTGACGTTGGCGAGGGCGAGGCCCCAGCCACTCGCTCGCTCCCTCGCTCGCTCGCTCGACGGCGACGCGACGCGAGGCGAGCTTCCTCCTCGGTCTACGGCCTGCAGACCCACCACCACCCCCACCACCAGCCCACCTCGCGCGCTGCACCAAAGTTGGCCCGCGTGGAGCCACTCCGTTGCGTGAAACTCGCCGTGGGGGGTGGGGGTGGTGGTGGTGGTGGTGGGGGAGGGTGGAGCGGTGGTTCGGGCTCCCGGTGTACGTGTGCGATTTTTTTGTTGGACTTCTTTCGCACCGTACGTAGCCAACCGTGCTCTGAGTGTGTGTTGGATTTCTTTCGCACCGTGAGTAGCCAACCGTGCTATGTGTGTGTGTGTTGGATTTCTTTCGCACCGTACCTGGAGAACCGTGCTAGGTATGATGATGATGACAATGAAGACGTGAAGAAGCGACCACACACACACCCAACAACAACAACAAGCGCCATTCGCCACTAAGTGGCGGTGACGTCACCCCGGCGCTTGTGCCAGGCGATGTGCACATTGAGGCCACGTCAAGTGTCGAACGCCCGCTGACAGGAGGTCACGGGGCAGACCCAGCAGGTGCCACGGGTGGACTGACTGAGATGACTGAGATGACCGGCTGATGCACCACCTGTGCCACCTACTGTGCCAATCTGCTGTGCTTTAGCCACCCGGCGGTCCGCTCGTTGTTGTGAGCGTCGCTCCTCCGCCATCCGTTGAGGGCGGCTGCCTCCAACTGCCCAGTAGCGTCCTTCACGAGCCTCCTCCACAAAGGCCGATCTTGACACCGCTGGTACCAGTCATCGGCAAGTCCACTCAGCTCCATGTTCTCCTGTACCACATCAACTCCATCTCTTCTCTAGCCCGTGCCGCGCCCGTTTAGCCCCCTCGATCCGGCCGAACAAAAAGCTGTTTAGGCATGCGGTGGCTGGGCATGCGGGCTACATAACTCAGCCACACAAAGCGATAGTGTAGCGGTTAGCGCGCTGCGCTATGAACCTGGCGACCCGGGTTCGATTCCCGCTCACGGCCAACAAACAGTGACGATTATCTGAATAAGTCCGGGGCCTCCCCTAGGTCGACTCAGCCTCAAATTAGTACCTGGTGCGGTGTGTAAACATTGCCACTAGGGAGACAAAGGCGATCGGACGTGGTACTGGCCACCCACCCCCTCGTGTACCGTTCCGGCCTTCATAGGTGCTCGCTAACAGCACTTGCCCCTACAGTCTGTTAAGGCTATATCGGGGATCTTTAACTCAGCCACACAAACACCCCCACACCCCCACACCCCCACACACACACACCCATACACACACATACACACACCCACCCCACACACACACGCCACACACCACACACACCCCACACGCACACCCCACACGCACACCCCACACGCACACCCCACACGCACACCCCACACGCACAATCACACACACACCACACACACTCTCCACACTCCCCACACACCCCCACACACACCACAACCCCCCCCTACACACACCACACACACCCCCCCCCACACCCCCCCACACACACACACCACACACCCCTACACACAAACACCCCCCACACACCCCCCACACCCCCCCCCACAACCCACACACATGTCTATATACATATCGGCACGGTAACCGGGAGCTTTGTGGAGTCTATCTCTCTTGTTGCTCATTAACTAAACCCACAACGGCCGCGTACCCACGTTGACGATGGCCAAGCCAAGCCGATGGGGAGTCGTGTTGGGTGCTAATTTAAGCGGATCCGACATTTCGCAGTGGGTGGTGGTGGTGCTGGTTGGCGGTGAAGGGAGGCCCCTCTGTAACCCCCGTTGGGGTTTAGAGACGGGGCTCACTCGGGATATCCCAGAACGGGAGCGTCAGGGACTCCTCCATCCCTCCACAACCCCAACACACGCGCACAACAGATTCCAGCCCCATGCCCCACACCAAATACAACGATCCCCCGTGTAGGCTCAGCGAGACTGTAGGGGCAAGTGCTGTTAGCGATCAGCACCTATGAAGGCCAGCACCACGGCCGGCTCGCCTTTGTCTCCCCCAGTGGCGATGTTTACTACCGGTGCTCATTTCAGGCTGAGTCGACCTAGGGGAGGTCCAGGACCGGTTCAGACGATCGTCACCGTTCCAGGCCGTGAGCGAAACCCGGTGGTCTTTGCCGGGTTCGGAGCGCAACGCGCGAACTGCTTTGCCACCGCTCCCCACATACATAAACGAAGACAAAGATTCCCCGTATAGCCTGTGACAGACTGTCGGGGCAAGTGCTGTTAGCGAGCAGCACCTATGAAGGCTACCGGCACTGTGGCACACGAAGGGATGGGGTGGCCAGCAACCACGCACGACCGCCTTTGTCTCCCCCAGTGGCGATGTTTACTCCACACCGCTACACCACTTGAGGCTGAGTCGACCTAGGGGAGGCCCATGATCCAGTTCAGATAGTCGTCACCGGCGGTGTCGGCCGTGAGCGGGTAATGAACCCGCGTCGCCGGGTTCGTAGCGCAGCGTAGCGTTTACCGCTGCTACAGCTACCACTCACCACGCCGGCCCATTCGACCCACCCCGGCCATTCGCCACTGAGTGACGGTGACGTTACCACCGGGGCCTGTGCCAGGCCAGGTGCACTTTGAGGCCACCACGTGAAGTGTCGAAGGCTCGCTGCTGACAGGAGGAGGTCTCGGGACAGACCCAGCAGGTGCCATGGGTCGTCTGACTGAGATGACCACTGGTAGATGCACCACCAGCTGTACCCCCCTGCTGTGCCAGGCTAGGTGCAGGAGGTCTCGGGACAGACCCAGCAGGTGCCATGATTTGGCTGACTGAGATGACCGGTAGATGCACTACCAGCTGTACCCCCCTGCTGTGCCAGGCTAGGTGCAGGAGGTCTCGGGACAGACCCAGCAGGTGCCATGGGTCGGCTGACTGAGATGAGCGGTAGATGCACCACCAGCTGTACCCCCCTACTGTGCCAGGCTAGGTGCAGGAGGTCTCGGGACAGACCCAGCAGGTGCCATGATTTGGCTGACTGAGATGACAGGTAGATGCACCACCAGCTGTACCCCCCTACTGTGCCAGGCTAGGTGCAGGAGGTCTCGGGACAGACCCAGCAGGTGCCATGGGTCGGCTGACTGAGATGAGCGGTAGATGCACCACCAGCTGTACCCCCCTACTGTGCCAGGCTAGGTGCAGGAGGTCTCGGGACAGACCCAGCACGTGCCATGGGTCGGCTGACTGAGATGAGCGGTAGATGCACCACCAGCTGTACCCCCCTACTGTGCCAGGCTAGGTGCAGGAGGTCTCGGGACAGACCCAGCAGGTGCCATGGGTCGACCGACTGAGATAACCGGTAGATGCACCACCTTTGCCCCCTACTGTGGCAACTTTTTTTAACTTTAGCCGCCCGGCGCTCTGCTCTCTGTTGTGAGCGTCGCTGCTCAGCACTCCGTTGTTGCTGGAGGGCGATTGCCTCCAACTTACCCAGTAGCAGCGTCCTTCACGAGCCTCCTCCACAGAGGCCGATCTTGACACCGCAGGCACCGATCATCGGGAAGTCCGCTCAGCTCCACATCCTCCTGTACCACATCAGCTCCATCTCTTCTCCAGCCCGTCACTCACTCACCCACCCAATCACTCACCCACTCATTCACTCATCAATCAGCTCCATCTCTTCTCCAGCCCGTGTCACTCACTCAGCCACTCACTCACCCACCCACTCACTCACCCACCCCATCACTCACCCACTCATTTACTCATCAATCAGCTCCATCTCTTCTCCAGCCCATGGGGTGCCCGTTTAGCCCCCTCTATGCGTCCAAACAGAAGCTGCTTGGGCATGCGGGCTACATGGCCCAGCCAGCGCAGCCACCTCACCCCACACACACACACATCCCACACACACACACACATCCCACACACACACATCCCAGACACTCTACAGACACACACATCCCACCCCACACACCTACCCGACCCACACACACTCCACACACACCCACATACACACATCCCACCCCCACCCCACACACACATCCCACCCCACACACACACTCCACACACACACATCCCACCCCACACACACACTCCACACACACACATCCCACCCCACACACACACACATCCCACACAGACGTCCCACCCCACACACCTACCCACGCACACACATCCCACCCCACACACGTACCCTACCCACACACACTCGACACACCCCCCCCCCCCCCCACACACCTACCCACACACACACACACCCTGCACACACCGACCCACACATACACACTCCACACACACACTCCACACACCCCCCCACACACCTACCCACACACACACACCCCGCACACACCAACCCACACACACACACTCCACACACGCACACACATCCCACCCCCATACACCTACCCACAGACACACCCCACACACACACTCCACACACACACACACATCCCACCCCACACACCTACACACACACACTCCACACACACACATCCCACCCCACACACCTACCCTACCCAACACACACACACTCCACACACACACATCCCACCCCACACACCTACACACACACACTACACACACACACACACTCCACACACACACATCCCACCCCGCACACCTACCCTTACCCACAAACACACCCCACATACACACACTCCACACACACACACACACATCCCACCCCACACACCTACACACACACACTCCACACACACACACACTCCACACACACACATCCCACCCCACACACCTACCCACACACACACACACCCCGCACACACCAACCCACACACACACACTCCACACACACACACACACATCCCACCCCCATACACCTACCCACAAACACACCCCACACACACACTCCACACACACACACACACATCCCACCCCACACACCTACACACACACACTCCACACACACACATCCCACCCCACACACCTACCCTACCCAACACACACACACTCCACACACACACATCCCACCCCACACACCTACACACACACACTCCACACACACACACACACTCCACACACACACATCCCACCCCGCACACCTACCCTTACCCACAAACACACCCCACACACACACACTCCACACACATACATCCCACCCCACACACCTACACACACTCCACACATACACACACTCCACACACACACATCCCACCCCACACACCTACACACACTCCACACACACACACACTCCACACACACACATCCCACCCCACACCTACCCTTACCCACAAACACACCCCACACACACACATCCCACCCCACACACCTACACACATCCCACCCCACACACCTACACACACTCCACACACACACACTCCACACACACACATCCCACCCCACACACCTACACACACTCCACACACACACACACTCCACACACACACATCCCACCCCACACACCTACCCTTACCCACAAACACACCCCACATACACACACTCCACACACACACACATATCCCACCCAACCCCAACCCACCTACCCCACCCCACCTCACCCCAACCCCACTTGGCTCAACGAAAGTTGGGTTTAAAAGGCGCGGGGGGGTGGGGGATGTGAGTGAGTGAGAGGAGAGGAGATGAGATAGGGGGGGTAGGGTGGAGGAGTTGGCAAGCGTGCGGCAGACGAAGCCACACGGAGGTCGAGGAAGCCGAGCACATCGTGAACATGACCGGGTGAGACTCTGCGATTGTTGTGGTCGTGTTGTTTTTGTTGTCGTCTGCGGTGAACTCGTGCGTGTGTGTGATTGTGTGTGTGATTGTGTGTGTGCGTGTATGGCGAGCGTCGCTAACATTGCTGTTACATCCTTACGAGTGCCTGCCTGCATTGTTACGGATTCATTCAGGCCCTATCGGTCACCACCCTTATGAATCTCAACGTCCGTCCTACAAAGAACCCACCGCAGTGGAGACATTCACGAACAAATAGACATTAAAAAAAATGTGCCCGTATTAAAACGTCAACATGCCGTATGGACGTGAAAATGCAATATCCGTGTAAAATAATACGGGATTAAACCGTATGGGTTGACAGCTTTGCGGCTAATCACTACACTACTATACACTATTATACACTACACTATACACTACTATGCACGACAGCATACACTGCAGTATACATTACACTACACTATACATTACGCTACTATTCACGAACACTATACACTACACTACTACAAACCTGTGAAACCCCATATCGGTGCCCTACCTTATCACAGACCAAATCAGACCGTATCGGTCACCACCGTGCCGCTTGTGAATCTCAACGTTCATCCTACAAAGTGCCATCACAAGGGAGAGAAACGCAAACAAAAAGAGCAAACTTTAATTTGTGCCCGCATTGAAACGCCTGTATGCCGCATGGACCTGCAAATGCAATATCCCTGGACAAGAATACGGGGCTAAACCGTATGGGTTGACAGTTTTGCACGAAGAACCCGGCCAACACCAGTGACGATTATCTGAACCGGTCCTGGGTCTCTCCCGTCACTTCGTGGCGCATGGCAGGGGTGGGTCGAGTGTGCCTGGGGTGTCTTTCGTTGGGGGTTGGTGAGCGGTAGCAGCGGTCAACCGCTACGAACCCGCTCACGGCCGACACCGCCGGTGACGACTATCTGAACTGGATCACGGGACCTCCCCTAGGTCGACTCAGCCTCAAGCGAGTGGCCTGGTGTAGCGGTGTGGAGTAAACATCGCCGCTGGGGGGGGGGGGAGACAAAGGCGGTCGGGCGTGGTTGCTGGCCACCCCACCCCATCCCTTCATGTGCAACAGTGCCGGTAGCCTTCATTGGTGCTGTTGGCTAACAGCACTTGCCCCTACAGTCTGCTAGAGGCTACACGGGGAATCTTTGTCTTCGTTTATATATGTGGGGAGCGGTGGCAAAGCAGTTCGCGCGTTGCGCTCCGAATCCGGCAAAGACCCACCGGGTTTCGATTCCCACTCAAGGCCAAGAACGGTGACGATCGTCTGAACCGGTCCTGGACCTCCCCTTGGTCGACTCAGCCTCGAATGAGCACCTGTAGTAAACATCGCCACTGGGGGAGACAAAGGCGGTCGGGCGTGGTTGCTGGCCACCCCACCCCCTTCGCGTGCCACAGTGCCGGTAGCCTTCATAGGTGCTGCTCGCTAACAGCACTTGCCCCGACAGTCTGTTAATGCTATACAGGGTGATCTTTTGTTTTTGGTGTCTTAGAGATGCGACATCACAAAAAAAACTAAACTTGTAATTTAATTGTACCGAGCTTAAGGCGCCGCTGAGCGGTGTGGTAGCTCCTTTTCAGAAGCGACCACCTGGCCATCACAAGCGACAGCGGATCACCACCACCATCATCATCATCACCATCGCGTGGAAATTTACAGCAGCAGCCAAAACGCTCTGGACGCGTAGAGACGTCGATTCTGATCGTGGAGCGGGGGGGGAGGGGTGAAACCACAGGTCCCGGAGAAAAGTCCACGCGACCATGGCGAATGATAGAGAGAGAGAGACACGCAGACTCCAAATATACAGCAGCAGGCATCGTCAGGATCGGTATGGAACCCACGGCCTCCTGTAGACCTGGCGAGAAAATTAACATCTCCTAGCCACCGTGATGATGATGATGATAGAGAGACACGCAGACTCCGAATATACAGCAGCAGGCATCGTCAGGATCGGTATTGAACCCACGCCCTCCTGTATACCAGGCGAGGTAATCAACATCTCCTAGCCACCTTGACGATTATGATGATGATGAGAGAGAGACACGCAGACTCCGAATATACAGCAGCAGGCATCGTAAGGATCGGTATGGAACCCACGGCCTCCTGTAGACCAGGCGAGGTAATCAACATCTCCAGGCCACCGTGATGATGATGATGAGAGAGAGAGAGACACGCAGACTCCGAATATACAGCAGCAGGCATCGTCAGGATCGGTATTGAACCCACGGCCTTCTGTAGACCAGGCTAGAAAATTAACATCTCCTAGCCACCGTGATGATGATGATGATAGAGAGACACGCAGACTCCGAATATACAGCAGCAGGCATCGTCAGGATCGGTATGGAACCCACGGCCTCCTGTATACCAAGCGAGGTAATCAACATCTCCTAGCCACCGTGACGATGATGATGAGAGAGAGAGAGAGACGCAGACTCCAAATATACAGCAGCAGGCATCGTCAGGATCGGTATTGATACCACGGCCTCCTGTAGACCAGGCGAGGTAATCAACATCTCCTAGCCACTTTGACGATGATGATGATGATGAGAGAGAGAGACACGCAGACTCCAAATATACAGCAGCAGGCATCGTCGGGATCGGTATGGAACCCACGGCCTCCTGTAGACCAGGCGAGGTAATCAACATCTCCAGGCCACCGTGATGATGATGATGAGAGAGAGAGACACGCAGACTCCGAATATACAGCAGCAGGCATCGTCAGGATCGGTATTGAACCCACGGCCTTCTGTAGACCAGGCGAGGTAATCAACATCTCCTAGCCACCTTGACGATTATGATGATGATGAGAGAGAGACACGCAGACTCCGAATATACAGCAGCAGGCATCGTAAGGATCGGTATGGAACCCACGGCCTCCTGTAGACCAGGCGAGGTAATCAACATCTCCAGGCCACCGTGATGATGATGATGAGAGAGAGAGAGACACGCAGACTCCGAATATACAGCAGCAGGCATCGTCAGGATCGGTATTGAACCCACGGCCTTCTGTAGACCAGGCGAGGTAATCAACATCTCCTAGCCACCTTGACGATTATGATGATGATGAGAGAGAGACACGCAGACTCCGAATATACAGCAGCAGGCATCGTAAGGATCGGTATGGAACCCACGGCCTCCTGTAGACCAGGCGAGGTAATCAACATCTCCAGGCCACCGTGATGATGATGATGAGAGAGAGAGAGAGACACGCAGACTCCGAATATACAGCAGCAGGCATCGTCAGGATCGGTATTGAACCCACGGCCTTCTGTAGACCAGGCGAGGAAATCAACATCTCCTAGCCACCGTGATGATGATGAGAGAGAGACACGCAGACTCCGAATATTCAGCAGCAGGCATCGTTAGGATCGGTATGGAACTCACGGCCTCCTGTAGACCAGGCGAGGTAATCAACATCTCCTAGCCACTATGATGATGATGATGATGATGAGAGACATGCAGACTCCGAATATACAGCAGCAGGCATTGTCAGGATCGGTATTGAACCCACGGCCTCCTGTAGACCAGGCGAGGTAGTTAACATCTCACCACGGGGCCACCCGCATACACACGTGGGGAGCGGTGGCGCAGCGGTTAGCGCATTGCGTTACGAAACCGGCTGAGAACCGGGTTCGATTCCCTCGCACGGTCGAAAGAAGTGACGATTATCCGAACCGGTTCTGGACCTCCCCTAGGGCGACTCAGCCTCAAATCAGCGCCTGGCACCGTGTGTAAACTTAGCCACGAGGGAGACAAAGGCGGCCGGGCTCCGGCACTTGCCACCCACAAACCCCGGTGTGCCCTTCCGGCCTTCATTGGCGCTACTTTATTAACAGCACTTGCCCCGACAGTCTGCTCCGGGCTACGCGGGGGGGATCTCTTTGTTGTATGTTCGGTTGCCCGAGTTCGATTCCCGCCCACTGGCGCGTTGAGCATCTACGGTTAGGAATCGCCCCTTGCAAGCGTAGATGATGAAAATGTGTGATTGTCCCGTCGACTCGGCCCCACGTGAGTGACTGGAGCGATGTGCAAACGTTGTCGCCGGTGAGATGAAGGGGGCCCGGCGTGGTGCTGGCCAGAGCCGCCGTCAAGCCAAAGAAGTTTCGTTCCGAGCTTCCATAACAGGACCTGCTTATGTGTGTGCGTGTGTGTGTGTGTTGAACTTCTTTTGCACCGTACGTAGCCAACCGTGTTATGTGTGTGCGTGTGTGTATGTTGAACTTCGTTCACACCGTACGTAGCCAACCGTGCTGTGTGTGTGTGTTGAACTTATTTCACACCGTACGTAGCCAAGCTTGCTATGTGTGTGTGTTGAACTTCTATCGCACCGTACGTAGCCAACCGTGCTATGTGTGTGTGTTGAACTTATTTCGAACCGTACATAGCCAACCGTGCTATGTGTGTGTGCGTTGGAATAATTTCACACCGTACGAATCTAACCGTGATATGTGCGTGTGTGTTAAACTTCTTTCGCACCGTACGTAGCCAAGCTTGCTATCTGTGTGTGTTGAACTTCTATCGCAGCGTACGAAACCAACCGTGCTGTGTGTTGAACTTCTTTCGCACCGTACGTAGCCAACCGTGCTGTGTGCGTGTGTGTGTTGAACTTCTTTCACACCGTACGTAGCCAAGCTTGCTATGTGTGTGTGTTGAACTTCTATCGCACCATACGAATCCAATCGTGCTATGTGTGTGTGTTTAACTTCTTTCGCACCGTACGTAGCTAACAGTGCTACGTGTGTGTTGAACTTCTTTCCTACCGTATTTATCCAAACGTGCTAATCGGAGGTGCGGCGGCGAAGGACAACAAACTAAGCACAGCAAAACAAGCAGTTCTCAAGAAATGATTCTTTCAATCGAGATGATTCAAAAAGTGGCAAATGCTCCCGTTGGTAAATAAAGAGAGCTGAAGCTCGCGCCTGAAAGCTCCGCGCGACGATGATGCGGTGACCGCCATCTCCGTCCGATGGCCCGGCCAAATCTTGCTGAACAGCACTTGCCCCCAGTAGCCTCTGTGGGCCTCACGGGGCAGCTTTGTCTCTTCTTGGTTTGGTTAATGTCGTGGCGATGGCATAAGTCGCGGTCTGTCCGCCTGAGACAAAATGGGATTTAACGTTTGCCATCTGATTTGGGTTCTTACTCCCCTCCGCATTGAGAAAACCGCGTGGCGTTTCGAGAATTTTGATCGCTTTGCCGCCACGATAAATGTCCACCAGATGATGATGGTGAAAAGCGACCTGCTTTGTTGAGCTGCTCTCATTTGTGATGGCCAAGTTCGCTTCCGAAAAGGAAGCTACGTAGCTCACTGGGGCCTTACATGGTAAGATAAAAGAAATAGCTTAGTTTTATTCGTGTGTATATATAAATGTGATTTTAAGTGATTTAATCTTGATTTGAAGCTTACTAGGCCTACTTCAGCATTTTATTTTTTGCTGTGGTTGTTCCACCTGATGAGGATTGCTTGTGTTGCGATCGAAACGTCGTGATTTGTTTAATTTTATTTCTACCTACGTGACTTTACCGAAAGAACCGAAGAGTTTAAGTGATTTGTTTACGATTTCCTGTACTTTGCACGACTATCGGGTGTTAGTGATTATTGCATAGCCGTCATTCCATACGATTTAACCCCGTATTCTTATACAGGAAAATTGGGTTTTCAGATCCATACGGGCACAAATAAAATAACGTGTCTATTCGTTTGCGTTTATCCCTTCCTTGTGATGGGACGTTATAGGATGAACGTTGAGATTTATAAAGGCACGGGGTGACCAATAAAGGTCCGAATTGGCCTGTAATAAGGTAGGGCAGTGATAAGGGGTTGACAGGTTTTTGTATTGTGTTTTTTGTTGTAACGTTCCGTCAGCTAGTGCCACATTGAGAAACATGCGTTTCGTTCATTTCAATTATTTTGCTGCTATAAATGTCCGCATGACGAGCCACTTCGTTGAGCTATCATTTGTCGTAGCAGGTGGCTTCTGAAAAAAGAAGCTAACATGATTCAATCAGCCTCATGCCTGGTAAGATACAACGACAACAAATTTAATTTGGATTCAAATCTTTCGTGACTGCAGGGATTCATATTTTTGGTTCTTCCGGTAAATTCACGTAGAAGGGAAACAATACAATAATAAAAAAATATAAAACAATAAAATTCTCACGATGTTTCGACTGCAACACAAGCAATCATCATCAGGTGTGAACACCACAGCAATATATGTTTTTATTGTTTCCTTTCTACGTGACTTTACCGAAAGAACGAAGAATATAACAACAAATTGTTTAGTTTTATTTGTCTATTTTTTATGATGTGTTTACCTTCCCTATACGTTGCACTCCTATCGTGTTGTTTGTGAGTATTGTGTTATTGTACTGGTAGGAACCTCCTGGTTACACCACCAGGCCACAGGGGCTTATTGTGTCCCTCCGTCCGTCGTGCATCCAAAAATGGGAGAGGTGGGGCTGGGTGGAGAGGGGAGGGTGGGGAGGGGCTGGGTGGGGAGGGTGGGGCTGGGTGGGGGGTGGGAGGGGTGGGGCTGGGTGGGGAGGGGCTGGTCACCCCGTGGTGCCCCCCTTATAAAACTCAACGTTTCACCTACTCACGCCGGCTTGTGCCCGCCCTCACAGTCGGGCATATTATGCGGAATACACCACGTGGTGGTGCCGCCGTTGACCCTGGTCATTGACCGAGCAACCCAACGTTCCTACCAGCTCCCTACGCAGGAGAACGTGTTTATAACATCCTGACCCCCGGTGCTCCCTAGGAGGACATCTGTGAACAAAGAGCTTTACGGCTCATCAGATTACTCCTCATGCAGTCTCAATACAGATTCTGACTCTGACCCTTGTGTTCATTCATTCTCTGTCCAAATCATGAATTTGGTCTCAACTCCACTCGTTCTCGTCCGCATTCAAACTCAACATACCCAGATTATAGTCGCTATGTTGCATTGTGTTCAATTGCACCCCTTGGTCAAGCAGACTTTGAATATTGCCGGCGGTCGCCGTCAAGAAAGGACAACAACATGGGAGATTTTATTTCGAGTGTGAAAAAATAAGAATAGTTGCTTTGCACTTTCTGCCAATGCAACCAGCGAATGTTGTTATCTGGTGTGGCACTGCTGGTGAGACCAATCAGTTTCAAAGACAATGCCATCTATTCTCAGAGCCAATATCCTTTGGGGGTCTTTCGGAAAATGTCACGTTAGACAGGTTTCAAAAGAAAGTAACAACAAGACTACGACGTTTCGATCGCATCACAAGCGGTCGTCATCAGGAAAAGGGGGTTAGCTTCTAAAGGTAAACTGTTTATAAAAGTTTTTAAATGGGCGTAGCCTAAATGTCAGCAGCCAATGTTAATGTCAGTGATGGGCAGCGACGGTGGTGGGTTTTCCACCAATCAAAGGGCTGCCAGGTAACAATTAGCATGTCAATGTAAGATCGTTGAGCGGCCTCCACGGCGAGCGCGCTGAGGTGGCTATGTTAATGTGAGAGATTAGCGTGTTGATGGGAGATCGCAGAGCAGCAACCGAGGGGTCGGTGCGCAAAGTGGCTGTGTTAGTGTGATTTTGTTTTGTTATTTTCTTTGAACATATCTACGTCACTTTACCGAAAGACCCAAAGAATATGGATTCCTGCAGTCACGAAAGCTTTAAGTCAAGGTTCATCAGAGCCATGTTTGTGTTTGCATGTTCACCACCAAGTACTGTGTGTGGTCAATGCAGACATGATTCCCGGCAAAAAGGTATCCATCCATTTCATGTTTCAACAGCTTAACACAACTGTTTTATTGCCAGCAAGGGGAAAAAAAACCTCTTCTTACTTTTTCATACGTTGATACTGGCAAAATTATCCTGTGTTGTAGCTGCTCATGCCGAGCATTTAAATGCCCTGATGGTGGCATTGTCCTTGTGCTGCTCGCCTTTTGGCGTTCTTTGGCCTGATACTGATGAGACTAGGTCCGAAAGAAGAAGGCTGTCTCTGGTGTAGATCAATCAGTTTCAAAGACAATGCCCATATACTCTTTGGTTTTTTCGGTAAAGTCACGTAGGTAAAATACAATTTTAAAAAAATCACGACGTTTTGGGTGCAACACAAGCGTCCTTCTTCAGGTGGGGACAACGTAGCGAAAGCACAAACGCTTAAAGTGTGTCTCAGAGAAGGCTGTGACGAGGGATTATATAGTCGCGGGGCGTGGAGGGAGGGTGGTGGGGGGGTCATATTGAGTGTCCCCACCTGAAGAAGAACGTGCCTGAAACGTCGTGATTTAATTTAGTTGTTTTTTCCATTTTTTTCTTCTATTTTATACTTTTTTTTTACCTACGTGAAAAAAAAAACAAAGAGTATATGAATCCTTGCAGTCACGAAAACTTCAAATCTAGAATTAATGCCCTTATTTAACCAGATAATGTTTTTTATTCTTGGTTCTTTCGGTAAAGTCACGTCGTAGAAGGGAAACAACACAAATATAAAACGATAAAACTATCACGACGTTTCGACTGCAACACAAGCAATCATCATCATCAACATCACACCAGATGCTATCATCATCATGATGATGATAGCATCTGGTGTGATGGTGTGATGTTGATGATGATTGCTTGTGTTGCAGTCGAAACGTCGTGAGAATTTTATCGTTTTATATTCTTATTATTTTATTGCTTTCCCTTCTACGACGTGACTTTACCGAAAGAACCAAGAAAATGAATCCCTGCAGTCACGAAAGATTTAAATCAGATCATGTTTTGTTTGCATGTTCACCACAAGTAATGTGTTTGTGTGTGTGTGATTAATTTAATTCGTGCTACTGGGCAGTTGGAGGCAGTCGCCCTCCAACAACAACGGAGGGCGGAGGAGCGACGCTCAGAACAACGAGCGGAGCGCCGGGTGGCTAAAGCACAGCGGGTTGGCACAGTAGGGGGCACAGGTGGTGCATCAGCCAGTCATCTCAGTCATCTCAGTCAGTCGACCCGTGGCACCTGGGTCTGCCCCGTGACCTCCTGCCAGCGGGCGTTCGACACTTCACGTGGTAGCCTCAGGGTGCACATAGTCTGGCACAAGCGTCGTGGTGACGTCACCGGCCCCTTAGTGGCGAATGGCGGTTGTTGTTGTGATTAATTTCAGATAAGATTTCTTGCAAAGGGTCTCTCTATTTGGCGTTTGAACATCTTGACCCATGGCAATGCTGTGAGCAAGCAGGTTGTAAGAAACGCTACATCTCCCCCCCCCCCCCTTTGCCCAGCATCACCCTGGAGTGACTTTGCTCCAGAGAAATGCATTACAGCGAGAGCCATGGGATTCATGTCACCTTTCTCAATTCAAGAAATATGTTAACTAATATCTGTTACACCTTCAATAGTGCTGTGAGTCGCTAGCCTCTTGGCGTTTTGTTCCTTTGGGCCAGTGCTCAGTAACACATCAATTAAAATATAGAGAAGTAAGAATTACTTCAAATGTCATATTAGGGTCCCATTTTCATCACTGATGCTATACCAAACGTCTCTTTTACCTGGTTATAACCGATTTCATTCAGAATGGCAAGATTATTTTAAACAGTTTTTGCAACTGCTTTTGGGGCATCTTTAGAAAATATGTCCTGACAAGGGTTTATATATATAGATATATTTTAAATGCCTATAATTATTTATTGCCCACATAAACAATTAGCCATCTAAGAATAGGTGGCAATGAATGATTGCTTACCTGAAATTCATACATTTTACCAATCGGCAATTATCGTAACAACTTATCGCAACAATTATAACACGTCCTTTTAGTTTGATTTGGTTTTAAAGATTGCAGCTGCCTTCTGTGACGCCCATCAATGTGGGTTGAAACTCGATTGCGCTGAGTTACAATGTTATTTTTTAACACGTAGTGTTTCGTGACCAATATCATCCATTATACAGGTTGTTTTGTTGGGTTATATCGCGCAAATATGCGTCGTTAAACCCGCCACGACCCGACACAGACAATTAGTAAGGTTTGCTACGTAAAAAGAACATGCCAATTCGTTTTTAGTACAGCATTTTGGGGAGTAAATCCACAAAATTTACAATCTGAGTACTTCCAAATTTGTTCTTTACAATCAAATTTTCTAAACGTCACACACGAAAGCGAAGAAAACAAATAGATGTTAACAATAATGAGAATGAAAACAATACGTTGAATACATTAGCACACATTGGGTGATGTGTGTCTGTGTGTTTTATGTGAGGAGCGGTAGTGTAGCGGTTAGCGCTACGCTGTCCTATGAACCTGGCGACCAGGGTTCGATTTCCGATCACGGCCAACACCCACTTACGATTATCTGAACCGGTCCTGGACCTCCCCAAAGGTCGACTCAGCCTCAAATGAGTACCTGGTGTGGTGTGTAGTAAACATCGCCACTGGGGAGACAAAGGCGGTTGGGCGTGGTGCTGGCCACCCACCCCATCGTGTACCGTTCCGGCCTTCATAGGTGCTCGCTAACAGCACTTGCCCCTACAGTCTGTAAAGGCTAGTCGGGGGATCTTTGTCTGTCTTTATGTGATCATATATTTAGAGGGTTGCCCAAAATTCAGGACACACTTTATTTTTAACAAATCACGCGAAAGGCTTATGCCATTATTTATTTAACTAATCTTCAAAGTGAATGTAGGGCTTTTTGTTATTCAAGATACCACCTGCCTTGCGTAAACAAACCCAATGAAAGCACGTGCACATTTAGTTCAGAATCATAATATGTATCACTGCAAGAGGAATCCTTCACCTGAAGAAGACCGCTTGTGTTGCGATCGAAACGTCGTGGGTTTTTCTTTTTTGCTTTAAAATGTAGATTTTTGTTTTCTGTCTACGTGACTTTACCGAAAGAACCAAGAGAGTGAATTCCTGCAGTCACGAAAGTTCTAAGTCGAAACTCCAAACGCATGTTGGTGATTCTAAATGTGGAGGGAAATACCAGAGGATTCGGAGACGAAAATGTACGAAGCACAACGATACGCGCGGTTTATTTTAAATTTTATTTCCATCTTTAAATACCATCTTGAATGTGTCGTAACCCTCCACCACCCGACAAAAAAGTGTCACAAATAGTTCACTACTTTATGCCACCGGTGTGGGCACTTGTTTTGTCTTCTTTGGTTCTTTCGGTAAAGTCACGTAGAATGAGAATAAAATAATAAATTGATAAAATAAAATAACACAATAATATTCTCACGACGTTTCGGCCACAACACAAGCGGCCTTCATCAGGTGAAGGGGACGAGACTGTCTGGAGGACAGCGCTGGAGTGAGAAAGCCACGCTGAGATCACGACCTTTAAGCTGTGTGAGAAGAAACAAAGCGCCTTGACAAAGGAATTAGCATAGAATTTAACATTGAAATGGCTGAGTGATTAGCTTGTGACTGGTCACAGAAAAGGCTATGTTAAAGTTAAAGCATACACATCCGCAAAGGCACCCCTTGACAAAGGAATTAGCATAGAATTTAGCATTGAAATAGCTAAGTTAAAGTATACACATCCGCAGAGGCACTCCTTGACAAAGGAATTAGCATAGAATTTAGCATTGAAATAGCTAAGTGATTAGCTTGTAACTGGTCACAGAAATAGCTATGTTAAAGTCAGAGCATATACATTCACCGAGGCACCTAGTACAAATCAAACAGGAGAATTTAGCATTGAAATAACTAGGCGAATTTAGCATTGAAATAACTGAGTGATTAGCTTGTGACTGGTCACAGAAATGGCTATGTTGAAGTTAAGGCCTACACATCTGAGCTATTCACAGTAACTGGGTATAGAATACAATATATAATGAATACTATATAGTGAACCAATAAAAAATACTAAAATATAAATTACCTCAATGTTATCAATAAACTCTATATTCTCCAATCAGCTAAGCTACCAACAATAAGTCGTTATATATCACAATGCTATATGGCGAAAAATGGGTGGATTCTTACCCTCAACTTTAGCAACACGGATAGCTACGGGTCCCGTTCAGACGGACGAGTTCATCCATGGTCGGAACAGAGGAGGGGGAGAGAGACAGCTGCGAGGCGCTGTTATACTCCATGTTGTAAACCATACCATTAACCGTGGTGTGAGAGGTATTAAGAGTCAATGCCAGCGAAAGAGCTGCGGTCTGAAGGTCATCGTAAAATAAAATTAATTAAGAACAGAAATGGTTTAAAACATCTTTCCAATGGTTACTAAGCCAGAATCCATCTTCTCTGTTGAAATTGTCTCTGTGCTTGTATATGTGAATGGCCTCATGCACGAATCTCTCATGGTAGCCAGTTGGTTTGCAAAGAACCTCTGTCTTGGAGAAGTCAATGTCATGTGAGCCCACTGAATTATAACAGTGATCTGCCACGGCAGAGGAATTCGTTCTACCGTGTTTCAAGTCTGCTTTATGTTCGTGGATGCGGTCTGAGATATGTCGTTTGGTTTCTCCAATGTAGCTACTACCACAGAGGCACTTTAGTTTGTAAACGCCCGGGTACTGTATGTCTGGAACAGCATCTTTTACAGATGGAACTAGATCACGGATTGTATGTACTGTGTTGAATCGGACCTGGATCTTGTGTTTATTCAGGATTTTGGAGATCTTTTTAGTGACCCCTGCAATGTAGGGTAAGGTGATGGTTTTGAGTGGCTCCACAAGAGGATCCTTCTTCATGACTGGAGTGATGGCTTTGCGGATTGTGTAGTCGGAGTAACCATTAGCCCTGAGAGCCTGGTGTACGTGCTTGAGTTCACTGGTAATGTGTTCCTGGTCGGAAATGCATTGGGCTCTATGGTATAGAGTCTTGATGAGGGAGTTCTTCTCGGATGGATGGTGGTGGGAATCCGGTTTCAAGTAAGCATCTCTATGGGTAGCTTTCCTGTAGACAGAGTGGCTCATTGAACCATTATGTCTCCTTTTAATTAAGACATCCAAAAAGGGTAGTTTGCCATCTTTTCCGACCTCCATGGTAAATCTGATGGCTGGGTGTATGGAATTGATGTGGTCGCGGAATTGGTCTAGAGCAGGCTGGCCATGTGGCCAGATGACAAAGGTGTCATCCACGTACCTCTTCCATAAGGTCGGGCGTAGCGTGGCAGTCTGGATGGCGTCAGTTTCAAATTTTTCCATGAATACGTTGGCTACAACCGGAGATAGGGGGGAGCCCATTGGGGTGCCCTCAGTTTGTTTGTAGAAAGTTCCATTCCAGGTGAAGTATGTGTTGGTTAAGCAATGTCTCACCAGGGGGGGGGGGTACATCAGTATGCAGTCCTTGATGAACCAAGTCTTCAATGATAGTGATGGTGTCAGGTACCGGGACTTTGGTGAACAAGGACACCACATCAAATCTGACAAGCAGGTCGTCTGGGGACAGGGAAATGCCTTTGATTGTCGATACCAGGTGAGTAGAATTTAGTACCGCAGAGGTGGTTTTTCCAGTGAAAGGTCGCAGTATATCAGCAAGAAAACGTGCCAGTTTATAGGTGGGGGAGTTGATAGTAGAGACGATGGGACGAAGGGGTGCATCTTCTTTGTGTATCTTTGGAAGGCCATATAATCTTGGTGGTCTGGCAGCAGAGGGTTTCAACGAGAACTGTTTGGTCTCATCAATTAATGCTGTTGAATCAGAGATTATTTTGTTCGTTTTGGTAACCAGGCTGTTGGTGGGATCTCTTTTTTATTTTTGTACAGCTGCCATCGTTGAGTAGTTCTTGAATTTTGTTGTTATATTCTGTTTTGTCCATGATGACAGTGGCATTGCCCTTGTCGGCTGAGAGTACGACAATATCATCTCTCTTTTTTAATTGAGATAATTCAAAACGTTCGTCTTTGCTGATGTTGCTGGGTGGCAACTTAGCGTTTTTGAGGGTTTCAGCGATTTCAGATCTTGCTACGTCTGCAGCGATGTAACTCCAGCCCTTGAGTGCAACGTCGACATGGGCAATGATATCATTAACCGGTAAGTGTCTCGGTGTTACAGCAAAGTTTAGACCTTTAGCTAAAACGTATTTCAGACCACCAGTAATGGAACTATTACTGCGATTAATTACGACTTTGTTGACGTCTATCTTTTTGGTGTGTGGATCCGATTTTTTGCTTATTTGGCCGTGTCGGGTGGTGGAGGGTTACGACACATTTATAAATAACGCGATCTAACCCAAAAACCTTTATTATAACAATATTGGTCGCGAAAGCCTGTGTGTTAAACTGACGGAAACAAGGCGTTAACAATGGCGATAATGACAAACAACGAAAATCTATTAACTTCAAGAATAAACCATTCAAATGTATTCATTCCAGTGTTAAAATAATGGATATAACCATTAAAAAATAATAATTGTTTACCTTTGATGGGAATACAACAGGAAGTTATGCAGATGTTCAAACGCCACATGGAAATCTTTTGCGAGGAATCGAGCACCGTATTAATCACGGACCGTACTTACGGTGAATACATGATCTGATGAGTCTAACACGTGGGCTTTCACTAAACATATCATGCATAATGCAGTTTCTTTTTTGGGGGGTGAGATCGCGTAAATATATAAATGTGTCGTTAAACCCGCCACCACCCGCCACTGCCAATTAGTGAGGTTTTTCACGTCAAGAGAACATGGCAATTCGTTACTAATACAGCAGACCGGTGTGTTGGAGAGCAAAGCCACGAATTTACAATCTGAGTGTGACGTTTCGACAGCAAATTGCAACCAGCTTCATCAGAAATCCTCCTGTTTCGTTCCTTAGATAGAAGGGTAGATGTGATGACGTCACTTGTGAGCACTTGCGCGAAGTGGGGGGCCGAGGGGGGTGGAGTGGGATTCATAAATGCACATAAATGGGTATGGGTATCCACTGCTGTTTTGGTTATTCATATGGTAATCGACGCACGCTGTTATTGTCTGTTCACTGGTTATCCCTATTGAAGTGTAGGTTTTACTGTGACCTGTATAGGTCACTATACTTCATCACATCTACCCCTCTATTTAAGGAAAGAAACAGGAGGATTTCTCCACAAATTTGGCTGGCGCCTGATGATGCCAGTTGCAATTGCTGGCAAAGACGTCGTACTCAGATTGTAAATGTTGTGGTGTTTGTTCTCCAACACTTAGGTGTTCTGTACTAGTATAGTACACTCTACACTCCTATACACTGCATTATACACTACACTACAATACTACACACTACACTATACACTGCACTACTATACACTACACTGCTATACACTACACTATACACTATACAATACAATACACTATACAATACACTACTCTACACGATACACGACAATACAATACACTGCACTATACAATACACTACTATACACTACACTATACACTACGCTATACACTCTACTACTGTTCACGATACTATGCACTAGACTACTATACACTATACTCTTTGGTTATTTCGGTAAAGTCACGTAGGTAGAAAATAAAATAAATCACCACGTTTCGGGCGCAATACAAGCGTCCATCATCAGGTGGGAAAGCTCTATACAAAGCTACTAGACACTACACACTACATTAATATACTTACACTACACACTACTATACACTTCACTATAAACTAGTGCTGTACTAGTAACGAATTGGCATGTTCTGTTCACGTGACAAACCTTATTAATTGGCTGTTGGGTGGTTGCAGGTTTAACGACACAATTATATACTTACTCGATCTAACCCGAAAAAAAACCTCTATTATTGATGATCTAATAATATGTGGCATTCCCTTTGAAACTGATTGGCCTACACCAGATACGGCAGCTTAATTTATCGCCTCGTCTCACCAGTGTCAGACCACAGAACGCCATATGTTGACTATGCAATCTATATGTTTAGCATATAGTCCGTTGGATTACAATACGGTCCATAGGTTTACTATACGGTCCATAAGTTACTATATAGTCCATAGGTTTACTGTATGGGCCATACGTTTACTGCATGGCCCATAGGTTTACTGCATGGCCCATAGGTTTACTGCATGGCCCATAAGTTTACTGTATGGCCCATAGGTTTACTGTATGGCCCATAGGTTTACTGTATGGCCCATAGGTTTACTGCATGGCCCATAGGTTTACTGTATGGCCCATAGGTTTACCGCATGGCCCATAGGTTTACTGTACGGCCCATAGGTTTACTATATGGTCCATAGGTTTACTATATGGTCCATATGTTTACTATGTAGTCCATAGGTTTACCATACGGTGCAGAGCTTTACTATATGGCCCATATGTTTACGATATGACCTATATGTTTACTATATGGTCCATAGTTGCAGCCACAACTTGATTTAATTCATGATTATTTTTGTCGCATGTAGATAAACACATTTTCCACTTGTGAATGTAGCCGGTATGGGCTTCATGCAAATGAATCACACGTAGGATCATCGACGGATTTAATGGTGACCGCGGATTGGACCCCATAGACTCACGTGACTGCACAGTAGGCCAATCCTGGAGGTGCACAGGGCACCTTTTCAGGTTCGAATGGACGCCGTTTCAGGGATTGAGCAGTGAGTTGACGTGTACCGTGGGGGTCGATTGGCCTGCATCTGCTCATAATTACAGGAGGACACTTTGGAAATGATGAGTTGCGGTCCCACAGCCGTCCGGTGTCACTCGGCGGTGGAGTCACTGGATCCTCGAGAGGAGGGCAGAACACAACGCAAGAGTTATCCACCTATCGCCTCCGAACTAGTCCATCGTCGTTGTCCTTAGGGGCCGTCCATAAATGACGTCACGCGATTTTGGACGATTTTTGACACCCCCTCCCCCCTTTTCGTCACACGGCGTCACAATAAGTTAGATCCCCCCCCTCAAACATGACGTCATAAAGCTCTGCCTCCCCCCCAATTTTTTTTTTTAATTAAACATGCTTCAAATCGCTTTAAACTATTGTCATTGTAGTGCGTATTTAATGTGCCGCTGCACTCTCATGTTGTAGGAGAAAACATTTCTTAAAAAGTCAATTAAGTAGAACGCGTTGTCTATATTTATTTAAAGTTGCGAATTTTTACGTGGCCTAACGTTTCTCAACCCCCCCCCCCCCCACCTCGTCACACATCGTCACAAATATCTGACCCCCCCCCCCCCAGGTGCGTGACGTCATTTATGGACGGCCCCTTATGAGCCGGCCTGTCCCCTCGTTGTGATCACCGGGGAGGAGAGGGATAGAGCGAGCCGGTTAAATATGTAGTGGAGTATTCACACGAACGCTTTTAGCTCTTTCTCCTGTGTCACTTGATTACGTCGCATCCCGTGTGGATGCTCCTCTCACGAACACAACGCACCCTTGCTCTGAACTCCCTCTCTCTCTCTCTATACTCCGCTAGCCTGTCACTCTTTCCTCACACCTCCACCCTCGTTCTAGCCTCCCCCCCCCCCCCCCCAAGCAGGGGATCAGCCAACGCCGCTGGGGAGGACGAGGTGTGGAGGGCGACGTCCCAAGCCTATTCTCCCCGACTCCTGTCCCCTTCATCCCTTCACCTCCAACCAACAAGCACCCCCGTGTCGCTCGGCACACACCCTTACATACCCCTCCTCATTAAGGGTCCTCGCTTACGCCCACATTATGTTGGTGTCTCAGCGTGTAGGGGCACTCCTGCGCGTTCTCTCTCTCTCTCTCTCAACATCTCCGTCTCCCGCCTCTCCGAAGTCTGCCCCCCGTGAACCCACCGCTCGCGCCTGCCTGTCCCCAAATGCGCCCGCTTGATTACTGCTTCTCCGTACTCCTTGGCTTCTTTCGGTGAAGTCACGTAGGTGGAAGAGCAATGGATCGCGACGTTTCGATGGCAATGCAGGCAAATCGTCATCAGGTGGGGCAACCACAGCAAGGAACAAAAATAAAACCTGCTCAAGCACTGCCTCTCTCCCTAATAGCTGTACGCCTCTCTGGTGCCCCTCTGGCGGTTCTTCCGTGTCTTGACGTGTGCACCTGCTCGCCCTCAAATGCACCCGCTGTTTTCAAACCCCGGCGCGTTTAGCCACTACCACATATCTGCAACAGTGGATGTTCATGCACTTGAGTATTCATGCTGATGATGGCGCTTCGAGTGGCAGATCTGTGCCAAAAAGGCGGCACGCGCGCGCACGTGTGTGCGTGTGTGTGCGTTTGTGTACAAACATAAAATTTACTCATTCTCCTCCTGCCTCCTCCTCCTCCTCCTCCTCATCATCCACTCCTGCTCCCCCACCCTCGATTGCCTCCTCCTCTGCCTCTTCCTTCTACTCTGCCTCCTCCCTCCTCCTCATTCACTCCTGCTCCCCCGCCCTCGACTGCCTCCTCCTCTGCCTCTTCCTCCTCCACTGCCTCCCCCTACTCTGCCTCTTCCTCCTCCACTGCCTCCTCCTCCTCCTCTTCCTCCTCCTCCTCCTCCTCCTCCTCCTCCCTCCTCCTCCTCCTCCCTCTTCCTCCTCCCCCTCCTCCCTCCCTCCCACCACCACCACCACCAACCAGACCGCCGCTGAACGCGCCGGACGGCAACGCCAGCCACCTCACCGTCGAGCTGAGGAACCCCTTCCGCGAGCCTCCCACCGCCCGGTGGCTCGCCTTCTCCCTCTTCCTGGCCGTGTACGTCGCCGCGCTCGCCTGCAACTCCCTCCTCTGCCTCGCCATCTGCGCCCACCGGCGCCTCCACCGCCCAATGTACCTCCTCGTGTGCGCCATGTCCAGCGTCGACCTCGTCGCCGCCACCAACAGCCTGCCGACTCTCATGCGCTCCACCGTCGGCGCCGCCTCCATCGCCCTGGACGAGTGCGTCGCCCAGATGTTCGTCGCGCACGCCGTCCTCCGCATGCAGACCTCCGCCCTCTGCCTCATGTCGCTCGACCGCTGCGTCGCCATCGGCCACCCGCTCCGCTACGGCGCCCTCGTGACGAACGGGCGCGTCGCGGCCGCGCTCGCGGCCGCGGCCGCCCTCGCCGCCCTCTGCTGCCTCGCCAACGTCGCCTTGGTCCTTCGCCTCGACTTCTGCCGGCCCCTCGCCATCCCCGTGCCCGTCTGCAACTCGCTCGCCCTCGTGCACGCCGCCTGCGGCGACGTCGCCGCCGAGGTCGCCTTCGGCTACTCGATGCTCGCCCTATACGTCGTGGCTCCGGCCGCCCTCGTGAGCCTCGCCTACGCCCGCGTGCTCCTCGAGTTCCGGCGGCCGGGCCTACGAGCCACCCAGAGGCGGGCGGTGCACGCGTGCGTCACCCAGCTGATGGTCGCCGGCGTCTACTTCGTCTCCATCCTCGTGTCGTTCGTCAACAGCTTCCCCTTCCCCGAGTCGCGAGCGGCCGAGACGCGCTTCGCGTTCCACGTGCTCCACTACATGCTGCCCTGCACCCTCAACCCCGTCATATACGGGCTTCGCATGGGGGAGATCAGGCGGGTGGCGTTCCAGAGGTTCGGCGGCAGGGTAGGTCAGCAGCAGCAGCAGCAGCACGAGCAGATGGAGTAGAAGGAGACGCGGCAGCTGGAGCAGCTGGAGCGGCAGCAGTGTCAGCTGTAGCAGCAGCAGCAGTGGCAGCAGCTGGAGTAGAAGCAGCAGCTGGAGCAGCAGCAGTGGCAGCAGTAGCAGCAACTGGAGTAGAAGCAGCAGCAACTGGAGCAGCTGGCGCAGCTGTAGCAGCAGCAGTGTCAGCTGTAGCAGCAGTAGCAGCAGCTGTAGCATAAGAAGCAGCTGGACCAGCGATAGGAACAGCAGCTGGAGCAGCAGCAGTGGCAGCAGCAGCTGGAGTAGAAGCAGCAGCAGCAGTTGGCTACGTACGGTGCGAAAGAAGTTCAACACACGCACATAGCACGGTTGGCTACGTGCGGTGCGTACGAATTTGTACATACAAACATCGCAATCACCAACATTTGCATCATCAATATCATCATCAACATCATAATCACATCACACTCGAATAAAGTAATCGCGTAACGTTCAACGCGCCGCTACTTTTTTGTAAACATTTCCCTTCGAAAGAACCCACAAAGACAAAAATCCCCCGTACAGCCCGAACAGACTGTTGGGGCAAGTGATGTTAACGCGCAGCAGCGCCTTGTGAAGGCTACCGGCACTGTGGCACACACAGAGGGGGTGGGTGGCCAGCACCACTCCCGGCCGTCTTTGTCTCCCCCCCTAGTGGCGATGATGTTTACACACCGCACCGGGGAACTAATTTGAGGCCGAGCCGACCTAGGGGAGGCCCAGGACCGGTTCAGAATCGTCAACTGGTGTTACATCATATATTTACAGACATAAAAACAAAGACAAAGATCCATACTCTTTGGTTCTATTCGGTAAAGTCACGTAGGTAAAAAATAAAACAACAAAAATCACGACGTTTCTGCCACAACACAAGCGGCCTTCATCAGGTGAAGGGACCAGACTGTCTCGAGGACAGCGCTGGAGTGAAACACAGCCACACTCAGACCGCGACCTTTAAGCTGTGTGCGAGGAAACAAGGTGCCTTGACAAAGGAATTAGCATAAAAATTAGCATTTGATTGGCCGACTTAGCATGATGAACGGTGTAGAGGTGGTGTACATGCGGGTGAACATGCCGGTTGGCGAGGGGGGGAAGGGGGAGTTTACCTATTGATGGTGTGACCGAATTCGCGAGCACAAATCAGATTTGAAACACGGCAGAACGAATTCTTCTGCCGTGGCTGACCACTGTTACAACGCTGTGGGTGATCACGATATAATTTTCTCCGATACCAAGGTTCTTTGCAAACCCGCGGGTTTTTAGATTTGTTCACGAGGCAATTCAGATCTACAAACACAGACACAATTTCAACCGAGAAGATGGTTTCAAAATAAGCAACCATTGGAAAGATGTTCTAAATCGAACCAAACATTAAACTAATTGTCAATGGTACAGTATATTTTTTCAAGTAGTGGTACCCCAAACTTTCGCAGGTCTTAAAAATTCCCTTTTCACACCATCAATAGGTAAACTCCCCCTCCCCCCCTCGCCAACCGGCATGTTCACCCGCATGTACACCACCTCTACACCGTTCATCATGCTAAGTCGGCTAATCAAATGCTAATTTTTTATGCTAATTCCTTTGTCAAGGCACCTTGTTTCCTCGGTCGCGGTCTGAGTGTGGCTGTGTTTCACTCCAGCGCTGTTCTAGAGACAGTCTGGTCCCTTCACCTGATGAAGGCCGCTTGTGTTGTGGCCGAAACGTCGTGATTTTTGTTGTTTAATTTTTTAACCTACGTGACTTTACCGAATAGAACCAAAGAGTATGGATCCTTGCAGTCACGAAAGCTTTAAATATAGAAAAGACAAAGATCCCCCGAGCAGACTGTTGGGGCAAGTGCTGTTAGCGAGCACCTATTCAGGCCTGAACGGCACACGAGGGGGTGGGTGGCCAGCACCACGCTCGACCGCCTTTGCCTCCCCCAGTGGCGATGTTTAGTACACACCACACCAGGTACTCATTGGAGGCTGAGTCGACCTAGGGGAGGCCCGGGACCGGTTCGGATTATCGTCACTGGTGGTGTTGGCCGCCAACGACACAGACACTGACACACACATTGACACGGCGCTTGTGCCAGGCTAGGTGCACGTTTAAGGCCACGTGAAGTGTCTAACGCCCGCTGGCACGAGGTCACGGGACAGACCCTGCGGGTTCCATGGGTCGACTGAGTCACATGACACACATACAACGATATATAGACGTAGTACTCAGATTGTAAATGTTGTGGATTTGCTCTCTAACATACCGGTGTGCTGTACTAGTATACTACACTATACACTACTATACACTACACTACTGTACACTACACTACTGTACACTACACTACTATACACTACACTACTATACACTACACTATACACTACACTACTATACACTACACTACCATACACTACACTACTATACACTACACTACTATACACTACACTACTATACACTACACTACTATACACTACACTATACACCACTATACACTACACTACTATACACTACACTACTATACACTACACTACTATACACTACACTACTATACATTACTATACACTACACTATACACTACTATACACTACACTACTATACATTACACTATGCACTACACTACTATACACTATACTACCATACACTGCACTATACACGACACTACTATACACTACACTACTATACACTACACTATACACTACACTACACACTGGTGCTGGTAACGAATTGGCTACGTTATGTTGACGTGACACACCCATTACTAATTGGCTGTGTCGGGTGGTGGCGGGTTTACCAACACACATCTATATTTAAGCGATCTAACCCAAAACAACTCCTATTATGGATATAAAAAGTTGTAGAGTGGATACATTACATCGTACCGCTGGTGATAGTCGAAGCAACCACAACAACAACAACAATAACCAACAACAACCAACAACAACACAAATCTGCGTTGGAAAAGAAAACAATGTTTCTCCTTAAGATGTGCGGCACAAAATTTCGACGTTGAATCGCCCACGCGGAGCAGTTTCTCACCTTGGGGGCGTGGACTCAGTGGTCAATCGGAGGGGGGAGACCGCCCAGGGCCCCGACCCCCCACCCACACACGCACCTCTCACCCACCACCACCAATCACCCCGCTGTCTGTGCTGTGTATTGGATGGGTTTGTTGCTGTATTTTTTGTTGTTGTTGTTGTTGATTCGACCTCGGGTGGGATCGTTCGTGTTCAAGAGGAGTGGTGGACTTGCCTGAACATTTCCGTCAGGGACACGAGCGCTGGTTCAAGCAGAGCATGCCTCCGCTGCTGATGAGAAACTGAAAGTCGAAACCGGCCCTTGCCCATGAAGGTCTGGGAAGTTCACCAGCGCTGATGCGAGCGTGCCTGACTGCTGCTGATGAGACACTGAAAGTCGAAACCGGCCCTTGCCCATGAAGGTCTGGGTAGTTCACCAGCGCTGATGGGAGCGTGCCTGACTGCTGCTGATGAGACTCTGAAAGTCGAAACCGGCCCTTGCCCATGAAGGTCTGGGTAGTTCACCAGCGCTGATGCGAGCGTGCCTGACTCTGCTGATGAGACACTGAAAGTCGAAACAAATCCTTGCCCATGAAGGTCTGGGTAGTTCACCAGCGCTGACGCGAGCGTGCCTGACTGCTGCTGATGAGACACTGAAAGCCGAAACAAATCCTTGCGCGTGAAGGTCTGGGTAGTTCACCAGCGCTGATGCGAGCGTGCCTGACTGCTGCTGATGAGACACTGAAAGTCGAAACAAATCCTTGCGCATGCAGGTCTGGGTAGTTCACCAGCGTTGATTTCAGCTTGACTAACTGCTGCTGATGAGACGGTGAGTGTCAAAACCAGACGTTGCCTATATTAAGGTCTGGGAAGTTCACCAGCGCTGATTCTAGCGAGCCCGATTGCTGCTGATGATACGCAGAATGTCGAAACCAGTCCTTGCCCATTAAGGTCTGGAAAGTTCACCAGCGCTGATTCCATCGAGTTTGACTGCTGCTGATGAAACACACAATGTCGAAACCGGACCTTGCCCATGAAGGTCTGGGAACTTTACCAGCGCTGATTCTAGCGAGGTTAACTGCTGCTGCTGCTGCTGATGAGACACTTAAGGTCGAAACACATCCTTGTCTTATAAACATCTGGGCAGTTCACTAGCCCTGGTTCAAGCAGTGCCTGCCTCTGCTGCTTTGAAACACTTAATGTTGAAACCAGACGTTGCCCATATTAAGGTCTGGCAGGTTCACCAGCGCTGATTCCAGCGAGCCTGACTGCTGATGATGAGGCGCAGAATGTCGAAACCGGCCCTTGACTAATAAAGCCCTGGCCGGTTTCGCGAGCACTGATTCAAGAGCGAGCCTCAACGCTGCTAGTCGAGAAACCGCGGCGTTCAAACACGCGGACCAGATATGTGCGTTGCCTCGAACCGACGCTGCTGCAGTTAAACAATTGAACACCCCTGAAGGAAGGGCCGCGCGTGTGTCTGTGTGTGGCTGATGGGATGCGTAAGCTAATAATCCCCGTTGTTCTGCGTGGGCAGACGGACGCAATTGCGTTAAGGAAGAAATATAACAGCGGTGCCCGTTTGCTTGTGTTCTTCTGCGGGTGAGAACCTTCATGTTTGACGTTTGGCTTGCATATACCCAAGTACTCTTTGGTTATATATTATTGGTTCTTTCGGTAAGGTCACGTAGAAGGGAAACAATAAAATAATTTAAAAAAAATATAAAACAATTAAACTCTCACGACGTTTCGACTGCAACACAAGCAATCATCGTCAGGTGTGAAAACCACAGCAAGAGAATTTGCAGTCGAAACGTCGTGAGAATTTTATTTACGTCTGCATTGACCACACACATACCAAGTACCCATAGCAAGGAATCATGTCTGCATGGACCACACATATAGCAAGTAGCTTTTGCAAGGAATCACATCTACATCAACCATACACATACCAAGTAGCTTTTGCAAGGAATCTTGTCTGTATTAATCTGACATATCAAGTAGCTTTTGCAAGGAATCATGTCTGCATGGACCACACATATAGCAAGTAGCTTTTGCAATGATTCACATCTACATCAACCATACACATACCAAGTAGCTTTTGCAAGGAATCTTGTCTGTATTAATCTGACATATCAAGTAGCTTTTGCAAGGAATCATGTCTGCATTAACCAAACACGTAGTAGAATTTAGCCCCAACCAGCCACAGGCGAGGTAGTTACATTTCCTAACCACAGTGATGATGAGATACGCAAAATCCAAATATACAGCAGGCATCAGGGTCGGGATCGATGCCACGACTTCCTGCATAGCAAGCGAGGTAGTTAACATCTCCTAGACACCGTGATGATGATGAGAGAGACGCGCAAACTCCAAATATACAGCAGCAGGCGTTAAGGTCGGGTTCGAACCCACGACTTCCTGCATAGCAGGCGAGGTAGTTAACATCTCCTAGACACCGTGATGATGATGAGAGAGACGCGCAAACTCCAAATCTACAGCAGGCGTCAGGGTCGGGATCGAACCCACGACTTCCTGAATACCAGGCGAGGTGGTCAACATCTCCTAGCCAGAGTGATGAGAGAGAGAGAGAAAGGCAAACTCCAAATATACAGCAGCAGGCGTCAGGGTTAGAATTTAACCCACGACCTCTTGCATAGCAGGCGAGGTCGTCAACATCCCCTAGCCACAGTGATGAGAGAGAGAGAAACGCTAACTCCAAATATACAGCAGGCGTCAGGGTTAGAATTTAACCCACGACCTCCTGCATATCAGGCGAGGTCGTCAACATCTTACCACCGCGGCGGGGGGGGCGAGGCGCGCGCGGGAGGGGGGTGCGGGGGGGCGTGGGGGAGGGGGTTAGAGGGACGCGGCCGGAAACAGGAAACGCCACAATGGATGCCGAGAAGCATCCACTGTGAAGTGGGTGATGGTGGTGGTGATGGTGGTGGTGGTGGCCACGCTGATGCTGCACGTGGCAGATTGTGATCCAGGCACCGTGAAGGCAGCAGCAACGAGAGTTGGTGAATCACACACCACGTATGATGGGTCGGCGGTACAGCAGAGTGTGTGGAATAATTTCCATCTGTTCCATCTCACTCCCTTCTATATCGTGGGTGGACTCATCTCAATCTGTTCCATCTCACTCCCTTCTACACCGTGGATAGACTAATCTCCATCTGTTCCATCTCACTCCCTTCTATACCGTAGGTGGACTAAACTCCATCTGTTTCATCTGACTCCCTTCTGCCCGTGGGTGGACTCATCTCTATCTGTTCCATCTCACTCCCTTCTACCGGTGTGTGGACTAATTTCCATGTGTTCCAGCTCACTCCCTTCTACCGGTGTGTGGACTAATTTCCATGTGTTCCAGCTCACTCCCTTCTACCGGTGTGTGGACTAATTTCCATCTGTTCCAGCTCACTCCCTTCTATATCGTTGGTGGACTCATCTCAATCTGTTCCATCTCACTCCCTTCTACACGTTGGGTGGACTAATCTCAATCTGTTCCATCTCACTCCCTTCTATATCGTGGGTGGACTAATCTCCATCTGTTCCAGCTCACTCCCTTCTATCCCGAGTGTAGACTAATCTCCATCTGTTCCACCTCAATCCCTTCTACCCGTGGGTGAACTAATCTCAGTCTGTTCCATCTCACTCCCTTCTACCCGTGGGTGGACTAATCTCCATCCGTTCCATCTCACTCCCGTCTACCCGTGGGTGAACTAATCTCAATCTGTTCCATCTGACTCCCTTCTACCCGTGTGTGGACGAATTTCCATGTGTTCCATTTCACTCCCTTCTATCCCGTGTGTGGACTAATCTCCATCTGTTCCATCTCACTCCCTTCTACCCGTGGGTGGACTAATCTCCATCCGTTCCATCTTACTCCCGTCTACCCGTGGGTGAACTAATCTCAATCTGTTCCATCTGACTCCCTTATACCCGTGTGTGGAATAATCTCCATGTGTTCCATTTCACTCCTATCCCGTGTGTGGACTAATTTCCATCTGTTCCATCTCACTCCGTTCTACCCGTGGGTGGACTAATCTCCATCCGTTCCATCTCACTCCCTTCTATCCCGTGTGTGGTACTAATTTCCATCTGTTCCACCTCAATCCCTTCTACCCGTGTGTGGACTAATCTCCATCTGTCCATTTCCCTCCCTTCTATCCCATGGATATTTGTCGAAGAAGAGCCGTACCCCCTGGCTCTGCCAGGTAGAAGGCGATAGAACAAATGTTCAATTTTGTTCGGGATAGTGCATTGCCCCCTCGCACCCGTGAGTTTTCTCCGGGTGCTACACTGTGGTCGCACGTGTAAACGCACTCGTTCATCGGATTGACAACATCTTAGCATATCGAGGACCGCAGAGCTTGGGGCAATTGTTTATTTTTGGGAGCGGCTGCTTGTTCTCACCACCGCTGCATGGCTACTCCTGGCCATGTTTTTGTTTATTGTAGTACGGAGTTAGACTGATGGCCTTAATCTTAGCTGTCTTGTGGTTGTTGTTGTTGTTATTTGACTTGCATCCCACTGGGATTTTTGCACACAGCGTTGGTGTACGGTGCTTTTTCAGGAATATGTTGATATTTTTTTCCTGTATTTTTTGTTTGCACAGTCACACAAAGTCACTTTAAGATGTTTTCTTGTTCATGTTTTTTTTTTTATTGTTGCGGTTGCACCCGATTCAAGAGCCGAATGGCTCACAGGGCTATACCAAATAAATAAAACTATGAACTATGCTGCTCCCGCTGTCTTCCCGCTCCTTGTCTGCGTTTCCTCCTCCTGGTGCCTCTGAGTTGTCCCCTCTCTTCCATCACTCGGAGAGCGAAGAGCGCACACTACACTACTGATGATTATTGCAATGATTATTACGTCATGTTCTCGCGCAGAGGCTGCAGCTCGCACACCAACTCAGGGGGCGAGTCGCATCGCCGACTCTCCACCGATGTCAGTGGCTCGAGTTGCCGCGAATTCAGTTTCAACTCTCAGCCCGCTTGCCAAGTTCACCCACCCGCCCTTCCACCCACCAAACCCACCCACTCGTGCACCCACCCACCTACCCGTCCATCTGTCCACCCACCCATCCACCCACCGACCCGTACACCCATCCATTTACCCGTCCATCTGTCCACCCACCCACCCATCCACCCACCCACCTACCCGTCCATCTGTCCACCCACCCACCCATCCACCCACCCACCTACCCGTCCATCTGTTCACCCACCCACCCGCCTACCCGTCCGTCCGTCCACCCACCAACCAACCCATCCGTTCACCCACCCACCAACCCACCCACCAACCCACCCACCTACCTGCCCGTTCACCCACCCACCAACCCATCCATCCACCCACCAACCAACCCACCCGCCCACCCACCCGCCCGTCCACCTACCCACCCACCCGCACGTCCACCCATCCACACGACTGTCCACCCGCCCTTCCACCCACCAACCCACCCACCTGTCCACCCGCCCACCCGCCCGCTCGCCTACCCGTCTGTCCGTCTACCCACCTACCCACCCACCCACCCACCAGTTCCACCCACCTACCCACCCACCCCTCCGTCTGCCCAACCCGCACTCCCGCCCACACATCTCGACCTCTCAATGATGTTTAATTACCCCTCTTGGCGGTTGCGGTGCTGGTGGTGGTAGCTCTGGTCGTGGTGGGCACTCGTTTAATTGCTCCTGCATCTCTTGGGGTGGATGGTTGAGAGAGGGGGTCGAGGGATGGGGGATGAGGGGGCTCCCCGATCACCAAACTATCCGCGTGTGTGTGTGTGTGTGTGTTGGGGAGGTCCCCTCGGTCAAATCCAACAGAGGGACATAGCAGGATGAGGAGGAGGGGTCAGTGGCAGGTCCCGAAGGAATGGGGATTAAAAGCCGAGCTCAGCCCTCCGTTGACCGCACTCACACGAGCCCTCTGTCTGTGACGAGGTGGTGGTAGTGTTGGTGGTGCTGGTTGGTGGTGGTGAGTGGGAGGAAGCGTAGTGTGGTAGCGGTTAGCGCGCTGCCCTACGAACCCGGTGCCCCGAGTTCGATTCCCGCTCACGGCCAACACCGGTGACGATTATCGCTGAACCGGTCCTGGGCCTCCCCTAGTTCGACTCGGCCTTCAAATGAGTACCTGGTGCGGTGTGTAAAGATCGCCACTAGGGAGACAAAGGCGACCGGGCGTGGTGTTGGCCACCCACACCCTCGTGTGCAGTGCCGGCCTTGAAAGGTGCTCGCTAACAGCACTTGCCCCCAAAAAGAGTCTGTGACAGGCTATACGGGGGATCTTTGTCGTTGGTAGTGGTGGTTGGTGGATAGCCCTCCTGATGGTCGTCCAAGGTTAAATGGGCCATTGTGTTGAGGGGTAGGCGCACTTCGTGTGAGCTGCTATCATTTTGTGACGGCTAGGTCGCTTCTGAAAAAAAGTAGTGCTTGCTGGTCCTGCTGGTGGTGGTTGGTGGTGGTGCTTGTGGTGATGGTGGTTGGTGGTAGTGGTTGGTAGTGGTGGTGGTGCTGCTGCTGCTGTTGGTGATGGTGGTAGTGGGTGGTGGGTGGTGCTGCTGGTGGTGGTGGTGGTAGTGGGTGGTGGTGGGTGGTGCTGCTGGTGGTGGTAGTGGGTGGTGGGTGGTGGTGGTTGGTAGTGGTAGTGGTGCTGCTGGTGATGGTAGTAGTGGGTGGTGGTGGGTGGTGGTGATAGGTGGTGATAGGTGGTTGTGGTGGGTGGTGGTCGGTGGTGGTGGTGCTGCTGGTGGTGGTGTTGGTGATGCTGGTGGTGGGTGGTGGTAGTGGTGGGTGGTGGTGTTGGGTGGTGGTGGTTGGCAGTGGTGGTGGTGGTGCTGCTGGTGATGGGTGTAGTGGGTGGTGGGTGGTGCTGCTGGTGGTAGTGGTGGTAGTGGGTGGTGGTGGGTGGTGGTGGTTGGTAGTGGTGCTGCTGGTGATGGTGGTAGTGGGTGGTGGGTGGTGCTGCTGGTGGTGGTAGTGGGTGGTGGTGGGTGGTGGTCGTTGGTAGTGATAGTGGTACTGCTGGTGATGGTAGTAGTGGGTGGTGGTGGGTTGTGGTGATAGGTGGTGATAGGTGGTTGTGGTGGGTGGTGGTCGGTGGTGGTGGTGCTGCTGGTGGTGGTGTTGGTGCTGCTGGTGGTGGTGTTGGTGATGCTGGTGGTGGGTGCTGGTAGTGGTGGGTGGTGGTGTTGGGTGGTGGTGGTTGGTGGTTGTGGTGCTGCTGCTGGTGATGGTGGTGGGTGGTTGGTGGACATCCCTGCTGAGAATAGTCATACATTGAAATGCGAAATTGCATTGAGGCATCAGCTAATTTCGAATGAGCTGCTATCACTCGTGGCCAACGAGGTCGCTTCTGATAAAATAAGAGGATAAAGTAATAGCTCCGTGGCCTTTTAACCCGGTATGATCGACAGGAAAGTAATTTAATTCGCGTATTTAAGAAAATTAAATCGATATGTTTATCTCTCCCGAAAAAATCGTTGCCCTCCTATCACGTCTCTTGTTGTGGTATTTGTTGAGCGGCTATCATTTGTGGCTAGCTAGGTGGCTTCTGGACGATGGGTTAATACCCTCAGGTGGGGCTTCGTCTGGTAAGGATGCGGTGATGGTTTAGTGTCGTATCGGTGTATGCGTCTGGGTGATTTGTTTGACACGTAAACGGGAGGATTTCTCCACAAATCTGGCTGTTGCCTGATGAAGCTGGTTGTAATTACTGGCGAAACGTCACCGTACTCAGACTGTAAATGTTGCGGCTTGGCTACACTATACACTACACTATACAGTTCACTATACACTACTCTACTATACACTACACTATACACTACAATACACTACTCTACTATACACTACACTATACACTACTATACACTACTCTACTATACATTTCACTATAGACTACACTACACACTACACTACTATACACTCCACTACTATACACCACACTACTATACACTATACTACTATACACTACACTATACACTACACTACTATACACTACACTATATACTACACTATAGACGACACTATACACTACACTACGATATGTTACACTACTGTACATATTCTTAGGGTCTTTCGTTAAAGTCACTAAGATAGGTTCAAACTACAATAATATACACTACACTATACACTACTATACACTACTCTACGATACATTTCACTATAGACTACACTATACACTACACTACTATACACTACACTACTATACACTACACTACTATACACTACACTACTATACACTATACTACTAGACACTACACTATACACTACACTACTATACACTACACTATACCCTACTATACACTCCTCTACTATACACTACACTATACACTACACTATAGACGACACTATACACTACACTACGATATGTTACACTACTGTACATATTCTTAGGGTCTTTCGTTAAAGTCACTAAGATAGGTTCAAACTACACTAATATACACTACACTATATACTACTATACACTACTCTACTATACATTTCACTATAGACTACACTATACACTACACTACTATACACTCCACTACTATACACTGCACTACTATACACTATACTACTATACACTACACTATCCACTACACTACTATACACTACACTATATACTACACTATACACGACACTATACACTACACTACGATACGTCACACAACTGTACATTTTCTTAGGGTCTTTCGGTAAAGTCACTAAGATAGGTTCAAACTACACTAATATATTTCGATTTAAAGCTTTCGTGACTGCAAGGATTCATATTCTTTGGTTCTTTCGGTAAAGTCACCACCACGTAAAATGAGAATAAAATAATAAAATAACACAATAAAATCCTCACGACGTTCCGGCCACAACACAAGGCCACTTGTGTTGTGGCCGAAACGTCGTGAGAATTTTATTGTGTTATTTTATTATTTTATTCTCATTCTACGTGACTTTACACTAATATACACTACACTATACACGCCACTACTATACACTTCACTATAAACTAGTGCTGTTGGTGTAACAAATTGGCACGTTCTGTTTACGTGACAAACCTTACAAATTGGCTGTGTCGGGTGGTGGCGGGGTTAACGACACATTTATATATTTTACGCGATCTAACCCCCCCCCCCAGCAGCTGTGTTTGTTGTTGTAACGTTCTGACCCCGTGCCCCTTACGAGAACATCTGTGAATAAAAGAGCTTTATAGCTCATCGGATTCCTCCTGCAATATAAATATTCTGACTCTGGGCCCACGCCGCTCAAATCTCGCCCTGCTGCTTATGATGATGATGATGCCGTTGATGTATTGTATGTTGAACTTCTTTCACACCGTACGTAGCCAACCGTGCTGTGTGTGTTGAACTTCTTTCCCACCGTACGTAGCCAACCGTGCTGTGTGTGTTGAACTTCTTTCACACCGTACGTAGCCAACCGTGCTGTGTGTTGAACTTCTTTTCCACCGTACGTACCCAACCGTGCTATGTGTGTGTGTACGTTCTAACTTCTTTCCCACCGTACGTATCCAACCGTGCTATAATAATAAAAAAGTACATTTATAACGCGCGCACATTTGCGGACGTTACGGTCGCAACTCAGAGGCGCGGAGCCAAGCTCAGAGTCACTCGAAAGCGTGGTTGTAGAGGTGAGTTTGTAAAGTGTCTCTTGAAGGAGACGATTTAGGTGATGCTGCGAATGTGCAGAGGGGTGATGGCGTTCCAGACTGTTGGGGCTGCCACTGAGAAAGCCGCGCATAGACAATGACCATCCTGGAAATCGGTATCAGGAGGAGGTCGTGAGTCACGCTGCGCGGGCATCTGCCGTATGATGAGCTGCAAGTCGTGTGTCTGTCTATGTGGTGTGTCTCTCTCTGTTTGTGTGTGTCTGTCTGTTTGTCTTGGTGTGTGTCTCGCTCTGTGTGTCTTTGTGTGTGTCTTTCATTGTGTGTGTCTGTGTGTTTGTCTTGGTGTGTGTCTTTCTCTGTTTGTGTGTGTCTGTCTGTTTGTATTGGTGTGTGTCTCTCTCTGTTTGTGTGTCCGTCTGTTTGTCTTGGTGTGTGTCTCTCTCTGTCTGTGTGTCTGTGTGTTTGTCTTGGTGTGTCTCGCTCTGTGTGTCTTTGTGTGTGTCTTTCTCTGCTTGTGTGTCTGTGTGTTTGTCTTGGTGTGTGTCTTTCTCTGTTTGTGTGTGTCTGTCTGTTTGTATTGGTGTGTGTCTCTCTCTGTTTGTGTGTCCGTCTGTTTGTCTTGGTGTGTGTCTCTCTCTGTTTGTGTGTCTGTCTGTTTGTCTTGGTGTGTGTCTCGCTCTGTGTGTCTTTGTGTGTGTCTTTCTCTGTGTGTGTGTCTGTGTGTTTGTCTATGTTGTGTGTCTCTCTGTCTCTGTGTGAGTCTCTCTCTGCTTGTGTGTCTGTCTGTGTGTCATTATGTTGTGTGTTTCTCTCTCTGTTTGTGTGTCTGTCTGTGTGTCTATATGTTGTGTGTCTCTCTCTGTGTGTCTCTGTGTGAGTCTCTCTGTGTGTCTCTGTGTCTCTCTCTGCTTGTGTGTCTGTCTGTGTGTCATTATGTTATGTGTCTCTCTCTCTGTTTGTGTGTCTGTCTGTGTGTCTATATGTTGTGTGTCTCTCTCTGTTTGTGTGTCTGTCTGTGTGTCTATGTTGTGTGTCTCTCTCTGTGTGTCTCTGTGTGTCTCTCTCTGCTTGTGTGTCTGTCTGTCTGTCTATGTTGTGTGTCGCTCTCTGTTTGTGTGTCTGTCTGTTTCTCGTGGTGTGTTTCGCTCTGTGTGTCTTTGTGTGTGTCTTTTTCTGCTTGTGTGTCTGTCTGTGTGTCTATGTTGTGTGTCTTTCTCTGCTTGTGTGTCTGTCTGTTTGTCTTAGTGTGTGTTTCTCGCTCTATGTGTCTTTGTGTGTGTCTTTCTCTGCTTGTGTGTCTGTATGTGTGTCTATGTTGTGTGTCTCTCTCTGCTTGTGTGTCTGTTTGTCTTGGTGTGTGTCTCGCTCTGTTTGTGTGTCTGCCTGTTTGTCTTGGTGTGTGTCTCTCTCTGTGTGTCTCTGTGTGAGTCTCTCTCTGCTTGTTGGTCTGTCTGTGCGTCTATGTTGTGTGTCTCTGTCTGTTTGTGTGTCTGTGTGTTTGTCTTGTTGTGTGTCTCGCTCTGTGTGTCTTTGTGTGTGTCTTTCTCTGCTTGTGTGTCTATCTGTGTGTCTCCGTGTGTCTCTCTCTCTGTGTCTCTGTTTGAGTCTCTCTCTGCTTGTTTGTCTGTCTGTGTGTCTCTGTGTGAGTCTCTCTCTGCTTGTTTGTCTGTCTGTGTGTCTATGTTGTGTGTCTCTCTCTGTTTGTGTGTCTGTCTGTTTGTCTTGGTGTGTGTCTCTCTCTGTGTGTCCCTGTGTGAGTCTCTCTCTGCTTGTTTGTCTGTCTGTGTGTCTATGTTGTGTGTCTCTCTCTGTTTGTGTGTCTGTCTGTTTGTCTTGTTGTGTATCTCGCTCTGTGTCTTTGTGTGTCTTTCTCTGCTTGTGTGTCTGTGTGTTTGTCTTAGTGTGTGTCTCTCTCTCTCTGTGTCTCTGTGTGAGTCTCTCTCTGCTTGTTTGTCTGTCTGTGTGTCTCTGTGTGAGTCTCTCTCTGCTTGTTTGTCTGGCTGTGTGTCTATGTTGTGTGTCTCTCTCTGTTTGTGTGTCTGTCTCTTTGTCTTGGTGTGTGTCTCTCTCTGTGTGTTTCTGTGTGAGTCTCTCTCTGCTTGTTTGTCTGTCTGTGTGTCTATGTTGTGTGTCTCTCTCTGTTTGTGTGTCTGTCTGTTTGTCTTGTTGTGTGTCTCGCTCTGTGTGTCTTTGTGTGTGTCTTTCTCTGCTTGTGTGTCTGTGTGTTTGTCTTAGTGTGTGTCTCTCTCTGTGTGTCTCTGTGTGAGTCTCTCTCTGCTTGTTTGTCTGTCTGTGTGTCTCTGCGTGAGTCTCTCTCTGCTTGTTTGTCTGTCTGTGTGTCTATGTTGTGTGTCTCTCTCTGTTTGTGTGTCTGTCTGTTTGTCTTGGTGTGTGTCTCTCTCTGTGTGTCCCTGTGTGAGTCTCTCTCTGCTTGTTTGTCTGTCTGTGTGTCTATGTTGTGTGTCTCTCTCTGTTTGTGTGTCTGTCTGTTTGTCTTGTTGTGTATCTCGCTCTGTGTCTTTGTGTGTCTTTCTCTGCTTGTGTGTCTGTGTGTTTGTCTTAGTGTGTGTCTCTCTCTCTGTGTCTCTGTGTGAGTCTCTCTCTGCTTGTTTGTCTGTCTGTGTGTCTCTGTGTGAGTCTCTCTCTGCTTGTTTGTCTGTCTGTGTGTCTCTGTGTGAGTCTCTCTCTGCTTGTTTGTCTGGCTGTGTGTCTATGTTGTGTGTCTCTCTCTGTTTGTGTGTCTGTCTGTTTGTCTTGGTGTGTGTCTCTCTCTGTGTGTTTCTGTGTGAGTCTCTCTCTGCTTGTTTGTCTGTCTGTGTGTCTATGTTGTGTGTCTCTCTCTGTTTGTGTGTCTGTCTGTTTGTCTTGTTGTGTGTCTCGCTCTGTGTGTCTTTGTGTGTGTCTTTCTCTGCTTGTGTGTCTATCTGTGTGTCTCCGTGTGTCTCTCTCTCTGTGTCTCTGTGTGAGTCTCTCTCTGCTTGTTTGTCTGTCTGTGTGTCTCTGTGTGAGTCTCTCTCTGCTTGTTTGTCTGTCTGTGTGTCTCTGTGTGAGTCTCTCTCTGCTTGTTTGTCTGTCTGTGTGTCTATGTTGTGTGTCTCTCTCTGTTTGTGTGTCTGTCTGTTTGTCTTGGTGTGTGTCTCTCTCTGTGTGTCCCTGTGTGAGTCTCTCTCTGCTTGTTTGTCTGTCTGTGTGTCTATGTTGTGTGTCTCTCTCTGTTTGTGTGTCTGTCTGTTTGTCTTGTTGTGTATCTCGCTCTGTGTCTTTGTGTGTCTTTCTCTGCTTGTGTGTCTGTGTGTTTGTCTTAGTGTGTGTGTCTCTCTCTGTGTCTCTGTGTGAGTCTCTCTCTGCTTGTTTGTCTGTCTGTGTGTCTATGTTGTGTGTCTCTCTCTGTTTGTGTGTCTATCTGTTTGTCTTGGTGTGTGTCTCTCTCTGTGTGTTTCTGTGTGAGTCTCTCTCTGCTTGTTTGTCTGTCTGTGTGTCTATGTTGTGTGTCTCTCTCTGTTTGTGTGTCTGTCTGTTTGTCTTGTTGTGTGTCTCGCTCTGTGTGTCTTTGTGTGTGTCTTTCTCTGCTTGTGTGTCTGTGTGTTTGTCTTAGTGTATGTCTCTCTCTCTCTGTGTCTCTGTGTGAGTCTCTCTCTGCTTGTTTGTCTGTGTGTCTCTGTGTGAGTCTCTCTCTGCTTGTTTGTCTGCCTGTGTGTCTATGTTGTGTGTCTCTCTCTGTTTGTGTGTCTGTCTGTTTGTCTTGGTGTGTGTCTCTCTGTCTGTCTCTATGTGAGTCTCTCTCTGCTTGTTTGTCTGTCTGTGTGTCTATGTTGTGTGTCTCTCTCTGTTTGTGTGCCTGTCTGTTTGTCTTGTTGTGTGTCTCGCTCTGTGTCTTTGTGTGTGTCTTTCTCTGCTTGTGTGTCTGTGTGTGTTTGTCTTAGTGTGTGTCTCTCTCTCTGTGTCTCTGTGTTGTCTCTCTTTGCACGTGTGTCTGTCTGCGTTGTCTCCTTGTCCGTGTTTTGTCTCTCTCTCTCTCTCAAATTTAGCAATCTGTGGAAGAACGCAATCAACCAGGTGGGGTGTTGACTGTTGTGTTAGCCGACTCTCTGTGTTGTATTGCATTATATTTCTAAGTTTACCACGTTAGTTGTTTTTCTCATTCGTTCTTAACTGATGATGGTTGCTTGTGTTGCAATCGAAACGCCGTATTCTATTATCAATTGATTTTATTTTCTACGTGACTTTATCGAAAGGACCAAAGAGTAACGCACCCATTTTTTACTTGCACAGTAAAGTAATTGTCTTCTAGGGTTTCTTTCGGTAAAGTCACGTAGAATGAGAATAAAATAATGAAATGAAACAATGAAATTCTCACGACGTTTCGGCCACAACACGAGTAGCGTGACTTTACCGAAAGAACCAAAGAAGGTGAATCGTTGCAGTCACGAAAGCTTTAAATCGAAATCAAGTAATTGTATTTTTTTTAATTTGCTGTACGGCCCCAGATAATAGGACAAATCGCTCACCTTAAACACCCCCGGTCGTTCGTAAAAGTCGAGTGGCGGTATAGTACTATAGCAATAGAGCATGTGCAGAATCGCTGAAACGGGATTGATAGCTTGAAAGCGTTTTAGCGCTGGGCCCTTGAAAGTGCGGGGCACGTGGCATTTGCAGCTACTTTTGCTATACGGGGATACATCCGGGCACCGCTGTGGGGGACTTATTACGTGCGATTGCAACCGAACGCCCGAAAAAAAAAAACTAATTTCTGGTGGAGGTAATCTCAACGAAATTGGTCCTCCAGTTATAACCACAATATTCTGACGATCCTCATTCTGATGACCAGGGGCTAGAGCCAGAATTTTGACTTTGGTGGGGGCGGGGGGGGGCTGACTTCAATATTCTGAGATATCTCAGTGTGTTTATGCTTTACAATGGGCGCCACAAAATGCGTAAAATTAATTTTATTGGACTTGCACGCGGAGTTTATTAATAGGTCGGAGCCGCTGATGCGGCGAATAAGTTTCGATAAGTTGGAAAGGCCGCCGATCAAGCAGCCTGCAGGGCAGCACAAGGTGGCAGCCTGCAGCATTTTTCAGATATACGGTTATCCCGATGATCGACTTTCCCAAAAATTTCAGGGGGGGCTAAGCCCCCCCCACAGCCCCCCCCTGTGGCTCCGCCCCTGCTGATGACGATTTATTGTCTTCAAGTTACTCGGCAGGAGAGTTCAACGGTCAGCGAGTGAGTGGGCGGGTCACGCTCGCTGCAATTCGCAAAATGCCAATTCAGTTGTCGATAAATTGGTTAAGTTCGAGTCGTGTTTCAAATGTTGTGGTTGTTGGTTTTTTTATTTAATAGTGGCGGCAAGTAGTGATGTTATGAGTGTGTGTTGTTGTTAGCAGAGTTGTTGTTGTTATTGGTCGTATTCTTGGTACTTTCGGTAAAGTCACGTAGAATGGAAACAATAAAATAATAAAAATATAAAACAATAAAAACCACGATATGTTATTGTTTCATATTTTTATTATTTGATTGTTTCCCTTCTACGTGACTTTACCGAAAGAACCAAGAATATGAATCCCTGCAGTCACGAATGCTTTAAATCAAAAGTTATTGGTCGTGTTGTAGTTATTAATAGTGTTATTGTTATGAGTAATGTTGTTGTTGCTAGTATTGTTGTTAATATTCGTGGTGTTGTTATTATTATTAATGGTGTTGTTATTAGTAGTAGTGTTGTTGTTATTCGTAGTGTTGTTATTAGTAGTGTTTTTGTTATTAGTAGTGTTGTTGTTGTTAGTAGTGTGTGCTGTTAGTATTGCTATTATTCGTAGTGTTTTTATAGTGTTGTTATTAGTAGTGTTGTTGTTATTCGTAGTGTTGTTGTAATTAGTCGTATTGTTGTTAGTGTTGTTGTTAGTGATGTTGTTGTTATTCATAATGATTGTATTGTTAGTGTTGTTATTAGTATTGTAGTTATTATTAGTAGTATTGGAAGTGTTGTTGTCATTACTAATGGTGTTATTACTAGTGCTATTGTTATCAATAGTGGTGTTATTAGCAGTATTGTTATTATTAGTAGTATTGTTGTTATTCATATTGTTGTTATTAACAGTGTTATTGTTATTAGTAGTATTATTGTTATTATTCAAATTGTTGTTATTAACAGTGTTGTTATTAGTAGTGGTGTTATTAGTGGTGTTGTTACTAGCAGTTTTATTTTTACTGCAGCGACGAAGGCTCCAAGTCTCTCATTGACATGCTAATTTCCCGCCTTACCCGACATTCGTGCCATCCTAACGTTGGTCACCTCACTCCGTTAAAGCTAAACGTTGTGCCATCAAAAGCTTGCCACCACCGCTAGCCGACACGGCCAATCAGGTACTGTAAAATGGGATTTGTGTCACGTAAACAACACGTGGCCAATCGAGATGACTACTTCAGACAATGAACCGGTGGTGTTTGTGTGCGGGGAGCGGTAACGTAGCGGTTAGTGCGCTGCACTACGAATCCCGCGAGGTTGGTTCAATTCCCACTCTCGGCAAAACACCAGTGACGATAATCCTAACCAGTCCTGGGCCTCCCCTAAGGTTGACTCAGATTCAAATCAGTACCTGGTGCGGTGTGTAAACATTTCCAACGGGAAGGTTAATGGCGACCGGTCGTGGTGCTGCCCGTCCACCCCCTCATGTGCCACCGTGTCGACCTTCATAGGTGCTCGCTAACAGCACTTTCCCCAACGGTCTGTTAAGGCTATACAGGGGGTCCTCGTCTTTGTGTTGGAGAGAAAGTGAAAAACCCCACAAAAACATTGACAATACGATGACGACGATGATGATGATGATGATGCAACATTTACAATTTGAACACCACGACATTCCGCTGGTCATTACAACAACAGCAACCACAACAACCACAACAACCACGGCAAACCAGACGATAAGCCAGAATTGTGAAGAAGCCCCCTTTTTCTCGTCACGCCCTCTAATTGGAGCGAGTAAAAAAAAAAAGGTGATGTCAACATTCGTGCGTTTTTGTTTGCACAGAACACAACCCTCTGGACAGACGTACGAACAACCGCGCAGGCCAGCCTGTAGATGGCGTCGTCAAACTTCTCGGCAATCGAACTTCCTCCTTCCCTTCCACCCTCGGACATCATCGTCATGGTCACCCCCTTCGGAGACCCTCCGAGCGTCCGCCTCTCGCTCTTCGGCACCCTCCTCCTCCTCTTCACCGCCGCCGTGGCGGGCAACGCGCTCCTCTGCTCCGTCGTGTGCCTCGAGAGGCGCCTCCGCACCCCCATGTGCACCTTCATCGCCTCCATGGCGCTCACGGACATCGTCCAGGTGGCCAGCAGCGTGCCGCGCATCATGGCCAACCTCCTCGGCGACGGCGGAGCAGCAGGAGGAGGCGGCGGTCCCCGCGGCGGCGGCGTGGGGCTCGTCTCCGTGGCCGAGTGCACCGCCCAGATGTTCCTCATGCACGTGTCGGTGCGCGCCCAGGCCTTCCTGCTCGCCCTCATGTCGGTCGACCGCTACCTCGCCGTCGCCTTCCCGCTCAGGTACCGCTCGCTCGTGACCAACGGCGCCGCCCTGCGCGCCTCGGCCGCCGCCGCCGCCGCCGCGTGCGCTCTCACGTGCCCCAACGTGGCTCTGCTCGTCGGACTCGACTACTGCCGAGCGCGGGTCCTCGCCGCGGTCTACTGCAGCTTCTACTCCGTGGCGTTCACGTCGTGCGGCGACGTCGGCGCCCAGCGGCGCTACGGCTACGCGACGCTCGCCCTCGCCACGGCGCTGCCCGCGTGCGCTGTCGCGCTCGCCTACGCGCTCATCCTTCTCGAGTGCCGCAAGGCGGGGCTCCGCCGGGGTCAGCGGAAGGCGCTGCGCACCTGCGTCACCCACCTGCTCGCCGTCGGGGCTTTCTTCGCCTCGGTTTTCTTCTCGTTCGCCAGCAACATCTCGTTCCTCGCCGGCGTTGGCGCCGAGGTGTCCTACTGCCTGCAGGGATTGCACTGCATCGTGCCGGCGCTGGTGAACCCCGTCATCTACGGGCTCGGGACGGCCGAGATTCGGCGCGGATGCGTGAAACGGTTCCGCAGCAGGGTGGCAGACGGCGGGCGATGAAGTGTGGGGGGGAGGGTGGTGTGGGTGGAGACGGGGGTGGCGGGGGGGGGGGGGTTGCTAGCGCGGGTGGAGGCAGGAGGAGGGAGGGTGGCTCATGTTGACACCCACTCCCCCCCCCCACCCACCACCCCGACCTAGCAACTTGTGAACAGAGCCGTGCCCTGGGGTATGTTCAATCGTGGCGGTCGACCCGGGCCCCGAGCTTTTGGGGGGCCACACACCGTGCTTCGACATCTGAATTAACACTGCACCATAGACTCAACGCTGCACCATAGACTCAACACTGCACCATAGACTCAACACTGCACCATTGACTCAACACTGCACCATAGACTCAACACTGCACCATAGACTCAACACTGCCCATAGACTCAACACTGCACCATAGACTCAACACTGCACCATAGACTCAACACTGCACCATTGACTCAACACTGCACCATAGACTCAACACTGCACCATAGACTCAAGACTGCCCATAGACTCAACACTGCACCATAGACTCAACACTGCACCAGAGACTCAACACTGCACCATAGACTCGACATTGTACCATAGACTCAACACTGCACCATAGACTCAACACTGCACCATTGAGTCAACACTGCACCATAGACTCAACACTGCACCATAGACTCAACACTGCCCATAGACTCAACACTGCACCATAGACTCAACACTGCACCATAGACTCAACACTGCACCATAGACTCAACATTGCACCATAGACTCAACACTGCACCATAGACTCAACACTGCCCATAGACTCAACACTGCACCATAGACTCAACACTGTACCATAGACTCAACACTGCCCATATACTCAACACTGCCCATAGACTCAACACTGCACCATAGACTCAGCACTGTACCATAGACTCAACACTGCACCATAGACTCAACACTGCACCATAGACTCAATACTGCACCATAGACTCAACACTGCCCATAGACTCAATACTGCACCATAGACTCAACACTGCACCATAGACTAACACTGCCCATAGACTCAACACTGCCCAAAGACTCAACACTGCACCATAGACTCAACACTGTCCATAGACTCAACACTGCACCATAGACTCAACACTGCACCATAGACTCAGCACGGCACCATAGACTCAGCACTGCCCATAGACTCAACACTGCACAATAGACTCAACACTGCACCATAGACTCAACACTGTCCATAGACTCAACACTGCACCATAGACTCAACACTGCACCATAGACTCAGCACGGCACCATAGACTCAGCACTGCCCATAGACTCAACACTGCACCATAGACTCAACACTGCACCATAGACTCAACACTGCACCATAGACTCAACACTGCACCATAGACTCAACACTGCACCATAGACTCAACACTGCACCATAGACTCAACACTGCACTATAGACTCAACACTGCACCATAGACTCAACACTGCACCATAGACTCAACACTGCCCATAGACTCAACACTGCACCATAGACTCAACACTGTACCATAGACTCAACACTGCCCATAGACTCAACACTGCACCATAGACTCAGCACTGTACCATAGACTCAACACTGCACCATAGACTCAACACTGCACCATAGACTCAATACTGCACCATAGACTCAACACTGCACCATAGACTCAACACTGCCCATAGACTCAATACTGCACCATAGACTCAACACTGCACCATAGACTAACACTGCCCATAGACTCAACACTGCCCATAGACTCAACACTGCACCATAGACTCAACACTGTCCATAGACTCAACACTGCACCATAGACTCAACACTGCACCATAGACTCAGCACGGCACCATAGACTCAGCACTGCCCATAGACTCAACACTGCACCATAGACTCAACACTGCACCATAGACTCAACACTGCACCATAGACTCAACACTGCACCATAGACTCAACACTGCACCATAGACTCAACACTGCCCATAGACTCAACACTGCACAATAGACTCAACACTGCACCATAGACTCAACACTGCACCATAGTCTCAACACTGCACCATAGACTCAACACTGCCCATAGACTCAACAATGCAACATAGACTCAACACTGCACCATAGACTCAACACTGCACCATAGACTCTACACCGCACCATAGACTCAACACTGCACCATCGACTCAATACTGCACCATAGACTCAACACTGCCCATAGACTCAATACTGCACCATAGACTCAACACTGCACCATAGACTAACACTGCCCATAGATTCAACACTGCCCATAGACTCAACACTGCCCATAGACTCAACACTGTCCATAGACTCAACACTGCACCATAGACTCAACACTGCACCATAGACTCAACACTGCACCATAGACTCAACACTGTCCATAGACTCAACACTGCACCATAGACTCAACACTGCACCATAGACTCAACACTGCACCACAGACTCAACACTGCCCATAGACTCAACACTGCACCATAGACTCAACACTGCACCATAGACTCAACACTGTCCATAGACTCAACACTGCACCATAGACTCAACACTGCCCATAGACTCAACACTGCACCATAGACTCAACACTGCACCATAGACTCAGCATTGCACCATAGACTCAGCACTGCACCATAGACTCAACACTGCACCATAGACTCAACACTGCACCATAGACTCAACACTGTGCAGAGACTCAGTGCCGCTTCTGTACATGAAGGCAGTCCCCCCTCTCCTTAATCTTTTTTTCGTTTCTCTCTCTTATAACCTCACCTGCTCTTCTCCGTCGCCAAATTCCTTCCCTCCCCTGCCACGTGATGCGCTAAACAATTAACACCGCCAGCGTCAATTGAACCGATTAAAGTTAAGATTGAGATATCGGCGTTTGTGCGTGTGTATACGTGTTCCACGTGTGTGTGTGTATGTACACGTGTTCCTCGTGTGTGTGTACGCATTCAGCGTTAATTGCTCATCGCATCACGTGGGACGCGTTCACCTATCATCGGGTGCGTGTCGCATGGAACGAGTAAACTTGGTTCTGCATGGCGGATGCGTAAATGGGTACAACGTGGAAAGACGGAATGCCGTGGTGTTGTGAGGAGTGGTAGCGAAGCGGTTAGCACACTTCTGCATGCACCTGCCGACCCGAGTTCGATTCCCTCTCACGGCCAACACCATTGGCTATTTTCTGAACCCGTCATAGGCCTCCCCTAGGTCGACTCAGCCACAAATGAGTACCTGGTGCAGTATGTAAGCATCGCCACTCGGGAGACAAAGCCAGGCGTGGTGCAGACCATCCATCTCATCATGTGCCGTGCTGGCCTTCAGAGGTGTTCGATAACAGAACTTGCACCTACAGTCTGTTAAGGCTACATTGGGGTATCTTTGTATCTGGTGGTGGTTGTGGAGGTGGCGGTGGCGGTGGTGGTGGTGGCGGTGGCGTCGGTGGGGGTTGTTGTGGAGGTTGTGGGGGTGGTGGTGTAGGTGGTGAAGGTGGTGGAGATGGTGGTGGTTGTGGTGGTAGTGGAGGTGTTGGCGGAGGTGTTGGAAGAGATGTTGGTGGTGGTGGAGGTGGTGGCGGTGGTGGTGTTGGTGGTGGTGGTGGAGGTGGTGGTGGTGGAGGTGGTGGTGGTGGTGGAGGAGGTGGTGGTGGAGGTGTTGGCGGAGGTGTTTGAAGAGATGTTGGTGGAGGTGGTGGTGGTAGAGGCGGTGGTAGTGGTGGAGGTCGTGGTAGTGGTGGTGGTGGTGGCAGTGGTGGCAGCGGCAGCGGTGGGGGTGTCACCGCCAACACGTTCGGAAATGGGGGAAAGCGGCCGCTGAATCAAAGTGGCAACATCCGACGGAGAGATCGGCAGCTCCGCTCAAAGGGGTCAAAGGCGAGACACCATGAGACCATCTCATGAGGACCTCCAGGTGTTTGTTGCCATACCTACGCACAGGTACGGTACCGCCAACGCGTCAATTGTTTTGTGGATCTTGGGCATTGCACCACAACGCGTTGCACGACAGTTTGTTCTGGGTGGCCACAGTCGCGCACTACTGGAGAGTTTTTTGTCGTTTTGTTTCAGCTCTCCGCATCTAAGCGGCAATGGATCCCCCTCGTTATTTATACGCGTTCGTTAATCCCCCCCACCCCTCCTTTTACAGGTGAAGGGCTCACAAGTGACGTCATCACATCTACCCCTCTATTTAAGGAACGAAACAGGAGGATTTCATACCCTTTTGGTTCTATTCGGTAAAGTCTCGTAGGTAAAAAATAAAACAACAAAAAATGAAATGAATAAATAAATAATCACGACGTTTCGGCCACAGCACAAGTGGCCTTCATCAGGTGAAGGCCACTTTTTTATTTTTATTTTTTGTTGTTTCATTTTTTACCTACGTGACTTTACCGAATAGAACCAAAGAGTATGAAATCCCTGCAGTCACAAAAGCTTCAAATCTAGGAGGATTTCCCCACAATTATGGCTGTCGCCTGTAAATATATGATCACATATAACACACACACACAGCCAGATTAGGTGCTTATGTATTTAATGCGTTGTTTTTGATTCTCATAATTGTAAACATCTATTTGTCTTCTTCCTTTTCACGTGTGGCGTCAATAAATTTGGACAGAACAAATTTGGAGAGGGCTCAGTTTGTAAATGCTGTGGATTTCCGTTCCCAACACACCGGTGCGTTGTACTAGTAACGAATTGTAAATGTAGTAGTGGGTTTAACTCTCCAACACACAGCAACCGGTTAGTGCTGTACTAGTAACGAATTGTTAATGTTGTCGTGGGTTTAACTCTCCAACACACAGCAACCGGTTAGTGCTGTACTAGTAACGAATTGTAAATGTTGTAGTGGGTTTAACTTTCTAACACACAGCAACCGGTTAGTGCTGTACTAGTAACGAATTGTAAATGTTGTAGTGGGTTTAACTCTCCAACACACAGCAACCGGTTAGTGCTGTACTAGTAACGAATTGTAAATGTTGTAGTGGGTTTAACTCTCCAACACACAGCAACCGGTTAGTGCTGTACTAGTAACGAATTGTAAATGTAGTAGTGGGTTTAACTCTCCAACACACAGCAACCGGTTAGTGCTGTACTAGTAACGAATTGTAAATGTAGTAGTGGGTTTAACTCTCCAACACACAGCATCCGGTTAGTGCTGTACTAGTAACGAATTGTAAATGTTGTGGTGGGTTTAACTCTCCAACACACAGCAACCGGTTAGTGATGTACTAGTAACGAATTGTAAATGTTGTAGTGGGGTTAACTCTCCAACACACAGCAACCAGTTAGTGCTGTACTAGTAACGAATTGTGAATCTCGTAGAGGGTTTAACTCTCCAACACACAGCAACCGGTTAGTGCTGTACTAGTAACGAATTGTAAATGTTGTCGTGGATTTAACTTTCCAACACACAACAACTGGTTAGTGTTGTACTAGGAACGTATTGGCATGTTCTGTCTACGTGACAAACCCATTACTAATTGGCTGTGTCGGGTGGCAGCGGGTTTAATGACACACATTTATATATTTACACGATCTAACCTAAAAAAAAGCTCTTACGGATGGACTAACTTTGCTGTAGCACCTTTGTACACGCAGCGGTTTCTCAACCCCTTATTTTGGCTACCTTTGTCGAATTTCAATGCCAACGGTCCATTCCATTCAATGTAATTTTTGGAGCAACAGAACAAAACACACTCGCACCCCTACTAAAGAGGTCCATCGCGATCCTTTGCAACGTCGATTAAACGAAGATCGATTGAACGAAGATCGATGGAACGAAGGCAATGAGGGGGCATACTCAAGGAAAAGCTAATGGGGGGGGGGGGTGGGGAATGAGGTCTTGCGGAGTTTCCTGAACTGTTAGGTGCCCGCACTCGAGAAGGCCCCCTACTACTGCCATCCCAGCGTAGAATGACAAACTCTCGGTTGAGCTAGCAGAGCCTAGCCCGTGGAGTGCAAGGTATGTATCTATCAGACGAAGTCTGGAGGAGGAGGGGGGGGGCAGACGAGATTGTAGCTACTTAGGTCTGAGAAATAAATGTGACTTTACCGAAAGAACCAAAGAAGATGAATCATTGCAGTCACGAAAGCTTTAAATCGAAAAATGAACGTAAACATTTGTAGCAAATTGCCCGTCGTGTGAGGATTTCCCCAAGTAGCTAAGTTACTGACAAGCGAATGAAAAAAAATGTAATCTGACCCTTTGCATGCGTTGAGAATGTTGAGATTATTATTCTGCCACGGTTTTTCGGAAGATCAAACCCAATGTATATTCTTCATTGAGTCTCTCGCCCAAGGTGGTGTTTGGTTGCGAGGTCCTTTGAACTGCATTCAGCGCTCCTAGCTTCATCGGGGGTCGAACTCGCGAATGGAAAGTGGCATTGACCACGAGGTGTCTGTGACGTCACAATGGCGCTTATGCATTTCCAGGCCACGTGAAGTGTCGAAGGCCCGCTCGCAAGGGGTCACGGAACAGACTCAGGTGCTTATTGGTCAATTGACTGAGATGACCGGCAGATGCGTCAACTGCGCTCCCTACAATGCCAACCCTCTGCGTTTTATCTGCCCGGCGCTCCGCTCGTTGTTGTGAGCGTCGCTTCTCTCTCCTCCGCTGTTGCATGAGGGCAACTGCTTTCGACTGCCCAGTAGCGCGGCGTCCTTCACGAGCCTCCTCCACAGAGGCCGATCTTGACACCGCGCTGGTACCAGTCATCGGCAAGTCCACTGACCTCCGCGTTCTCCTGCAACGCATCAGTCCATAGCTTCTCTAGCCCATGCAGCGTCCGTGAGACCCCTCGATCTGGCCGAGAATTAGCTGCTTGGGCGGCATGCGGTGGCTCGGCATGCGGGCTAAATGACCCAGCAAGCGCGGACAGGCGAGGTGCAGGCCAGCGGCCCCCTCGTGCGCCGTGCCAACCTTGATAGGCGCTGCTCGTGAAAAGCACCTGCCCCCAATAGTGTAAGGCCACACGGGATATCTTTGTCTTTGTCTCTCTTACCCGGGGCGCAGGTTCCCACGCGTTCCAACGCTTGACGCAAACACAGCCCCCCCCCCCACCCCCGCCCGCCGGCACCCCCCATTCCCCCACCCCCACCTCCTGTCCTCTCCCCCCAACTATAAATTCCCTCTCCTACAACAGCCGCATCACTTCCATTACCCAACGGGGACGCGTGGTCGCGTCGCCACCCAGCCGCCAATTAGCCACCGCTACCCGCATCACCACCCCCCCCCCCCCAAAATCCCTTCTTTTCCCTCCCCTGGGGTGGGTGTGGTGGGTCGGGTGGTGTGATGTGGGTGGCATAGGGTCGATGGGGAGGGTGGGGTAGGGGTGGGTGGTCAGGAGGAGGGACGGACCAGGGGGAGCCGGGGGGGGTGGGTGGGGGGGGGCTGGTCCCCCAGCACCGTGAGTTTTGCGCGGTGTTTATTTTGGAGGCGAATCAAGGATATAAAAGGGGGCCCGGGTTGACAGGTGGGTGTGTTGGGTGGCCCGGTAGCCAGCGGCGTTGTCGGGTTGAGCGTTCCGCGTTGCTGCTTCTGCTGCTACCGGTGGTGCCGCTCGGTGCATCGTGGGGACAAGGAATCGTTCTTGTGTCGCCCGGCTGCAGGTGAAGCATCGACTTTGTCTACCGCTGTGAAGGAGACCACGCGTCGCCTGTCAATCTGTGTCCCGTCAATCTGTCTCCCTGTCCATCTGTCTCCTCGTCAATCTGTCTCCTGCCAATCTGTCCCATCGACAGTCTGCCTGACAACCGCGTTTCATTCGTTCAAAGCTCCTTTCGCCGACGCGCTTTGACGATGCTTGCCAACTACGGTACAAAACGGCACAAATGAGGGACGGGTGTATCGGGGTAATGCGGCCGTTAACAATCGTGTGTGGAGATGGAATGAGACGTAGCGGCAGGGGAACGCGGCGACGGTACAATGGGGGTGAAGAGAGGAATGCGTGGAGCGTGATAGCGGATGAGGGTGAGAGCAGAGGTTAGCGTGACCGTGGATGGCATGGTACGAGGTGAGTGCGCCGAATGATGGGGTCAGTGGGTTGCTAGGCTTGGCGTAGACGAGCGATGATTGAGGTCGCAGGGACAGTGGCATGGTGGCTGAGCAGTTGGGCTGCCCGGAAGGGAAGGATGGGGCATGGGCAGTGGCAAGAGGTGAGGGAGCATGGGGGCTCAGCGAACACGGGCGATGGTGTAGTGGCTAGGGGTGGAGAGGGCGAGGGGTAGGCTGGGGCTGGGAAGGGATTCGGGGTGTTAGGTGGTGCGGGTACAGGTGGTGGAAAAGAAAATAGAGAGGACCTGATCAGCATTGCCGAGGCAGATGAACAACAACAACAACAATAATGCAGGTTTTTTTGGGGGGTCGTTAAACCCACCATCACCCAACACAGCCAATTCGTAAGGTTTGTCACGTATACAGAACACGCCATTTCGTTACGAGTACAGCACGAGTGTATAGTAGAGCAGTGTCTAGTAGTGTAGTACGTAGTGTTTTGTATAGTAGTGTAGTGTGCAGAAGTGTAGTGTATAGTGTAGTGTATAGTGTAGTAGTGTAGTGTATAGCGTAGTGTATAGTCGTGTAGTGTAAAGTGTAGTGTATAGTTTAGTATACTAGTACAGCACACCGGTGTGTTGGAGGGCCAAGCCACAACAAATCTGGCTGTTGCCTGATGAAGCTGGTTGTAATTACTGGCGAAACGTCGTACTCAGATCGTAAATGTCGTGGCTTGGTTCTCCAACACGCTGGTATGCTGTACTAGTATAATACACTACTATACACTACACTATACACTACACTCTACGCCAGACTACTATACTCTACACTAGCATAGACTACACTATACACTACACTACTATACACTACACTATACACTGCACTACTGTACACCGATGCTGAACTAGTGACGAATTGGCAAGTTCTGTTTACGTTACCAACTTAGCTATTTCAATGCTAAATTCTATGCTAATTCCATTGTCAAGGGGTGCCTCTGCGGATGTGTATGCTTTAACTTTTAACATAACTATTTCTGTGACCAGTCACAATCTAATCATTCAGCCATTTCAATGTTAAATTATATGCTAATTCCTTTGTCAAGGCGCTTTGTTCCTCTCACACAGCTTAAAAGGCCGTGATCTGAACGTGGCTCTTTCACTCCAGCGCTGTCCTACCAGACAGTCTCGTCCTTTCACCTGATGAAGGCCGCTTGTGTTGTGGCCGAAACGTCGTGAGAATATTATTGTGTTATTTTATTTTATCAATTTATTATTTTATTCTCATTCTACGTGACTTTACCGAAAGAACCAAAGAAGATGAATCCGATTACTCTTTGGGTTTTTTTTCCGGTAAAGTCACGTATAAATAAGAAGTGATAAAATAACATAATAGCGTACGACGTTTCGGTTGCAGCACAAGCAGCCATCGTCAGGTACAGAAGAGCTAAATGTACGAGAGAGGGGAGACACATAACCTCAGATGTATATACAGACACCCAAGTAGGGGGGAACTAACACAGATACAACAGGGGACACAGAGAGAGAAGCATACCAGACAAACAGAGTTTTGCTAAATTTTTGGAAACCATGTAAAGCAACACAGACGGTCTGTCAAAACATAATTAACGCATAGTCCGGTTGATCACGCTATTTCAAGAGATTGCTAAATTGCAGGTAAAGTATGAAACTCAAAATCAAGTCTGGGTGCAATCGAGTCCACGCAATCCAAACGGGTGAAGAGCAAACGAGACGGGAAACCTGCAATACAAGGAAGGGGGGTACAATCGACGCAGATATTTGCATGCGATAGGAGCAGTGCAAACGAGACGCAACGTACGGAGGAATACAACGCGAGACGGAGCGCAAAGGGGAGACAGAGGCACTCCGGACGCAAAGTTGCGTTGGGGAGTTTTCTCAAAGCTGTTATTATGATATATATTAAAAAAAGAAGACCTTAAGTTACACGATCACAAAGGTAACGTTTGACTTAGACACAGGCTGCCAGTGCATTCCAAGTGGATGTAACGTTGTTCTCGTGCCCTTGTAACGAACGGAACGCAGTGGGTTCTCAAACCCTTGTTCGGCTACTTGTTCAGTTCATTTTCATGTATTAGGTAAAGCCCTGTGAGCCATTTGGCTCTTGAATCGGGTGCAAACGCAACGAACAAAGATATGAACAAAGAAACATCTTAAAGTGACTACGTAACTCATGCAGCCAGCTATGTCTCTATGATTTTGGTGTTACATGTTATTTACAGTGAGGGAAAAAAAGTATTTGATCCCCTGCTGATTTTGTACGTTTACCCACTGACAAAGAAATGATCAGTCTATAATTTTAATGGTAGGTTTATTTGAACAGTGAGAGACAGAATAACAACAACAAAATCTAGAAAAACGCATGTCAAAATGTTATAAATTTATTTGCATTTTAATTAGGGAAATACGTATTTGACCCCTCTGCAAAATATGACTTAGTACTTGGTGGCAAAACCTTTGTTGGCAATTACAGAGGTCAGACGTTTCTTGTAGTTGGCCACCAGATTTGCACACATCTCAGGAGGGATTTTGTCCCACTCCTCTTTGCAGATCTTCTCGAAGTCATTAAGGTTTCGAGGCTGACGCTTGGCAACTCGAACCTTCAGCTCCCTCCACAGAGTTTCTATGGGATTAAGGTCTGGAGACTGGCTAGGCCACTCCAGGACCTTAATGTGCTTCTTCTTGAGCCACTCCTTGGTTGCCTTGGCTGTGTGTTTTGGGTCATTGTCATGCTGGAATACCCATCCACGACCCATTTTCAATGCCCTGGCTGAGGGAAGGAGGTTCTCACCCAAGATTTGACGGTACATGGCCCCGTCCATCGTCCCTTTGATGCGGTGAAGTTGTCCTGTCCCTTTAGCAGAAAAACACCCCCAAAGCATAATGTTTCCACCTCCACGTTTGACGGTGGAGATGGTGTTCTTATTGTCATAGGCAGCATTCCTCCTCCTCCAAACAAGGCGAGTTGAGTTGATGCCAAAGAACTCCATTTTGGTATCATCTGACCACAACACTTTCACCCAGTTGTCCTCTGAATCATTCAGATGGTCATTGGCAAACTTCAGACGGGCATGTATATGTGCTTTCTTGAGCATGGGGACCTTGCGAACGCTGCAGGATTTCAGTCCTTCACGGCATAGTGTGTTACCAATTGTTTTCTTGGTGACTATGGTCCCAGCTGCCTTGAGATCATTGACAAGATCTTCCCGTGTAGTTCTGGGCTGATTCCTCACCATACTCATGATTATTGCAACTCCATGAGGTGAGATCTTGCATGGAGCTCAGGCCGAGGGAGATTGACAGTTCTTTTGTGTTTCTTCCATTTGCGAATAATCGTACCAACTGTTGTCACCTTCTCACCAAACTGCTTGGCAATGGTCTTGTAGCCCATTACAGCCTTGTGTAGGTTTACAATCTTGTCCCTGACATCCTTGGAGAGCTCTTTGGTCTTGGCCATGGTGGAGAGTTTAGAATCTGATTGATTGATTGCTTCTGTAGACAGGTGTCTTTTATACAGGTAACAAGCTGAGATTAGGAGCACTCCCTTTAAGAGTGTGCTCCTAATATCAGCTCGTTACCTGTATAAAAGACACCTGGGAGCCAGAAATCTTTTTGATTGAGAGGGGGTCAAATACTTATTTCCCTCATTAAAATGCAAATAAATTTCTAACATTTTTGACATGCGTTTTTCTGGATTTTTGTTGTTATTCTGTCTCTCACTGTTCAAATAAACCTACCATTAAAATTATAGACCGATCATTTATTTCAGTGGGCAAACGTACAAAATCAGCAGGAGATCAAATACTTTTTTCCTTCACTGTATGTAGTTTATTGTAAAAATCCGGTTACAGTCCCTATGATCACTGTTACGTTGCAATTATGGCTTTATTTTTTTGGTGATTTCGAAAATGTTTTTTGGTTTGGACATGTTTGGTTTTTTGTAGTACGGAGTTAAACTGATGGCCTTAATCGAAGTTTTCTTGTGGTTGTTGTTGTTGTTTGACTTGCATCCCACTGGGATTTTTTGCACATAGCGTTGGTGTACGGTGCTTTTTTCAGGAATATTTTGATGTTTTTTTTCTAATGGATTTTCTGTTTGCACAGTCACACAAAGTCACTTTAAGGTATTTTCTTGTTCGTGTTTTTTTGTTTTTTTGTTTGTTGTGGTTGCACCCGATTCAAGAGCCGAATGGGTCACAGGGCTATATCAAAATAAATCAACTGAAACTGAAAAACTGAAACGCGCAACAGAAAAATCCGGGAAAAAACATCAAAGTCTTCCAGAAAAAGCACTGTATATCAATGCTGTGTTACCCCCCCGTTAAATATTGCCTCAACAAAGTTAATCATAGTTCCGAGACATAAAAGTTTGAAATTAATGAACATCAAAATAAAATATTTTTTTTTACCAATTGTCCATTCTGTGAGGTTATCATAACTAGCCAAGCATAACTAACAAGAAAAATTAAAAAAAAGTCAACGGACGCTCTGCGAGGCATTGAGATTATTTCGATAATTTTGCCGCTATAAATGGTCCAAATGATAAGGGGCCAATCTTGATTTGAAGCTTTCGTGACTGCAGGAATCCACACTCCTTGGTTCTTACGGTAATGTCACGAAGGTAGAAATAGAACAAAATGAATCACGACGTTTCGATAGCAACACAAGCCATCGTCTTCAGGTGAAAATCGCGATATCCGCGATGTCTGCTGCCTTGTGAAGAGAAGCTGTTACCAGCAAGAGTTTATATACGTTTTTTGAGACCAAAGGTAGCCGAAGTAGTGTTAATGCGGCATTATAGTGTAAAGGTAATAATGGGCCACTTTGTTGAGTTATCAATTTGTGGTAGCCGGGGTCGCTTCTGAAAAATAGGTTAATACATCAGTGGTGTTTTGCCAGGTAGAGGCGGTTAAATGGTTTAGTGTTGTATTTGTATGGCTTTGGGTGATTGTGTTTAACTTTCTAGTATTTCGATTTAAAGCTTTCGTGACTGCAGGGATTCATATTCTTGGTTCTATCGGTAAAGTCACCACGTAGAAGGGAAAAAAATGAAATAATAAATCTACGTATGTTGTATTTTTATTCTTTTATTATTACCGATAGAACCAAGAATATGAATCCCCGCAGTCACGAAAGCTTTAAATCAACACTTCTTCTCCTTGTTTTGTTTTCCCTTTAGCCGATCCCCGTCCTTCGCCTCTGACGGATCTTCTCTCTGTTTTTCCGATCGATCTCGTTCAAACCATATTCCTCCAATCCAGCGGCGGCTCGTGACGTTTCCACGAGGTGTGGGGCTGTTGCGAGTGACCTCTGAAAAGGCAGTGTTCTAAATTTAGAAAAACCTCGTCGTGTCATTGGCCTTCCCGTGAAAGTGATATGAACTGTCTTATCTACCAACGGTGGGCATTTATGAACAATACGGCAAACAAAACAGCAAAGCACTAAAATGCTGTCCCCATGACCGTCAAGTCCATACCACACAACCCCTTTGACACCGCTAAAAGCCTAGAAGCGTGTAGGCCGTGACCTATATTTGCACAGTGCAACCTCGCATTGTGACATCGTTATTACAGCCATGGGCGCCCTTTTCACCGTCCTAAACGGGTCTCAAACAGCGTGGCTAAAATGCTAGAAGCTAATCGCGTACGAATGAAGGGAAATCTCTCACCCGGACGCCTTCACAGCCGCCCCGAGACCTCCCCGAGGCACAAAAATCAGACTGCGGTTAATCTTCTTGGTTCTATCGGTAAAGTCACCACGTAGAAGGGAAATAATACAATGATAAATATACGTATGCTTTATTTTTATTATTTTATTATTACCGATAGAACCAAGAATATAAATCCCTGCAGTCAAGAAAGCTTTAAATCGAAATACAAGAAAATTCAACACAATCACCCAAAGGCATACAAATACAACACTAAACTATCCCCCGATTCTACCTGGCAAAACCCCACTGCTGTATTAACTTATTTTTCAGAAGCAACCCCGGCTACCACAAATTGATAGCTCAACAAAGTGGCCCATTATTACCTTTACACTATAATGCTGCATTATATACATACGTATATTTGTTATTTTATTTTTTCCCTTCTTACGTTACTTTACCGAAAGAACCAAGACTATAGCCTTCTTGTACTTTGCACTCCTATCGTTGTTTTGCTACCTGTTTTCTAGATTTGTTGCTTTCGTAACTGCAAGGATTCATACTCTTTGTTTTTTTTCCAGTAAAGTCACGTAGGAAAATAAATAAGTAAATGGGAACAACTAAATTTTGTTGTTTTCATTTATTTTACGAACAACTAAATTTAGTTGTTATCATTTATTTTATTTTTTACCTACGTGACTTTACCGAAATAACCAAAGCGTTTGTACCTCTATGTTGTTTTAACCTTCTTACCCCACGTGCCCCTGACTTCAAGGACAATGCAAATATTATCATAGTGTGTTTTATTTGTTTGCATTTTGACTGCAGGTATTGTGGTTAATGCAGACATGAATCCTTGTAAAAAGGTTTCAGTTTTGTTGCCATAAAAAGGGGGAAAAAACCTATTATTACATTTTGGCACTGGCAAAGGAGGTCTAATGATGATAACGTAACCTTATTAACCATTTAGCATAACTTATTAACTACGAACAACGTATATCACCACGTATATAGATATCATGGGGCCGTTTCAAAGTATGACAAATAATAGGTTTAATCGTGTCTGCCAATAAAACAGGTGTTAAAACAGACTAGGCCATGAAGCAAAAAAGCTGTCTCTGGTGTAAGCCAATCAGTTTCAAACACAATGCCTTCTATCGTCATAGCATGTTTGTTTGCATGTTCACTGCAAGTACTGTGTGTGGTTAATTCAGTAACTTGACTCTTTGCAAAAGTATCTATTTGGTGTTTCAACATCTTAACACAACAGTTTGATTGCCAGAAAGGGTAAAACCTATGTATATATATATCTTTATATTAACATATAACACCGTATTTCATTCTTACGTAGCATGATCTATTCAAATGTATGCAATTTTATTGATCACGTCATGTTCTCATGTGGATGTGCGTTGATGACGTCACACACCAGTGCCTATTTAAGGCCCAAGACTGGAGGACGTTTTCGCAATTCTGGCGACTGACCTGATGATTCTGCTGCAGCAGTCTTGGTGATGATGCTGCAGCTATGACTATGAACCAAACCATACGGACCCAATTGTTAAATGTGACTCGTTTGTGCTGTTAAAGATACATTATTTCTTGTGCATTCTGTTCTCGTTGTATGATAAAAGCCCGGCATTCCGTTTGTCAGTAAACTAAATTATGACAGCCTTCTGGATCAGTGTAATCAATCTAATTATTGCTTCATCAATTGCCGTTTCATCCATTATCCAGAAAAAAACGTAATTTTCCATTCATTCAGCATTTCTATTATGAAAGGCCGGCGTTCCGTTTGTCCGTCAACTATTTATAAGAGGCTTTGAGAAAGCTTGAATCAAAACGTTAGACATAGTGGACCACTCCCCCCCCCCCGCCCCCAGATGTGGCGATAGAAATGTTGATCAAACAGGTTTACAAAAAATTTTGACCCCCCCGCAAAAAAATATGTATTTTTGCAGGTATATATGCCTACACACCCTACATACAATAGAGGCAGTAGTGTCTACTACACACCCTACATACAATAGAGTCAGAAGTGCCTACTACACACCCTACTCACAATAGAGTCAGTAGTGTCTACTACACACCCTACTTACAATAGTCAGTAGTGTCTACTACACATCCTACATACAATAGAGTCAGTAGTGTCTACAACACACCCTACATACAATAGTCAGTAGTATCTACTACACATCCTACATACAATAGTCAGTAGTATCTACTACACACCCTACATACAATAGTCAGTAGTATCTACTACACACACTACAAACAATAGTCAGTAGTGTCTACTACACACCCTACATACAATAGTCAGTAGTATCTACTACACACACTACAAACAATAGTCAGTAGTGTCTACTACACACCCTACATACAATAGAGTAAGTAGTGTCTAATTCACACCCTACTTACAATAGTCAGTAGTGTCTACTACACACCCTACATAGAATAATCAGTAGTGTCTACTACACACCCTACTTACAATAGAGTAAGTAGTGTCTACTACACACCCTACTTACAATAGTCAGTAGTGTCTAATTCACACCCTACTTACAATAGTCAGTAGTGTATACTACACACCCTACATACAATAGAGCCAGTAGTGTTTACTACACACCCTACATACAATAGAGTCAGTAGTGTTTACTACACACCCTACATACAATAGAGTCAGTAGTATCTACTACACACCCTACTTACAATAGATTCAGTAGTGTCTACTACACACCCTACATACAATAGTCAGTAGTGTCTACTACACATCCTACATACAATAGAGTCAGTAGTGTCTACAACACACCCTACATACAATAGTCAGTAGTATCTACTACACATCCTACATACAATAGTCAGTAGTATCTACTACACACCCTACATACAATAGTCAGTAGTATCTACTACACACACTACAAACAATAGTCAGTAGTGTCTACTACACACCCTACATACAATAGTCAGTAGTATCTACTACACACACTACAAACAATAGTCAGTAGTGTCTACTACACACCCTACATACAATAGAGTAAGTAGTGTCTAATTCACACCCTACTTACAATAGTCAGTAGTGTCTACTACACACCCTACATAGAATAATCAGTAGTGTCTACTACACACCCTACTTACAATAGAGTAAGTAGTGTCTACTACACACCCTACTTACAATAGTCAGTAGTGTCTAATTCACACCCTACTTACAATAGTCAGTAGTGTATACTACACACCCTACATACAATAGAGCCAGTAGTGTTTACTACACACCCTACATACAATAGAGTCAGTAGTGTTTACTACACACCCTACATACAATAGAGTCAGTAGTATCTACTACACACCCTACTTACAATAGATTCAGTAGTGTCTACTACACACCCTACATACAATAGTCAGTAGTGTCTACTACACACCCTACATACAATAGAGCCAGTAGTGTTTACTACACACCCTACATACAATAGAGTCAGTAGTGTTTACTACACACCCTACTTACAATAGATTCAGTAGTATCTACTACACACCCTACATACAATAGAGTCAGTAGTATCTACTACACACCCTACATACAATAGTCAGTAGTGTCTACTACACACCATAAATACAATAGAGGCAGTAGTATCTACTACACACCCTACATACAATAGTCAGTAGTGCCTACTACACACCCTATATACAATAGTCAGTAGTGTCTACTACACACCCTACATACAATAGTCAGTAGTGCCTACTACACACCCTACATAGAATAGTCAGTAGTGTCTACTACACACCCTACATACAAGAGAGTAAGTAGTATCTACTACACACCCTACATACAATAGTCAGTAGTGTCTACTACACACTCTACATACAAGAGAGTCAGTAGTATCTACTACACACCCTACATACAATAGTCAGTGGTATCTACTACACACTCTACATACAAGAGAGTCAGTAGTGTCTACTACACACCCTACATACAATATTCAGTAGTGCCTACTACACACCCTACATACAATAGTCAGTAGTGTCTACTACACACGCTACATACAATAGTCAGTAGTGTCTACTACACACCCTACATACAATAGTCAGTAGTATCTACTACACACCCTACATACAATAGTCAGTAGTGCCTACTACACACCCTACATACAATAGTCAGTAGTGTCTACTACACACCCTACATAGAATAGTCAGTAGTGTCTACTACACACCCTACATACAATAGTCAGTAGTATCTACTACACACCCTACATAGAATAGTCAGTAGTGTCTACTACACACCCTACATACAATAGTCAGTAGTGCCTACTACACACCCTACATAGAATAGTCAGTAGTGTCTACTACACACGCTACATACAATAGAGTCAGTAGTGTCTACTACACACCCTACATACAATAGTCAGTAGTGTCTACTATAAACCCTACATACAATAGTCAGTAGTGTCTACTACACACCGTACATACAATAGTCAGTAGTGTCTTCTACAAACCCTACATACAATAGTCAGTAGTGTCTACTACACACCCTACTTACAATAGTCAGTAGTGTCTACTACACACCCTACATACAATAGTCAGTAGTGTCTACTACACATCCTACATACAATAGAGTAAGTAGTGTCTACTACACACCCTACATACAATAGTCAGTAGTGTTTACTACACACCCTACATACAATAGAGTAAGTAGTGTCTACTACACACCCTACTTACAATAGTCAGTAGTGTATACTACACACCCTACATACAATAGTCAGTAGTGTCTACTACACACCCTACATACAATAGTCAGTAGTGTATACTACACACCATACATACAATAGTCAGTAGTATCTACTACACACCCTACATACAATAGTTAGTAGTGTCTACTACACACCCTACATACAATAGTCAGTAGTATCTACTACACACCCTACTTACAATAGTCAGTAGTGTTTACTATACACCCTACATACAATAGAGTCAGTAGTGTCTACTACACACCCTACATACAATAGTCAGTCGTGTCTACTACACACCCTACATACAATAATCAGTAGTGTCTACTACACACCCTACATACAATAGAGTCAGTAGTGTCTACAACACACCCTACATACAATAGTCAGTAGTGCCTACTACACACCCTACATACAATAGTCAGTAGTGTCTACTACACACTCTACATACAATAGTCAGTAGTATCTACTACACACCTTACATACAATAGTCAGTAGTGTCTACTACACACCCTACATACAATAGTCAGTAGTATCTACTACACACCCTACATACAATAGTCAGTAGTGTCTACTACACATACTACATACAATAGTCAGTAGTGTCTACTACACACCCTACGTACAATAGTCAGTAGTGTCTACTACACACCCTACATACAATAGTCAGTAGTATCTACTACACACCCTACATACAATAGTCAGTAGTGTCTACTACACACCCAACATACAATAGTCAGTAGTATCTGCACACATTGATTGGAGGGGGGGGGAAGAGGACATCAATGAAGGCGACGGGCGAGGCGTGAAACGTTGAGAAGCCCTCTGCAGGAGCTAAGGTAAGGCGTCCGCAGGCTGGCGAAGTTCCAGTAAATAAACATGTTTACTTCCGTGAGCCTGGATTTCCCACTGATGTATGGTTTACGTATAACTCACACGCATCATGAATCATCCATTCAACACGTGCATCGTGCTCGCGCGCCGCGATTCCCGTTGATGAATCGGTGAATTGTTGCGGGTCGCGCCAATGCCATCGCCGCTTCGTGAGTCCTGTTATTTTGACCACTTTTCTCTGTGACCCCTCCCCCGCCCCACCACAGATTCTCACCCGGCCATGGCCACCAACGCCTCCTCAGACCTCTCCTTGTTCACGCCCGACCTCATCCTCATGGTGACCCCATTCCGAGAGCCTCCCAGCATCAAGTTCGCGGTGTTCTTCTTCACCCTGGCCATGTTCACCGCGGCCATCGTGGGCAACTGCCTCCTGAGCCTCGTCATCCTTCGAGATCATCAGCTGCACAAGGCAATGTACGTGCTCATGGCCGCGCTGTCGCTCACCGACATCATGTCTGTGCTCAGCATCCTGCCCCGGTTCATGCAGAACGTCGCGTCCTTCAACTACATCAGCCTGCGCGAGTGCATGGCACAGATGTTCTTCCTGCACCTGGCCATCAGAATGCAGAGCTTCACCCTCACCATCATGTCCGTCGACCGCTACCTGGCCATTGGCTACCCACTCAGTTACCACTCGCTCATGTCCAGCCGCAAGGCCATTGGGACCTTCGTCGTTGCAACAGCCGCGGCGGTCGCCACGTGCCTGGGCAACGTCGGCTTCGTGGTCCCCCTGAACTTGTGCAAGCCGCCGGTGATCGTCGCTCCGTACTGCGACTACCTCGTGGTGCTCTTCCTGTCTTGCGGGGATTTAAGCGGTCCGAGGGCCTATATTCAAGCAGCGCTGGCCATCACCATGGTGCTTCCCGCGTGCGCGATAGTCCTCACGTACGCGCTCATCCTCTACGAGTGCCGCAAGCCAGGACTCCGCAGCGGCCAGAGGAAAGCGCTCAAGACTTGCGGCACCCACTTCTTGGTGGTCTCCGTCTTCTTCGCCGCCATCTTCTTCTCGTTCGCCAGCGGATTCTCGTTCCTGGAGTCCCTCCCCAGGCCGCTGCGCTACGCACTCCAGACGGCGCAGTACGTGTTCCCGCCCGCGCTGAACCCGGTCATCTACGGCCTCCGGACGGCGGAAATCCGGCGCAGTTTCTCCAGGCGGTTCCGTGGGAAGGTGGTGGATGGAAAGGCGGAGAGATTGGGAGGCGTGGTGCACTGAGCAATTTAGAAACATTGGCTATCCATTATTTCAACAGCAGCAAATGGTTCAGCACAAGAAAAAAACTGTGTACTGGTTTAAAAATAAAGTGTCTCATCAGCCGCTTCATGCTCACTTGAGCCAATGCAAAACCCAGATAGCTCTCGTAGGGATACTAGGGTTGTCAATTCTTAGATATGAAAACTGGGATTTATAATGAAGAGCAGAACATCCAACATTACCACAACAGTAAAATTTTACGAAAAATATTTAGATAAATACGTTGTTCTGAGTGGCTTATTATCATTTAACTTTTTCCGGAAAAGTAATTTTTTTACGGGAAAAGTAAAATGCCCATAAAATCAGCAACTATCCGTGCCTTCATCAGAACTTGCATTGCCTGCTCCTAGTATCTCATCCACCAGAGCTGGCCAGACCTGCAAAACCGAGTGTCTCTACCACTGGAGCCAGCCAGGCCTGCCACTAGCTTCTCTACCACTGGAGCCAGCCAGGCCTGCTTCTAGTGTCTCTACCACTGGAGCCAGCCAGGCCTGCCTCTACCGTCTCTACCACTGGAGCCTGCCAGGCCTGCCTTTAGCATCTCTACCACTGGAGCCTGCCAGGCCTGCTTCTAGCGTCTCTAACACTGGAGCCTGCCAGGCCTGCCTCTAGCATCTCTACCACTAGAGCCTGCCAGACCTGCCTCTAAGCATCTACCAATGGAAGCCTGCCAGGCCTGGCCTGTAGCAGGGGCCTTTGAAGTGCTCACATACTGTCCTTCTCTGTCAGCCACGCTAACGGCAAAAAATACGTTTTGGAGCACAGGCTCTTTCGGTCCTTGGCCTTCAGTTTGGGAAGATTCTGCCTGGAGAACTGTGCCTCACCGCTGAGGTTTCTTGATAAAGAAACTATATACCTACATATTTCCTACGATATATTAACTAGAGATGTATTTTTTCTTTCGTTTCTTCATTCTGTACAGCGCTCTCAAGCTCTTTGTTATTCTGCGCCTTAAAAAAAGTTAAAATAACAAATAATATTCGAGGTGGGTGTGAATCCAGGCAGCCGCCTTTGATTAAGCCAGGTTCTTAAAATGCAGTGATGCGATGGTTTTCTTGTAAATCCTGCATATGCTGTTGGTGTATTGCGGTGCTATGAAGTGTCCGTGCGAATCTCCGTAGGGCAGCGCCAACTTTTCTTGGAGTACAAAACGGACCACGTGGGCAATTGTCATGGACCCACCCCTGAGATCTCTTCTAATGTCGTCCGCTAAAAACGTGGAGCCGGAGGCGATGTGAACGACGTGCAGAGCCACTGGCGACCGACAGGGGCTGAGACCGCAGAATTGACTACACTTGAGAACCCGCTTTGACCACGTGCTTGTTGGATACCGTATCTGTGCTGTGCTTGTTTGCGGTGGATGTAACGTTTTAGTCGTATATCGCATGGTGAATGCTCTGTTTGCGTGGTCGCTGTTTTATTTTATTGGTTTTACCTTTGCTGGTTCGGTGATGCATGTCACTTTTGCAAATGAGACTCCTATACCCTGTCGTTTCTTCTCACCATTGACCCATTCACCCATCAACTCACCTACTCATTCACTCGCTCATTCACTCACTTTTCTGAATGAGACCGCACTGTCCTGGTCTCTTGAATTCCCAACCTGGTTACACAGAATCACATTGAACTTGCTCACTCACTCATCATCTCACCCTCACCATTTACCCACTCACCCACCAACTCCCCTACTCGTTCATTAACTCGTTTGCTCATTCACTCGCTCATTCACTCACTCTTCCGAATGTGACTCCATTGTCCTGGTCGCTTGAATTCCCAGCTGGTTAAACAGAATCACATTGAACTTGCCCACTCTATCATCTCACCATCACCATTTACCCACTCACCCACCAACCCCCCTACTCGTTCATTAACTCGCTCGCTCATTCACTCGTCCACTCACTCGTTTCACCCTCTCACCCGAATGAGACTCAACTGTCTTGGTCTGTAGAGTTCTCACCCTAGTCATACAGAATCACATTGAACTTGCCCACTATCATTATCTCACCCTCACTATTTACCCACTCACCCACCAACTCCCCTACTCGTTCATTAACTCGCTCGCTCATTCACTTATCACCCTAGTTCATACAGCCATCGCCCCCTGCTACTGGCAGTCTGATGCCCCTCCAGGTCCCGATTGTGAATGGGACTCAAACTTATCCAAGCAAGTACACTGACAACCTCGTTCCTTTTGTATTTGAATTATTGTCAAATCGAATCAATGCTACATGTCGCTGTTGATGTATTGCATTATTGTCCTATTGCATCTGTGTTATCTTAAATCATTGTTACATTGTGTAATGGGCTCAAAGATAGGCGCACACAACTTCTTGGGAGGCAACACTATTTATTAACTCAACGTACACTTAGCATAGGTTGGTGACCACCGACATATTCTAACTAACACACACCATCTCTCACTAACACGGACTCTCGGATACCACTGGCGTGACCCAGCCAGGGGGGCTATTGGCTGGGTCACGCTGACTGGAGGCTTGACTCTTCACGAGGCGTCTTCACGATGCATCTTCATTCTTGACACGGACAGCCTCGAGCCCGATGAGGATGCTGCTTATATGGGCCTCGGCGTGTCCGGGCCCCACCCCGGCCGCTCCTTCCTTCGAGAACCCTCTCGAAGCTGCTCGGCTGTCCGCGTGGCCCCCCCAAGGTGCCCCCGGGCCCCCGGCCCCCACCTTGATCCGGTCACGTGTCCAGCCGGGTTCACGGCCTCACGCAGCCCCCGTGGCCCTCACCCACGGCCTCCAGATCCCCTGAACCGGCCCTGACGTCGTCCCCGCCTTCAAACGACATGACGTCATGTGCGTGTGTGTAGACCCGCGTGGTAGTGACGCTCCCTCGCATAGTGACGTCACACGTGTGCGCGCGTGCGTGTGTGTGTGTGTGTACACGATTGTGACGTTGCAAGTCACTACACATTGAATCGTTGGCAAATGTTCATATTGTTATTGGTATTGTGTTTAGCGCACTGCACTCTGAATATGGCGATCTGAGTTCGATATCCAGCCGTGGCTTACATCAGTGGCTGCTGATATTAGGTTCAGCAGCGCCGCCAGTCGATTGGGTACGGTATGACACGTGGCGTGTCCCGAAAAAGAAAAAAAACAAACACGCATTGTGACGTCATTCATTTGAAACAAACGATTCCACGTTTTCAACACGCGATCGCTTACGCAGCTTGACTGTATATTTAACGAAAGAGCTGTCCAATGTGTCCACTGGCAGTGGTGGGCACAAGTTGGCAGCGAATCGCGCTGTGAGCCTGGCCACGTGGGTTCGAGTCTCGGCGCAACTGAGCTGAGGCAGCACGGAGCCCTCGCGGTTACGGGTGGTTTTCCACTGGCCCTTGGTCGAACCGAGCCGGAACCAAACCGTGCTGCACGGTGAAGACACAGTGTCACACCCCAGGTCATCTGCATACGTCTCGTTGCGCGTGTGTGTGTGTGTGCAATGCGTAAAACGACTTTAATCACAGTCGGGTATGCAACAATTTACGTTCCTGTAATGTCGGTGGGAGTTTCAGTAAAACAAAAACAAACATTCAAAGTGGCTTTACTTTTTTTTTTCATTTATGCATGTAGCTGAGAAGGTGGTGACGAGCTGCACAACCGACTATCATCAGCATCAGAAGTCAGCAGGAAGGAAAATAATCGTCAGCAGCAGCAGCAGCATCACAATGCTCATTATTAAGCGAATACAAATGATCTCTCTGCCTCTCCCTCTCTCTCTCTCTGTCATTCGCTCGCGTTCCTCGGTGTGACGCAAAGCACCTCCCCCCCCCCACCCCTCTTTCAACCAACCCCTCCCCCCACTTCCTCCCCCCCTCCACCACCCCCCACCGCTATCAATTCCCTCTCTTACAACAGCCGCATCACCTCCATTACCCCACGGGGCCACGTGGTCGCCTCGCCACCCTGGCTCGGTTCAAGTCGCCAATTAGCCACCGCTAACCGCACGGCTCCCCCCGCCCGCTCTTCTTTTTGTCCCTCTCCTGGGGTAGGGTCGGTGGGGTGAGTGAGGTGTGGGGTGGATGTGGGTGGGTGGGTGGGTGGGTTGGGTAGGGTGGGGTAGGGTGGTGTTGGCCGGGTTGGGGTTGGGTGGGTGGTGTGGGTGGGTGGGGTAGGTGGAGTGGGTAGGTGGAGTGGGTGGATGAGTGGTCAGGGGGTGGAGGGACAGAGAGAGTGGGGTGGGGAGGGGGGCAGGGGATCTGGTCCCAGGGTGACGGGAGTTTTGCGCAGTGTTTATTTTCGAGGCGAGTCAAGGATATAAAAGGGGGTGTGGTGGTTGACCGGTAGGTGGACAGATTGACTGGGGGCAGATTGACTCGGCAGCATTGTCGAGTTGCGCGTTCACTTTGCTGCTTCTGCTGCTCCTGGCGCTGTCCGGTGCTTCGCTGGGACAGGAATCGCCCGGGTGCAGGTGAAGTATCGACTTTGTCTACCGCAGTGAAGGCATCCACATCGTCTCCTGTCAATCTGTCTCCTCTCAATATGCCTCCAGACAATCTGTCTCCTGTCAATCTATATCAGGACGATCTGCGTCACTAATCTGGACCCTATCAATCAGTCTCGGCAACATTCAAATCCGACTCCAGTTATGATCACGCATTGTCGACCGTTTTTTTTTTTTTTTCTCAATAACGTTGCAACGCGTCCTACGACATTGCAATGAGTGCCTCGGCGTCAATGCAATGATGCAGATAAAACAAAAAAATTGAGCTCATGTCAAGAATTGGTGTGGTGGAGTGGTGGTAGAGTTGGTTCGCGCAAAGAGCTATCAACTGAACCAAGGCTAGTATAATGATCAGAATATATATTAAACCCACTCGCGACTATGCTCCCCGTTTTGTATGCATGTATGTATGTTGAACTTCTTTCACGCCGTACATAGCCAACCATGCTAAATGACGGTCTGGGGGAAGGACGACAGACTAAACACAAAAAAGCAGCTCGAAAGAAATTCGTTTTTAAATCTTGATTTAAAAGTGCATAGCTCCAGTAGCTTTCGTAATATCAGAAGGAAGAGAGTGGCAGACGGCCGCAGAATCGCATCTGAAAGCGCCGCGCGATGCCGTGACCGTTCTTGTGAGTTTGGTTGGCCAAAACGCTCCGCTGCGAGGATGACCGCAGTTTGCGCGATGTTTTTTTAATCCTCAAACGAGATCTGTAACGTGTTGTGGTCCATATGTGGCAAGCACTGCAAGATCCCACCGTGTCCATCCAGTTGCTCGCCGAGCTGCATTGCCTTCCGATTGAGGTACGAATACATTCTGAGGTTCTCACTAGTTCCACCCGAAGTGCTTGCCACAAATTAATAAACGACGCCTCGCTGATCTCGTTTACGTGATGTAATCCATCACGCAAGCTCCGGTAATCCCCGCAGCAGCGGCTCTTGCCTGGCCATCGAACAAAGAACCCCATCGCGCGGCGCTTTTCAGATACGCTTCGGCGGTTGTCTGGAACGCTCTTCCCCTTTCCGATATTAGGAAGCCAGTGGATCTATGAACTTTTAAATCATCATCTAGAAGAAAAAAAACACTAATTTCTTTAGAATGGCTTCATGTGTCTAGTTTATTGTTCTTCCCCCGCGCACGCGAATAGCACGGTTGGCTACGCACGGTGCGCAAAAAGTTTGCGCGTAACGAGTCCGACTTTATAATGTAAGTTGTTCGGCAACCGAAAGCCAATAGCAGCTCTGCGAGCACTGGATGGACACAGTCGAATCTTGCAGTGCCCATCACGACACGTGCCAGCGAATGTTTGTACATGCTGCAGCTTGGAAATGTTATTTTTTAATTGTATTTGTCAGATGTCCCGTAGAGTAGTGAGTTGCAATAAATCGAGCCTTGTCCATACTACGCTGCGCTCCACCGTGTTTGGCTATGTCACGATTCAATAGTGGTCAAATGATTCGTAGAGCCCCCTGACATGACATTTTCCCGACCTGACTATATTTGGCACGTGGGTGATCAAACGACATATTCCACTCGAGTATGGTGCCCGAGGTTCTTTAGACGCGACTAGGAAAAGTGAATAATTTAATCAGTTTTCGCCCGAGCCCCGAGCTTCCAACCAGGCAGAGCCCCTAATTGTCCCGCATTAAGCGACGTCTCGTTTCGTGCAAGCCAACGAGTTGTGCGCCGCTCGAATCTCGGTCGCAATCGGTCGAGCAATGCACCCTCCTCGGGGTGTGTTTCCTGAAGATTCCTGTCGTCCCTCCTGTACGAGTCTTGTTCGTGTTCTACCCTCTCCCTGACGCTCTGTCACCAGGCGTTGACTACACAAACGAATCGGGTCGATAAGATGCGTCGACTTCTCGTTCGTGCTTTTATCGTCGATACAAAATCAAAATGTATCGTAATTGAGATACAATCGTGAATAATTATTCAAATGTATTTTCGGAATATTTATATATGTGTGTGTGAAAGATCAATCTTTCCATACGAAATCATCAGTCTCTCTACGTGTTCGCCATCCTTTCGCCACGAAAGTTCCGCGGGTTTCCTGCTAGTTGTGCGGAATGTTATCACCATCAGCACGCTGGTCAGCGCTGGTTGGTGGTGCAGGTGGGGAGCATAGATGCACCGTCCAACGATGTGTATTGCTGCACTGCCCCATACCGTTCAACACGTCGGTTCCGCAGCAGTCACACCTCTTAGCCCCGTTATCTGTGCACGGAGATAGTCTGGCCAAACATCATCCAGACTAAACCCTGCTCAGCTTGCGAAATCTGTCCGATTCGGGGGTTGTATTCCGGATATATATTTGTTCCCAACGTCTCTAAAGCTGCTGCGGGTTAGCTTCAGTGGTCACGTTTTATTTGTACTCTGCACAGACAGATAGCTCTCGCATCGCGCAGGGGTTGTGTTCATAAAAATTAAGCAAAATCGCGTAAATTTAAACGTAAATTTTCCCATAACAAATTAATTGAATGGTTCGGGTTAGGGAGAGCACGCCATCGAATCTCACTCATACTTACATCGACGCATTTCACTGATTACAGTAACACGTTACATGTAAGATACTACCGTGCACGTATTAAATATAGTAACGGCCTATTTAACAGAGTGGAGAGTAGTCGGAGTTACTGGATAGAGAGGGACGAGGGGGAGGGTTGTCTCCACAATGGCGCGCACGAAGGGAGATTTTGATTCTTCTGCCTGCGCTTGTGGTTGTTGTTATGTTGCTGCCTGCACCTCAGGCGGCATCTCTGCTGAACTATTCTGCCCCGCTGACTAGCAATGAGCTCGCGAACGCGTCCCGTACACCTTGGCCCAACGCACTGGAGCATGTTGCTTTCAATGATAGTGCACGTATGATGAAAGTAAGTGCAAATTAATCGAACGTGCTCTTTCAAAATCGCGTTGAGCAAAGGCGCGAGATGCACCGAAGCGATTTTGCAGTATGATGTGGCACGGGCTAAGTAAGATAATACAAAAGTTAAATGACAAATATACATTTTGACAAAAAATATGCAACGTGAATTTTCGAAAGGAAAGTGGTCTAGTTTAGACACGGAGAGGTAATAAGAGAAAATGTGCGCAACATGTGATAAAATGTAAATAAAATGGATGAACGTGTCGAGAAACACCAACTCAAACAAAGCCCATTACTGGGGTTCACGTTGAGGCCTATTCATAGTATTTTCTTCAAAGTCGCCAATGTTTCGGGAAGCAATTTAGACGCAAGCGGGAGGCCGAGTGATTCCCAAAAAGCGAGGGGCGTGAATTCAGAATAATTCCAGACCCAGAAGCCTTGAATTATAATCTCAGGATGAACGGTACGTTGAATGCGGTTTACACAAATTAGATTGTGAGGCTCTTTGTTTTTTTCGGTAAAGTCACGTATAAATAAGAAATGATAAAATAACATAATAGCGTACGACGTTTCGGTTGCAACACAAGCAGCCATCGTCAGGTACAGAAGAGCTAAATTTACGAGAGAGAGGAAACACATAACCCCAGATGTATATACAGACACCCAAGTAGGGGGGAACTAACACAGATACAACAGGGTACAACAGAGAGATTCTACTTGGATGTCTATGTGTGTGTGCGCGGTCTGTATTTAAAATTTCATACTTAACTTGCAATTTAACAATCTTTGAAATAGCGTAATCAACCAGACTATGCGTTAATTGTGTTTTGACCGACCGTCTGTGTTGCTTTACATGGTTTCCAAATTTTGCTAAACTCTAATTGTCTGGTATGCTTCTCTCTCTGTTGTACCCTGTTGCATCTGTGTTAGTTCCCCCCTACTTGGGTGTCTGTATATACATCTGGGGTTATGTGTTTCCTCTCTCTCGTAAATTTAGCTCTTCTGTACCTGATGATGGCTGCTTGTGTTGCAACCGAAACGTCGTACGCTATTGTTATTTTATTATTTTTTATTTATACGTGACTTTACCGAAAAAAAAACAAAGAGTAAGTCTTGAAGTCACGAAAGCTTCGAATCAAGTCTAGATTGTGAGGGTTTGGAGTTATTTAATTCGGTGCATGTTCTTGTTGTATTGTTTGCTGTATGATGATTCTGGCGACTGCATTTGATTCACATCGTCTAGCTGATGTATACGTGAATTAGTGAGGTTAAAGAGTTTATCTAATTCGCTGGAGTGGTCGTCATTAGTAAGTTATTGTTATTTGAGTTACCATGTTAATTGCGTTGTTACTGTTTACTGTTGCTAATAATATCGTGGCATTTTTTGATTTAAAGCTTTCGTGACTGCAGTAATTCATATAATATCGTGGCATGTTTATATTACATAGTGGGCTAGTGTTAAATGGAAGACAATTTGGCAAGAATAACGAGCGGTGATGTTATCTGTGACCGCCGGGGGTCGCTACAGGAACCGGAAGTACCAGTAGGGGGATCTGTGAAAGGACAGATGCACGACCACGTCGACTGAGAGGCTTAGTGTGATGCACCCCGCTTTGTAACGATATACCTATCACGTGCCCATGAACGCCATCTGCACGGTGGACGCCTCTCCGGCATATTCCCCTCTCTTGGCTGGCACTCTGTCACTATTCTCCACGAGTGGCCATCAGATGATGTGCACGAATAATAAATAATCGATTCTCACGTGGACTGTGAGACACGTCAATCGGTCAATACATTGCACTGCCCGTCAACACCATCGCTGCAGCACGAGTCTTGATATTTTCACCATCTCTCACTGTGAACCCTCCTCCCTCCCCCCTTCTGTACTCTCCCCAATCTCTCCCCCCACCCTCCCCTATCAGGATCTCACCCAGCTATGGCCACCAACGCCTCCTCAGACCTCTCCTTGGTCATGACCGACCTCATCCTCATGGCGACCCCATTCCGAGAGCCGCCCGGCATCAAGTTCGCGGTGTTCTTCTTCACCCTGGCCATGTTCACCGCGGCCCTCGTGGGCAACTGCCTCCTGAGCCTCGTCATCCTTCGAGATCATCAGCTGCACAAGGCAATGTACGTGCTCATGGCCGCGCTGTCGCTCACCGACATCATCTCGGCGCTCAGCATCCTGCCCCGGTTCATGCAGAACGTCGCGTCCTTCAACTACATCAGCCTGCGCGAGTGCATGGCACAGATGTTCTTCCTGCACCTGGCCATCAGAATGCAGAGCTTCACCCTCACCATCATGTCCGTCGACCGCTACCTGGCCATTGGCTACCCACTCAGGTACCACTCGCTCATGTCCTGCCGCACGGCCTTCGTCGCCTTCATGGCCACGATGGCCTCGTGCGTTCTCATGTGCCTGGGCAACTTCAGCGTCGTGGTCCCCCTCAACTACTGCAAGCCGCCGGTCATCGTCGCTCCGTACTGCGACTACCTCGTGGTGCTGTTCTTGTCATGCGGGGACGTGAGCGGTCCCGTGGCCTATGCCCAAGCAACGCTGGTCATCATTATGGTGCTTCCCGCGTGCACGATAGTCCTCATGTACGCGCTCATCCTCTACGAGTGCCGCAAGCCAGGCCTCCGCAGCGGTCAGAGGAAAGCGCTGAAGACCTGCGGCACCCACTTCTTGGTGGTCTCCATCTTCTTCTCCGCTATTTTCTTCTCGTATGCCAGCGGCTTCTCGTTCCTGGATTCGCTCCCCAGGCCGCTGCACTACACCCTCCAGATGGCGCAGTACGTGTTCCCGCCCGTGCTGAACCCCGTCATCTACGGCCTCCGAACGGCAGAAATTAGGCGCAGTTTCACCAGGCAGTTCCGTAGAAAGGTGGTGGATGGACATGCAGGGAGTTCGGGGAATGCTGGGCACTGAACAATGAGAGATATCGGGGTCCGAGATATTTATGAATCCGAAAAGCCAACCGGTGATTGAACCCGGCTCTTAAATGTCGCTAAGGCAATAATAGTCTCAGCTCTGTCACCAGTGACCGCGTAAAAATCACAACGGCATTGCATTTGGTTCTGGCACCCATTGCATCACCAAACAACACCGGCCAATTGTCTCGAAGCAAAGTTAAGCAAGCCCCATAACTGACATGGTGTCGAGAGGTCTTCATCCAGTAATGGATTGACAAATTAACTCTTAATTCAAAAAAATATGAAAAGTACAATATTAACGATTTTAAATGTTTCACTGTCGCTTTTATTCATACAGTATTCCCTCTTTAAATTTGATTTGAAGCTTTCGTGTCTGCAGGAATCCATACCCTTTGGTTATTTCGGTAAAGTCACGTAGGTGGAAAAAATCATAGCTCAAGACGATTGCTTGTGTGGCGATCAAAACGTCGTGATCTATTATTTTTTCTACCTACATGACTTTACCGAAAGAACCAAAGAGTATGGATTCCCTCTTTAATCACGTGCTTACTATCTGCAATTTAGGCTATCCGCAAATAGCATCTGGAACTCGCCACAACTGCATCGAAAAAAAGAGAATGAAAGTGACGAGAAGAAATGACACGAGAGAATGTGATGTGAGAAAGCTTTGAGATCACTTGATGAGAGATAACGTGATGCGATGAGTTGGTGAGAGATGAAGTGATGCGAGAAAGTGATGAAATAAAGTAATGATGTAAAGTGATGGGATAAAATGATTGGCGAGAAAGCCTATTTGCGTATTTATTCAAAGGAATTAATAGAAAATGGAATTCATTCACAGGAATTCGGATAGATTTTCGTACGCCAATGTCATTACCCACAAAATTAGATTTCACGAGCATCTCTGGAACGTATCCCTCGCGAATAACGAGGGATTGTCACATTTGTGCATACAGAATAAGGGTAGGAGGTTATTTTCGGCATATTAAGTAATGTGGCCACTGTCGTGTATGCACCTTACACATAACAGATAATAAGATAGTGTTTTAGCAATATAGGGCCAACGTGTGTATGGATGGTGTATCAGTAAATCTGGAAAAGTGTTTCGCCGTGTAACTAATATGCAAAATAAAAAAAGGCAAAACGCTACTGAGGTTCGTTTGTGAGAATGTTTCGTTGAAAATAAATGCACCTATTTTACCCACGGTGGAGGTGACTGGTCGGCTTAGGTTGCCACAGTGGCGAGATGTGAACTGCCTCGCCTGGTGTGCAGGTATCATGGGTTCGATCCCGACCCTGATGCCTGCATATTTGGAGTTTGCATGTTCTCCCCGTGATCACGTGGACTTGTCGCCAGATCCTCCAATTTCCCCCCTCCACATTCATGTGCTTGATGACACGCAACTTTAAGTCCATACGAACGCTGACTCGTGTGTCTCCACATTTTAGTAATACATATTTACCTGGTTAGAGTAACATATCGTATTCACGATACTACAATTCGTGGATTAAAGATGGTAACAGCCTATTTGTAACAAAACAGAAAACGGCAAAAAACAACGAGATGTTTAACACGTAGTGAGATGTAGATTGAGAGACAAGTGCGTGCACAAGACGAAGTTCACGTGGACAAGAGCTTCGGGAGATGCTGCTGTCCTCGCTTGCTGTTGTCGTGCTCCTTGCACATCAGGCAGCATCGCTACAGAAGTTTATCACCCGACTATTTGCTTGCAGCGCGTTCCATACACCACGGCCAACGCGCCAGAGTGCGTTGCTTCAATAATAAGTGTGCGCGACACGAAAGCAATTGTAAATTAATATAACCCGCTTCGTCGAAATTGCGTTGCTTATAAGCGCATGCGGCTGTATTAATGTGTTCTAGATTTGAAGCTTTCGTGACTGCAAGGATCCATACTCTTTGGTTCTATTCGGTAAAGTCACGTAGGTAAAAAAAATAAATGTTTTTTTTGTTGTTTCATTTTTTATTTGTCAGTGATGTGCACGTGATCTTTGCGTGCCAGCGTGCGAGAGTGTTTTTTTTTTTGCACGTGCGCGATACGCGTGTGTGCCTGTCGCGTACAATGCGGGTTCCAATTGGCGCTCGCTAACAAGTCTGTTAACAGGCGGCTCTAAGGGGCAAAACGTTTCGTCTCCTATTTGTGACAGTGCTGTTAGCGAGCAGCACCTCCGATTAGCACAGTTGGCTACGTACGGTTCCAACATACAGTACGTACATACAACATGCATGTTGTATCTTTCGGTAAAGTCACGTAGGTAGAAATATAAAAAATATTTTTTTTTCTACCTACGTGACTTTACCGAAAGAACAATATAGATATTCCTGCAGTCACGAAAGCTTCAAATCAAGATTGAACCGTACAATAATATGCATATTCTTTGGTTCTTTTGGTAAAGTCACGTAGAATGAGAATAAATTAATAAAATAAAAGAACACAATAAAATTCTCACGACGTTTCGGCCACAACACAAGTGGCCTTCATCAGGTGAAGGGACGAGATTGTCTCGAGGGCAGCGCTGGAGCGAGACAGTCTCGTCCCTTCACCTGATGAAGGCCACATATGTTGTGGCCGAAACGTCGTGAGAATTTTATTGTGTTATTTTATTTTATTAATGTATTATTTTATTATCATTCTACGTGACTTTACGGAAAGAACCAAAGAAGATGAATCCTTGCCGTCACGAAAGCTTTAAATCGAAATAATATGCATGTTGAAATCAGTTCAACATACATATTGTATGCTCACACAGACACCCATGGACTCACACAGAGTCGTTGGCAGTCCCTCGGGGTTCGAAGACGACGTCCATCGGGTTTGGTGGTGGCTCTTGAGGTGGCTGAGGAGTCCAATTCTGAATCGGAAGATCTTTGTGGGGATCTTTGTGTTTGCGACAGTGCGTCTCTCGCTGTGTTACAGGGGAGCGGTAGTAGTGGACTAAGGCACGTTACACAAAGTAGATCACAAGCCAGTTGAGCATTGGGGGCGCCACGCGTTCCCAGATGGAGGTGGAATCCGCAGTGCCGGCGTTGGCTTAATTTACCTTTAACCCACCCGCACGTGTGCAACAGTGCCGCCCTTCATAGTTGCTGCTCGCTAACAGCACTTTGCCTCAACAGTCTGCGCAGGCTATACAGGGATCTTCGTGTTTGCGACAGTGCATATCTCTCTCTGCGTTACAGGGAAGCCGTAGAAGTCGATAAAGGCACCTTACACATAGTAGATCACAAGCCAGTTGGTTAGCAATACATGGGTCAACGTGTGTGTGTGTGTGTGGGTGTCGTTCCTGCCAATCTGGAAAAGAAATAGTTTAACCTCTCGCTAATATAAAAAAATAAAAATGCTAAACCCAAACACGTCTGAGGTTTAATAATAAGGTTTTTCCCCTTTTTTTCTGGCAACAAAACTGAAACCTTTTTACAAGGATTCATGTTTACTGCATTGACCACAATACCTGCAGTCAAAATGCAAACAAAAAACGACACTATGATAATATGATGATGCATTGTCCTTGAAACTGATTGGTCCACACCAAGGGACGGCTTTCTTCTGGGCCTCGACCCAATTGGTGCTCGACCAGATGACGCCAAAAGGCGTCACAAAGCTTGTGGTTAATGCAGTGACATGAATCCTTGCAACAAAAAAAAGGTTTCAGTTTTGTTGTCAGAAAAAAAGGGGAAAAACCCTTTTATTACATTTTGGTACTGGCAAAGGAGGTCTAACGATGTAGACGTCTGAGGTTCATATTCTTGGCTCTTTCGGTACCGAAAGAGCCACGAATATGAATTCCTGCAGTTACCAAAGCTTTAAGTCAAAGATGTTTTTCGTCTGAGGTTCATTTGCGAGAAATTGTAATCGTAACTTGAAACGAAATGGAAAAAAAACAATCTAATTTTTCAACAGTGGTGGTGACTGGATGGCTGAGGAGGCATCGTATTGAGATATCCTGGCTACCAGAGAACACAACATACACCAGGCAGTGATTACCATAGCCTCCGACACTCTGTATGTGTATGTGCCTCTGTCTCTGCCTTTCTCTGTCTCTATGTGTCTCTCTCTCTTTGTGTCTATCTAACCCTGTCCCTCTCCCTGTGTCTCTCGCTCTGTGTGCATCTCTCTCTCTGTGTCACTCTCTCTCTCTATTTCTCTCTAACCCGGGCAATCCCCCCCCCCCCACGCGTTCCTCTACGTGACGCAAACAAAGCTCCCTTCCCCCCCCCCACTTCCCCTGTTTCCCCACTTCCACCACCCCCCCCCCCCCCCCCACTATCAATTCCCTCTCCTACAACAGCGGCATCATCTCGATTACCCCACGGGGCCACGTGGTCGCCTCGCCACCCTGGCTCAGTCGATGTCGCCAATTAGCCACCGCTAACCGCATCGCTCTTCTAGTCCCTCCCCTGGGGTCTGTGGGGTTGGGTGGGGTTGGGTGGGGTGGCTGGGGTGGCTGGGGTTGGGTTGGTGTTGTGGGTGGGTGGGTGCGGTGCGGTGTGGGTTTGGTGGATGGGGTGGGTGGGATGGGTGGGGTAGGTGGAGTGGGTGGGTGGTCAGGGGGTGGAGGGACAGAGAGAGTGGGTGGAGGGAGGCAGGGGATCTGGTCCCAGGGTGACGGGAGTTTTGCGCAGTGTTTATTTTCGAGGCGAGTCAAGGATATAAAAGGGGGTGTGGTGGTTGACCGGTAGGTGGACAGATTGACTGGGGGCAGATTGACTCGGCAGCATTGTCGAGTTGCGCGTTCACTTTGCTGCTTCTGCTGCTCCTGGCGCTGTCCGGTGCTTCGCTGGGACAGGAATCGCCCGGGTGCAGGTGAAGTATCGACTTTGTCTACCGCAGTGAAGGGATCCACATCGTCTCCTGTCAATCTGTCTCCTCTCAATATGTCTCCAGACAATCTTTGTCCTGTCAATCTGTGTCCCGTCAATCTTTGTCCTGTCAATCTGTGTCCCGTCAATCTGTGTCCCGTCAATCTGTCTCGGGTCGATCTGTGTCACTAATCCGCACCCTGTCATTCACCCTCGACAGCGGTCGATCTGACTCCAGTTGCTCTCTCGCGTTGCCGTCCGCTGTCGTCAATAACGTTGCACCGCGTACTGAGACAATGCAGCGAGTGTCTCGGCGTGAATCCAATGATGCAGATTAAAAACAACAAAAACTCATCACGTGCCAACAGTTGCCGTGGTTTGCATGTTCATCACACGGACGTGTGGTTAATGGAGACAGGAGTCCTTGCGAAAACGATTCTGTTTGTTGATTTAACATCTTAGCGCAACTGTTTTATTGCCAGAAAGGGTAGAGTCTATTCATACTCTTTGGTCATTTCGGTAAAGTCGCGTAGTTAGAAATAAAATAAAATAAAAAATTCACGATTCGTTTTATTTTATGTTATTTCTAACTACGTGACTTTACCGAAATAACCAAAGAGTATGGATTCCTGCAGTCACGAAAGCTTCAAATCAAGAGTAAAACCTATTGTTATAATTTTGATAATGGCAAGAAAGGTCCCATGTTGTAGCTGCTCACCCCAAGCCATAAATTCCATAATAGTGGCATTGTCTTTGTGCTGTTCGCCTTTTGGCTTTCTATGGTCTAACACTTTGAGACTAGGCTCTAAAGAAAGTTGGTCTCTGGCGTGGACCAATCAGTTTCAAATACAATGCATCATATATTATCAGAGTACGTCGTTTGTTTGCATGTTCACCACACGTACGTGTGGTTAATGCAGAAAGTATTCCTTGAAAAAGGATGTTGTTTGGTGCTTTCACATCTTAACCCCTGTTTTTTTTTGCCAGAAAGGATAAAATCTATTTCGATTTAAAGCTTTCGTGACTGAAAGAACCAAAGAAGATAAAGTCTATTGTTATATTTTGACACTGGCAAGAAAGTTTCCTGTATTATTGCCGTGGTGGTGGAGCGGGTCGCGCAAAGCGCTATGAACCCAGCCCCCCCCCCCCCCCCCCACTCACCTGAGTTCGATTCCCGACCACGTCTAACATTGCGTTCGAGAGGTGTCTTCAACTGAATCTTGGCTCTGCATCCCTCTTTAAACAACCGTCACTGACCAGCATGGCAACGTATGGTAAAATCAAAACACCTATGACCGACACGCTATAGACATGCCCTTCACCCAGCAGTGGATTGACGATGAATGTTACATCATTTAATTTTTAGTAAAATGCTCTGCTTTGAGTGGATAACCTTTTGAAAGTGGGTTCCACCACAATTTCAGCCCTTTTGATAATAATCTTAATTTTAGAAGAACTTTCGTGACCGCATTAATCCATACTCTTTGGTTCTTTCGGTAAAGTCACGTAGGTATAAAAGTTAAATAAATCGCAACGTTTCGGGCGCAACACGAGCGTCCATCATCAAGTGGGAAACCATGTTGTGCTGCTGAGGCAGACTGTTTTTAAAAGGTTTGAAATGGGTGTAGCTCAAGGGTCATAAAGAAGTGGCTGGGGCTGTTGATGTTAATGTGATAATGTTTTTTTTTACGAATCCCGTTTCATTTCTCTCTCGCTCTCTCTCGACTGATGTTCTCGTTCTTGGGCAAACTAAAGAAATCTCGACCCACGTTGTTGTGTTGCCTTTTCCTCACTCTCGCTGTTTGACCCAAGTTCTCTCTCGCTGTCCACTCCACGCTCTGTTCTCTCGGCCATCGTGTCACACTGAGTAGTAAAACAAATAATAAAAAAACGAATGTAAAATACCGTGATCAATGCCTTTCTTACCTGCAACTGGGGGGGGCGGCGGGGTAAGCGGGATCGAATCACTGCACCTGTGGCAATCCACTACTGGATGAGGGCCATTTCCATGCCATTATCTTAACGAGATTTACATACGCGCCTTAACCAAGGGCGCTTTACAAAGAATTAACCAGGGTATCAAAACAACGTGCGAATGTAACGGTGGTAGATGAGGTGAGTGAAATAGATGAGAGCAAACGATGGGTGGCATATCTGTGATGATGATGATGATGATGAATGGATTGAATGAATGGGGTTAATGAGTGATAGCCGTATAATGATAACTATTAGTATTATTCCAACAGTAAATGATGATTGGATTGAATGAATGGGGTTAATGAGTGATAGCCGTATAATGAGAATACTTTTTACGACAGTAAATGATGACGAATTGGGTTGAATTTCGCAGTAACCCCTAAACATATCCCAGTGGATGATATAATCGCCCAGGTCGACGTAGCCCTCAAAGGCTTGGGACGCATCTCAGCAGACGTTGCTAGATCTGAAATCGCTGCTATCCTCAAAAACGCTAAGAAACCCTTTAGCAACATCAGCAAGGACCAGCGTTTTAAACTGTCGAAATAAAAAAAAAACAGAGATAACATTAAATTTTGATTTAAAGCTTTCGTGACTGCAGTAATTCATATTCTTAGTTTTTTCGGTAAAGTCACGTTGAAGAGAAACAACAAAATAACAAAATATATATAAAACAATAAAAAATTCTCACGACGTTTCGACCATAACTCAAACGGTCATCATCAGGTGATGATGAGTTTGAGTTATGGTCGAAACGTCGTGAGAATTTTTTATTGTTTTATATATATTTTGTTATTTTGTTGTTTCTCTTCAACGTGACTTTACCGAAAAAACTAAGAATATAGAGATAACATTGTCATCCTCTCAGCCGACAAGGGCAGATGCCACTGTCATCATGGATAAAACCACTTACAACAACACAATTCAGAACCTTCTTAATGATGGCAGCTACGCCAATATCAACAGAGATCCCACCAACTGCCTAGCTACTAAAACCAACAATAGCATCACTAAATCGATTTCTCTAATCGATCAATCCAAGCAGAGCTCCCTCAAACATTCTGCTGCTAGATGCTAGACCACCCAGATTTTTATGGCCTTCCAAAAATCTACAAAGTAGGTACCCCGCTCCGTCCTATCGTTTCCACGATAAACTCACCCACCTACAAACTGGCCCGATTTCTGTCTGAGACCCTGCTCCTTTTACCATCAAGACCACCTCAGCTGTACTTAACTCAGCTCACCTGGTTTCTCTAATCAAGGGACATCTCACTGTCTCCGGATGATTTGCTTGTCAGTTTCGATGTAGTCTCTCTGTTCACCAATGTACCTGTACTTGACACCATTGCAATCATTGAAGACTTGGTCCAACATAGACTGAATCCAGATGTACTAACTTTGGTAAGGCACTGTGTTTACAAACAAATACTTCAACTGGAATGGTACATTCTACAGATAAAATGAGGGTACCCCAATGGGTTCTCCCTTATCGCCAGTGGTAGCAAATGTTTTCATGGATAAATTTGAGACAGATGCCTTCCAGACATCCACCTTACGTCCTTCCTTGTGGAAGAAATACGTAGATGACACGTTAGTCATCTGGCCACATGGCCTGCCAGCATGGATCCAATTTCTCAAGCACATCAGTTCCATACACCCGTTTATCAAATTCACATTGGAAGTGGAAAAAGATGGCAAGCTACCATTCCTGAATGTTTTGATCGAGAAGAGACCTGATGGCTCGTTGGGACATTCGGTCTACAGGAAAGCCACCCACACTGATGCCTATCTAAAGCCTGACTCCCTCCACCATCCAGCCCAGAAGAATTCCCTCATCAAAACACTACATCATAGGGCCCGTTGCATCTCCGACCAGCACCACCTAGCCAGTGAGCTGGAGCACGTACACCAAGCCCTCAGGATGAACGGATACTCGGACGGTACAATCCGCAAAGCTGTCTCCCCAGCCATACAGAGACAACCTTCTGAGGATCCAACAAAACCATCACTTTACCGTGCATAGCAGGGGTTACCAAAAATATTTCCAAAAGCTTAAACAAACACAAGATCCAGGTCCGTTTCAATACAGTACACAAAATCCGTGATTTAATCCCATCTGTAAAATATGTGATTCCTGACATGCAATACCCTGGTGTCTACAAACTGAGTTGTGGTTGCAGCAGCAGTTACATTGGGGAAACGAAACGACATGTCTCGGACCGCGTTAATGAACACAAGCTAGATCTGAAACACGGTAGGACCAATACCTCTGCCATTGCCGATCATTATTGTAATGCTGTGGGCTCACACGAAATTGATTTTTGCAAACCTTCGGAGATTTGTTCATGAAGACATCCAGATCTATAAACACACACTTAACTTCAACCGAGAGGATGGGTACAAACTGAGCTATCATTGGAAGGACGTTATTAACCATGTAAAGTCTTAACTGACTGTGATGTTTCCATCCTACATGCCTATGTCAGCTGTTATTTCGACTCTCTGTGTGTCTCTCTCTCTCTCTATGCCTCTTTTTTAGATCTCTCATGCTCAAATAGCCGTTGCATTGCACTTTCATGCCTTTGGATTGCACTCTCATGATCACATGTCTCTTGGATTTCACTCTCATACTCACAGGCCCTTTGGATTGCACCCGTTGGGTTGCACTGCCTCGTCAAGGAGGCCGCTCTTCTTCTCCTTCTTTTCTACAGTTACATGCTAATTTCTCACATTAACATCACGCTAATCCCTCACATTACCATAGCCACTCCCGTGCCCTCTAATCTCTCACATTAACATTATGCTAATCCCTCACATTAACATAACCACTTCCGTGCCCTCTAATTTATCACATTAACATTATGCTAATTTCTCACATTAACATCGCGCTAATCTCTCACGTTAACATCATGCTAATTTCTCACATTAACATCACGTTAATCTCTCACATTAACATAGCCACTTCCGTGTCCTCGTCCAGGAGGCCGCTCTCCTATCTTACAGATGCGTGCTAATTTCTCACATTAACATCACTAGCCCTGGCTACTTCTTTATGACCCTTGGGCTACACCATTCCAAACCTTTTAAAAAACAGTCTGCCTCAGCAGCAGACCATGCTTTACAACCTGATGACGGACGTTTGTGTTGTGCCCGAAACGTCGTGATTTATTTTATTTTATACCTACGTGACTTTACCGAAGGAACCAAAGAGTATGAATGAATGTGGTTAATTAGCGATAGCCCAATAATGATGAAAATTATAATTCTGACAGTCAATGATGATTTATGGATTGAATAAATGGGGCTAATGAGTAATAGCCATATAATGAAAATGTGAAGAGTGAGTAGTGACCGTGGTGGTGGCTATGAGGGGGGGATTAAGGGGGAGGTGGTGAGGTTAGCTGTGGGTAACAATAAGTGAGCTTTGAGTGGGGAGTGGAAGCCTCGTGATTGAAGGTGTCCGCTTAATGTCGACGGGGAAGTTAGTTCAGTAAAGGGGCTGGTAGGGAGGAAGAGAGAGAGAGCGTGGATTGAGCACAAGGAGGACGAGGAACACAGAGAGAGACAGCCAATATTGAGAACGTAGAGGGCGAGAACGCGACACGTAGAGAGAGAGAGATACAAGAGTGGCAAGATACGGTGGGGCAAGACCATGAAGGGTTTTGTAGACCAGGGTGAGGAATTTGAACACGGTGCTGTTTGGGATTCCGAGGGATGTTCTGGGTTCGACTCCGGCTTTGTCCAGAAGGTAGCTGCTAGAGTTGCTCAGCCACCGCACCATTTCGCCAGCACACACCATCAACACCACCATCGCACACACGCCTGCTCCCTTAGCTCCGCATTGGCTACCAGCCAAGTATCGCGTGTGCGATCAGATCCATGCAGCTGTGCTACAAGGCTCTCAATGGGTCAGCCCCGCGATTTCTGCAGGAACGGATCCGTGTTGGCTCTCCAACGAGGTCCTTGAAATCTTCGGATCGAATTCTTCTAAGGCGGTGTCCTTCATTGAAAGGCCACTGCCGGCCACTGGTGGGCCCCTGGTGGCCTTTAGTTGCGGCCGCTGACTTGCGGCCCCCACACATATGAGTAGCAGCCCCTCACACTGATGATATTGGCGAAAGTATACCCCCTCTATCATAAGGACTCCAAGGTCAAGGCTCTGTTCCTGGAGTGATCGGACTTTTGCCACTGTGTAGATCAGAATCAGAATATGTATTTACACTGCAGGGGGAAAACAATGAGCTATAAAGCTCTTTTTCACAGATGTCCAGCAGGGGTAAGGGCGTTACAACAACAAACGATTAAAAACACGATAGGATTTAAACGTATGAGAAATGTAAACAAATCACCCAAACACATAAAAATACAGTACAACTAAACGATCCCCATCCAGCAGGCAAAAACCCACTGAGTCATTAGCTGATTTTTCTGGAGTGATCTGACCACAAATAATAGCCCAACAAAGTGCATTCAGACATGTATAGCAGCAGCATAATATGAACAATCTCAAAGCATGTTTCAAAAATGTGGTGGGAAAAACCGAGTTAATATTTAAATCACCTCTAAATTTGAAGCTTTCGTGACTGCAAGGATCCATACTCTTTGGTTCTTTTCGGTAAAGTCACGTAGGTAAAAAATGATTTTTGTTGTTTTAATTTTTACCTACGTGACTTTACCGAATAGAACCAAAGAGTATTTAAATCACCTCTTCAAAATTGGCCTTCTCCCTCCTCGTTCTGGCCCTTTTTTCCCCTGCAGCTTCCATTTAAATTCCTTGCTTTCACTTGCATGGCGGCAGTGCATTGGGGATCTACGGATGAATTGTGCCTTTCAAAATGGATTAAGATGTCGAGAAACACCAACTCAAACAAAACCCCATTTCAATGGTTTACATCGAGGCCCAGTCGTGGCATTGTCTTCAAACTCAGCAAAGGTTCGGGAACGAATTTCGATGCAAGCAGGAGGTCAAGCGATTCCAAAAACGAGGGGCATGAATTCAGAATGATGCCAGACACAGAAGCCTTTGATTATCGCAGAATGTACGATGCGTTGACTGGGGCTTTCACAAATTAATTTGTGAGCGTTTCGAGCTATTTAATTCGGCACATGTAACCGATGTATAATGATTCTCGCGAATGCATTTGATTCACATCGTCTAGCTGATGGATACCTCAATAGTTGATGTTCAAGAGTTTATCTAATTCGCTAGTTGTTGTTATAAGAGTTAACATGTTAATAACGTTGATACTGTTAAATTGTGTTACTAATATCGTGGTATTTTTATATTATATAGTGGTCTGGTATTAGTTGGAAGACTGAGTATTTTGGTGGGAAGAATGAGTGTTGATTTTGTCTACGACCGCTAGGGGCGCAAGAGGAACCCGACGTACCAGTGGGGGGCATCTGAGACGCAAGCTTCTGCTTCACGTGGACTGAGAGGCCTAGTGTGTGACGCATCTTCTCGTGTAACGATCGACCTAGCACGTGCCCACGAGTTCCGTCATTGTTCTCGACCACCGGCCACCACATGATTTGCACAAATAATAAGCAATCGATTAGCACGCGGATTTCGAGACGCGCGAATCGGCGAATCGCTGCATGTCCCGTCAACGCCACCACTGCTGCGTGAGTCCTGTGATATTCACCACCCTCTCCCGTTCCTTTGAACCTACCCCCACCTTCCCCCCCCTCCCCCCCATTCCACAGAATCTCACTCTGCTATGGCCACCAACGCCTCCTCAGACCTCTCCTTGTTCACGCCCGACCTCATCCTCATGGTGACCCCATTCCGAGAGCCGCCCGGCATCAAGTTCGCGGTGTTCTTCTTCACCCTGGCCATGTTCACTGCGGCCCTCGTGGGCAACTGCCTCCTGAGCCTCGTCATCCTTCGAGATCATCAGCTGCACAAGGCAATGTACGTGCTCATGGCCGCGCTGTCGCTCACCGACATCATCTCGGCGCTCAGCATCCTGCCCCGGTTCATGCAGAACGTCGCGTCCTTCAACTACATCAGCCTGCGCGAGTGCATGGCACAGATGTTCTTCCTGCACCTGGCCATCAGAATGCAGAGTTTCACCCTCACCATCATGTCCGTCGACCGCTACCTGGCCATTGGCTACCCACTCAGGTACCACTCTCTCATGTCCTGCCGCACGGCCGTTGTGGCCTTTATGGTCGCGACTGCCTCGTGCGTTCTCATGTGCCTGGGCAACGTCGGTGTCGTGGTCCCCCTCAACTACTGCAAGCCGCCGGTCATCGTCGCTCCGTACTGCGACTACCTCGTGGTGCTGTTCCTGTCTTGCGGGGACTTGAGCGGTGCCGTGGCCTACGTCCAAGCAACGCTGGCCATCACCATGGTGCTTCCTGTGTTAGTGATAGTCCTCACGTACGTGCTCATCCTCTACGAGTGCCGCAAGCCAGGCCTCCGCAGAGGCCAGCGGAAAGCGCTCAAGACTTGCGGCACCCACTTCTTGGTCGTGGCTGTTTTCTTCGCCGCTATTTTCTTTTCGTTTGCAAGCGGACTCTCGTTCCTGAATTCGCTCCCCAGGCCGCTGCGCTACACACTCCAGACGGCGCAGTACGTGTTCCCGCCCGCGCTTAACCCGGTCATTTACGGCCTTCGAACGGCAGAAATAAGGCGCAGTTTCATCAGACAGTTCCGTAGGAAGGTGGTGGATGGAAAGTCGGAGAGTCTGGGGAACGCAGGTGACTGAACTATTAAAGACATCGGAATATGAGATAGTAATTCATCTAAACAGCCAACGGTGATTGAACCGAGTTGTTAAATGTAGCTAGGCGATAGTCTCAGCTCGGTCACCAGTGACCGCATGGAGATCACAATGGCATTATATTTGTATTTGGTTCTGGGACCCATTCCATCACTAACTCACACTGGCCAATCATTGTAAACTAAAGTTATACAAGCCCCATGATTGACAAGGTGTCCGGAGGTCTTCATCCAGTAGTCGGTTGACAAATTAACTGTTCATAAAATATTAACACATACGATATCTTAGCGATGTTATATATTTCACAATCGTTTGTGTTCCTATGTGTACATTCAGCATACGGGCAGGACGTTGTGTTTGGCGCATAAAGTAATGTAGCCGTAGTCGTGCATGTGAATTACACGTAATAGGTCACAAGCCAGTGATTTAACAATTTATTGTGAATATGTGTATGGGTGGTGTACGTGTAAATGTGGCACAAATGTTTTTCCGTATCGCTTATATGTAAAATAAAAAAGCCAAACACATACGCGATTGAGGTTGATTCGCGAGAATGTTTGATTCGTGTCTCGAATCTTTAAGCAACAACAACAACATCACACGTTAAAATTTACCCACGGTGGAGGTGACTGGGTGGCTGAGGAGCCTCTGTACTGAGATATCCTGGTGCCGGAGAACAGAAAATACGCCAGGCAGTGATTGTCGCCGGCTCTGACACTTGTGCAGCAGGTGTAAACAACGCGCGGAGTTGTACTCGCGAGATCGCAAATGCCGAGTGCGAATCAGTGGTTGCTAGGGATTTCACGTCATCACTCCACCACACCGGCCAATGAGCTTCCAGAAAGACAGCCCCCATGCAGCATGACAGCCGAGACGACACTGCCCCGTGCGTTTAAAGCCCAGCTGTCGCTGAAATAAGAGGCACATTTCCGTTATCAATGTGTTTGTTTTAAGGGATGTCATCGTTATTTTGCGCGCCAGTGTATTTATAAGAGTCGTATGCAATTGTTCGAGTGTAGTGGTTAGCGCTACGCTGTGCTTCGAACCCTTGCGACCCGAGTTCGATTCCCGCTCACGGCCAACACCAGTGGAGTTTATCTGAGCAGGTCCTGGGCCTCAATTAGGCCAACTCAGCCTCAATTGAATGTGTAAAATATCGCCAGCTAAGGGAGACAAAAACGACCGGGAGTGGTTGTTGGCCACAAAACCTCCTCGTGTGTCGTGCCGGCCTTCATAGGTGCTGCTCGCTAACGTCACTTGCCCCAACAGTCTGTTCAGCCTACGCGGGGGAATATTTGGTGGTGATGATGATGACGGTGGTGGTGGTGGTGGTGGTGCTGGTGGTGGTGGTGATGGTGGTGGTGGTGATGATCATCTCTGCTCGCTCAAAACAAACAAACAAACAAAACGGAAAACGCCAGCCACGTCAACTTTTTGCCGACGCCGTTAAACGCTGACGCCGTTCGTGCACATCAACGCGTGGGGTTTAACCGTTGGTCACCGACCTCCCATACCCGCCCATCACCCCCCCAACCCCCTCTCCCCTAGAGCTTCACCTCCGCCGTTGATGATGACAATCGTGACCACTCCTCTAGCAATTAACGCGGTCCCTTCGCGGAGCGGGGGGATGGTGGTGGAGGTGGTGGTGGTGGTGGCGGTGGTATCGGTGGGGGTTAGGAGGGAGGTTGTGGAACGCTGGGCGTGGTGCTGGCCAACCCATCCCACACCTCACCAGCCCCCCCCCCACCCTCCCCACAGTGCCGGCCTTCATAGGGAGGCGCGTGACGCTACTCGCTACGAACAGCACTTGCCCCGACAGTCTGTCGAAGGCTACACGGGGGATATTTGTCTTTGGAGGTGGTGGTGAGGGGGGGGGGGCAAGTGATGGGTTGGAGGGAGGGGAATTTTACGTCTGCGAAATCTCCCCCCTAAAGTCCCCCCCCACCCCGACCCCCCCCCCCGCCCTCCCTGCACCCACAGCCCACCCACCCCCCTCCCAAATCTCTGAAGGTCCTCAGTGATGAGAGATATAAAGCTGGCGCGACAGAGTGCGAGAGAGCGAGTTCAGAGCGCGCGCAGGTGAGTGCATGAATGCATAGGTGAGTGCATGAATGCGTGAACACGCAGGTGAGCGCATTAGCGCACAGGTAAGCGCATGAGTGCATGAGCACGCAGGTGAGCGCATAGGTGAGTGCATGAGTGAACAGGTGAGCGCATGAGTGCACAGGTGAGCGCATGAGTATGCAGGTGAGCGCATGAATACACCGTTGAGTGCATGAATACACAGGTGAGTGCATGAGTGTACAGGTGAGTGCATGGGTGCACAGGTGAGCGCATGAGTGCACAGGTGAGCACATGAGTGCACAGGTGAGTGCATGAGTGTACAGGTGAGTGCATGAGTGTGCAGGTGAGTGCATGAGTATGCAGGTGAGTGCATGAATACACAGTTGAGTGCATGAATACACAGGTGAGTGCATGAGTGTACAGGTGAGTGCATGGGTGCACAGGTGAGCGCATGAGTGCATGAGCACGCTAGTGAGCGCATAGGTGAGTGCATGAGTGAACAGGTGAGTGCATGGGTGCACAGGTGAGCGCATGCGTGCACAGGTGAGCGCATGAGTGCACAGGTGAGTGCATGAGTGTGCAGGTGAGCGCATGAGTGCGCAGGTGAGTGCATGAGTGTGCAGGTGAGTGCATGAGTGTGCAGGTGAGGGCATGAATACACATGTGAGGGCATGAGTGTACAGGTAAACACATGAGTGCATGAGCACGCAGGTGAGGGTATGAGTACACAGGTTAGCGCATGAGCGCGCAGGTGAGCACATGAGGGCGCAGGTGAGCGCATGAACGCGCAGATGAGCGCAGGTGAGCGCAGGTGAGTGTACAGGCAGGCCAGGTGCGCTGAACTCAGCTGAGCATATTGTGTGTACCGTGTTGGTGTGTGGAGCAGTGGTGTAGCGGTTAGTGCTCCACCGCACTACGAACCAGGCCATCCGAGTTCGATTCCCGCTCACACCAGTGGCGATTATCTGAACCCATACTGGGCCTTCCCTAGGTCGACTCAGCCTCAACATGAGTACCTGGTAGCGGTGTGTGGTAAACATTGCCACAGGAGAGACTCATAGACTGAACACACAGAGACCCATAGACTCACCACACAGAGACCCATAGACTCACCACACAGAGGCCCACAGATTCACCACACAGAGACCCATAGACTCAACACACAGATACCCGAAGACTCACCATGCAGAGACCCATAGACTCACCACACAGAGGCCCACAGACTCACCACACAGAGGCCCGCAGACTCAACACACAGAGACCCATAGACTCACCATACAGATGCCCACAAACTCACCACACAGAAGATACCCATAGACTCAACACACAGATACCCGCAGACTCACCACACAGAGACCCATAGACTCAACACACAGAGACTAATAGGCTCACCATACAGAGACCAACAGACTCACCACACAGAGACCCATAGACTCACCACACAGAGACCCATAGACTCAACACACAGATATCCGCAGACTCACCATACAGAGGCCCACAGACTCACCACACAGAAGAGACCCATAGACTCAACACACAGATACCCGCAGACTCATCATACAGAGGCCCACAGACTCACCACACAAAGCCCCACAGACTCACCACACAGTGACCCGCAGACTCAACACACAGAGACCCATAGACTCACCATACAGATGCCCACAGACTCACCACACAGAAGAGACCCATAGACTCAACACACAGATACCCGCAGACTCACCAGACAGGGGCCCACAGATTCACCACACAGAGACCCATAGACTCAACACACAGATACCAGCAGATTCATCATACAGAGGCCCACAGACTCACCACACAGAGGCCCACAGACTCACCACACAGAGGCCCACAGACTCACCACACAGTGACCCGCAGACTCAACACACAGAGACCCATATACTCACCATACAGATGCCCACAGACTCACCACATAGAAGAGACCCATAGACTCAACACACAGATACCCGCAGACTCATCATACAGAGACCCATAGACTCAACAGACAGATACCCGGAGACTCACCACACAGAGACCCACAGACTCAACACACAGAGACTAATAGACTCACCATACAGAGGCCCACAGACTCACCACACAGAGACCCATAGACTCAACACACAGATACCCGCAGACTCACCATACAGAGACCTATAGACTCAACACACAGATACCCGCAGAGTCACCGCACAGAGACCCACAGATTCAACACACAGAGACTAATAGACTCACCATACAGAGGCCCACAGACTCACCACACTGACCCACAGACTCAACACACAGAGACTATCTTCTTTGGTTCTTTCGGTAAAGTCACGTAGAATGAGAATAAAAAAATACTAAAACAAAACAATAAAATTATCACGACGTTTCGGCAACAAAACACAAATGACCTTCTTCAAGTGAAAGGAACAAACCTGTCGGAACGACAGAGCTACGTGACTTTACCGAAAGAACCAAAGAAGATTAATCCTTGCAGTCACGAAAGCTTTAAATCGACACATAGACTAACAGAATCACCATACAGAGGCCCACAGACTCATCATACAGAGACCCATAGACTCACCACACAGAGACCCATAGACTCAACACACAGAGACCCGAAGACTCACCATACAGACAACCATAGATTCACTACACAGAGACCCACAGACTCACCACACAGAGACCCGAAGACTCACTATACAGAGGCCCACAGACTCGCCACACAGAGACCCATAGACTCACCACACAGAGACCCGAAGACTCACCACACTGAGATCCATAGACTCACCACACAGAAACCCATAGACTCACCACACAGAGACCGACAGACTCACCACACAGAGACCCGAAGACTCACCACACAGAGACCCGAAGACTCACCACACAGAGATCTATAGACTCAACATACAGAGACCCGAAGACTCACCATACAGAGACCCGAAGACTAACCACACAGAGACCCGAAGACTCACCACACAGAGATCCATACACTCACCACACAGAGACCCATAGACTCACCACACAAGGAGCCATAGACTCAACACACAGAGACCCGAAGACTCACCACACAGAGACCCATAGACTCATCACACAGAGACCGATAGACTCACCACACAGAGACCCACAGACTCACCACACAGAGACCCATAGACTCACCACACAGAGATCCATAGACTCACCACACAGAGACCCACATACTCAGCACACAGAGACCCGCAGACTCAACACACAGAGACTAATAGACTCACCATACAGACAACCATAGACTCACAACACAGAGACCAACAGACTCACCACACAGAGACCCATAGACTCAACACACACAGACCCGAAGACTCACCATACAGACAACCATAGACTCACTACACAGAGACCCACAGACTCACCACACAGAGACCCATAGACTCACCCACACCTGTAAACCCACACGGTTTACCCGGTATTCCGTTTCAATACAAACAAAAATAATTTGTTTTGTCTATTTGTTTGCGTCTCTCCCTTCTGATGGGACTTTGTAGGATGAACATTGAGATTTATAAGGGGCACGGGGTGACAAATAGGGTCTGAATTGGTCTGTAATAAGGTAAGGAGTTGACAAGTACGAATATAGCAGAGACCCATAGAGATCCGTATATTCATAGAGACCCATAGACATAGATAGGTACCCATATCAATACATAGAAACCCACAGAGATCGAGACCCATAGAGAAACATATATACCCATAGATTTACATAGATATCCACGGAGATACATAGAAACTCACAGAGATCGAGACCCATAGAGATACATAGATACCCATCGATATACATAGATACCCACAGAGATACCTATAGACCTACAGAGATACATATAGACCCATATAGATACGTAGGGACCCATAGAGATGCATATATACCGATAGATATACATAGACACCCACAGAGATACATATAAACTTATAGAGATCGAGACCCATAGAGATACATAGATACCCATCGATATACATAGATACCCACAGAGATACATAGAGACCCACAAAGATCGAGACCCATATAGATGCATAGAGACCCACAGAGATCGAGACCCATAGAGATACATAGATACCTATAGATATGCATAGATACCCACAGAGATACATAGAGACCTACAGAGATACATATAGACCCATATAGATACGTAGAGACCCATAGAGATACATATAGTTACATAGATATAGCATTACTGTCAACCCATGTAGTTTAGTCGTATTCTTGTTGCAGCGAAATGTAGCATAAGAGGTTTTTTGGGTTACATCGCCACGTAGATGTATAAATGCTGTGTCGTTAAAGCCCACCACCACCCGACACAGCCAGCTAGTAAGGGTTGTCACGTAAACAAAGCCAATCCACAACATTTACAATCTGTGAATGTTGTGGCTTGGCTCTCCAACACACCGGTGTGCTGTACTAGTATACTACACTATACACTACACTATACACTACACTACTATACACTTCACTATACACTACTCCTGCTATTATGGATTAACTCATGCAGCTAGCTATATGTTATATATGTCGCTATTGCTAACTTTCAATCACATTTCCAATGACCACTGTTCCGTTGTTTTTTATAGCATTACTTTAGTGATTTCCAAAAAGGTTTAGTTTAGCCATATTTGTATGTTGCAGTTTAGAATTATACTTAGAATTGTCATCTAAATTATATTGTGATTGTAATTGCGATCTAACATCAACCTGGGATATTTGCACATTGCTTGTACGCAGCATAAACATATGGTGCTTTTTCTGGAAGATTTAATTGTTTTTTTTATAGGGGATGTTTCAATTTGCGTGCTGTAAAATTTTTATGTATCTTGTAATTTTATTGTTTGTTACGGTTACACCCGAATCAAGAGCCGAATGGCTCACAGGGTACAACCAAATAAATGAAAACTGAAACTACAAGATACACTCAATCACTATACACTTCGCTATACACTGCACTATACACTACTCGACTATACACTACACTATACACTACACGATACTCTCCACTACTATACACTTCACTATACACTACACTATGCACTCCACTACTATACACTACACTATACACTACACTATGCACTCCACAACTATACACTACTCTACTATACACTACACTACACGATACACTCCACTACTATACACTTCACTATACACTACACTATACACTCCACTACTATACACTACACTATACACTACACTATGCACTCCACAACTATACACTACTCTACTATACACTACACTACACGATACACTCCACTACTATACACTACACTATACACTACACGATACTCTCCACTACTATACACTTCACTATACACTACACTATACACTCCACTACTATACACTACACTATACACTACAATTTACACTCCACTACTATACACTACTCTACTATATACTACACTATACACTACACGATACACTCCACTACTATACACTTCACTATACACTACACTATACACTCCATGGCTATAAACTACACTATACACTACACTTTACACTCCACTACTATACATGACTCTACTATACACTACACTTTACACTACACTATAGACTCCACTACTATACACTACACTATACACTACACTTTACACTCCACTACTATACACTACTCTACTATACACTACACTATACACTACACGATACACTCCACTACTATACACTTCACTATACACTACACTATACACTCCACTACTATACACTACACTATACACTACACTTTACACTCCACTACTATACACTACTCTACTATACACTACACTATACACTACACGATACACTCCACTACTATACACTTCACTATACACTACACTTTACACTCCACTACTATAAACTACACTATACACTATACTTTACACTCCACTACTATACATGACTCTACTATACACTACACTTTACACTACACGATACACTCCACTACTATACACTTCACTATACACTACACTATACACTCCACTACTATACACTACACTATACACTACACTTTACACTCCACTACTATACACTACTCTACTATACACTACACTATACACTACACGATACACTCCACTACTATACACTTCACTATACACTACACTATACACTCCATGACTATAAACTACACTATACACTACACTTTACACTCCACTACTATACACTACTCTACTATACACTGCACTATACACTACACGATACACTCCACTACTATACACTTCACTATACACTACACTATACACTACACATTACACTCCACTACTATACACTACTATACACTACACTATACACTACACGATACACTCAACTACGATACACCTCGCTATACACTGCACTATACACTACTCTCCACTGAACTATACACTCCACTGCTATACACTTCACTATACACTACACTTTACACTACACGATACACTCAACTACTATACACTTCACTATACACTACACTATACACTCCACTACTATACACTACACTATACACTACACTTTACACTCCACTACTATACACTACTCTACACTACACTATACACTACACGATACACTCCACTACTATACACTTCACTATACACTACACTATACACTACACATTACACTCCACTACTATACACTACTATACACTACACTATACACTACACGATACACTCAACTACGATACACCTCGCTATACACTGCACTATACACTACTCTCCACTTCACTATACACTACACTATACACTCCACTGCTATACACTTCACTATACACTACACTAGTATACACTAAACTATACACAACACTACTATACACTCCACTACTATACACTATACACTACACTACTACGCACTAGTGCTGTACTAGTGACGAATTGGCACGTTCTGTTTACGTGATGACCCTTACTAGTTGGCTGTGTCGGGTGGTGGCGGGTTTTAACGACACAGGATTTATAAATTAACGCGATCTTACTCCCCAAAAGCATCTATTATGGATGATATTTGTCGCGTAAGCCTACGTGTTAAAGGGAGATTGAGTTGTAAGGTCCATAGCGTGTACAGCCGTTTCAATATGGGCAAAAACAAATGTCTGTTTGTATTTCTCCATTCTGGTGGGACTTTGTAGGATGAAGATTGAGATTTATAAGGGGCACGGGGTTACCAATACGGTCTGAGATGGTCTATAATTAGGTAGGGCACTGATAAGGAGTTAACAGGTTTGTAGAAGTGTATTGCATAGTAGTGTATCGTGTAGTTTATAGTGTAGTGTATATTAGTGTATAGTCTAGTGTATAGTGTAGTGTATAGTAGTGTATAGTGTAGTGTATAGTAGTGTATAGTAGTGTATAGTGTAGTGTATAGTGTATTGTATAGTAGTGCATAGTAGTGTATAGCAGTGTATAGTGTAGTGTATAGTGTATTGTATAGTAGTGTATAGTGTAGTTTATAGTAGTGTATAGTGTCGTGTATAGTAGTGTACAGTGTAGTGTATAGTGTAGTGTATAGTAGTGTATAGTGTAGTGTATAGTAGTGTATAGTGTAGTGTATAGTGTAGTGTATTGTAGTGTATAGTGTCGTTTATAGTAGTGCATCGTGTAGTGTATAGTAGTGTATAGTGTAGTGGATGGTGTAGTGTATAGTAGTGTATAGTGTAGTGTATAGTAGTGTAGTGTATAGCAGTGTATAGTGTAGTGTATAGTAGTATATAGTGTAGTGTATAGTAGTGCATAGTGTAGTGTATAGTAGTGTATAGTGTAGTGGATGGTTTAGTACATAGTAGTGTATAGTGTAGTGTATAGAATGAACGTTGAGATTTGTAAGGGGAACGGGGTGACCAATGAGGTCTGAATTGGTCTGTCATTAGGTAGGGTACTGAAAAGGCGTTGACTGGGATGGGAACGTTAAAAAAAATTACATTATTCAATTATCGGAAATGAAAAAACAAATGATCCGCCACTACCCACCACGACTGTAAGCCACGGGTTGTAGGCAAATGGGCGACAACGTCCCCCTTAAAATACATATTGATAAATACCACTTCACTTATCAACTACACACATTTTTTTATCTGTTTAACACGTAGGCATCTCGCGACCAATATCGTCCATCATAGAGAGTTTTTTTTTTATTAGATCACTTAAATATATAAATGCTGTGTCGTTAAAACCCGCCACCACTCGACACAACCAACTGGAAAGGGTTGTCACGTAAACAGAACGTGCCAATTCGTATATTTACGCGATCCAATCCAAAAACGTCTGTTATGGATATTTTTCATTATTTGCCCATCCGGTAAGCAAGTAGCACGCGCGGCCTTTGAACGTCATTGCTTTTTTAGCAGCATAGATTGCAGATGAACAACAACACTCTGGAGCGGTTTCTACACTCGGTGTCTCATCAGCAGCAGCAGCAGCAGGGTCGGGCTCTGGTCGAACCAACGCTGGTGGACTGCCCAGATGTTTGTAGGCAAGGACCGGTTTCGATATTCAGTATCTCATCAGCAGCAGAATCAGGCTCTGCTCGAACTGTGTGTGAGCATCTTATTTGGTTCTTTCGGTAAAGTCACGTACAATGAGAATAAAATAATAAATGAAACAATAAAATTCTCACGACGTTTCGGCCACAACACAAGTGGCCTTCTTCAGGTGAAAGGAACAGACCTGTCGGGACGACAGAGCTATAATGAACGCTGCTAAGAAGGCCACTTGTGTTGTGGCCGAAACGTCGTGAGAATGTTTTTGTTTTATTTTATTATTTTATTCTCATTCTACGTGACTTTACCGAAAGAACCAAAGAAGATGAATCCTTGCAGTCACGAAAGCTTTAAATCAAAATTGTGTGTGAGCAGTTCAAGCGAGTAGTGTACGAGACACCTGCATACCAAATAGCGCAAACAGTACACGCACAATGTTGTATATCTTTACGTATATCTGTGTGTATGTATGTGCATGTGTGCCTTGAGATCATCTCGCAAGCGAAACGCTGAGGGAGGGCTGGCGTTTGTGTGCAGATTTGAAGGATGCCCTGGTGGTCTCCCTCTTTAAGAAGGGGGACCGCATAGTCTGTAATAACCAGAGAGGCATCTCAGTGTGCCAGGCAAGGATTATTGAATATCGCCTTGTCAGAAACGATTAGGAGAGGCTTGCGGAGCCTCAATGTGGTTTCAGGAAAGCACGGTCCTGCACAAATGCCATATTTTCTGTCCGACTGCTACAGCAGAGGTGTAGGGAATTTCAACAGAACCTACATCTCTGCTTTATTGACCTTGTCAAAGCCTATGATAACATCAGTAGGCCTGGGCTCTGGGTTGTTCTTGGTGCTTTCTGAGTCCCTGACTCTCTGCTCAAAATCATTAAGGACCTTCATGATGGTGAGCAGGCCCGAGTAAAACTACGTGGCCAGGAGTCAGAGACATTCCCTTTTCACCTTGGAGTGCGACAGGGATGTCCTCTGGCTCCCACATTATTTAACATCTATTTCGACCACGTAGTTCGTGAAGCCTTCGATGGCTGTACTGGAGGAATTTCCATCGGGTACAGATACAACAGGAGGCTGATCGATGCCCGGGTGCGGTCAAGGGATGGTTCCCTATTGGTCAACCATGTTACGTATGCCGATGATTTGTGATTGCTGCTCACTCAGAGAAGTTGAATGCGCTGCTGCTGAACCTGGAGCATGCCACTAAGAGGTGGATCCTTGCCATCAGCCCTACCAAAACTAAGCACCTGCCTGGGTATTTGTACCATTAAAAACTCGACCCCCACATATCCCAATTAGTGACGGGGCAGTTGTGCAGAGGGTGGAACGTTTTCCATACCTGGGCAGTGTGCTAATGGTTTGACAACAGAGTGGCATTATCTTTTCATCGGCTGCGTAAAGCTGTGTGGAAGCTACCTGATCTGTCGCTCCGCACTAAGCTTCAGGTTAGAAACATTCAGGCTGGCCTGCCTACGATTCATCATGGGTTTAACCAGGCTGGATTAAGAGGAGCTCAAAAATCCTTGAAAGAGAGGAGCGACGCTCACATCAACAACCTGATCGCCGTGTGGATAAAACACAGCAATTTGGCACAATAGGGGGCACAGGTGATGGATGGGTCAGTCATCTCAGTCAGTCGACCCATGGCAGCTGGGTCTGTCCCATGAACTCCTGCCAGCGGGAGCTAGACACTTCACGTGGCCTCAACAGGCACCTAGCCTGGCACAAGCGTTGTGGTGACTTCACCGCCACTGAGTGGCGAAAGGTGGTTGTTGTTGTTGTTGACTGATTAGCGCACTTCGCTATGAACCTCAGCCATCCGAGTTAGATTCCCGCTCACGGTCACCAACAGCCCGTGACGATTATCCGAACAGGTCCTGTGCCTCCCGTAGATGGACTCAGCGTCAAATAAATACCAGGTGTGGTATGTAAACATCAACACTGATGAGGCAAAGGCGATCGGACGTGATGTTAGCCACCCCCCAACACCCCCAAATTTGTGCCGTGCCGGCCATCATAGGTGCTCGCTAACAGCACTTGGCCCAACAGTCTGTTAAGGCTATTCGGGGGGATCGTTGTCTTTATTTGTATCTACGTGTTTGAGACAGCTGCCGGCCCTGTAGCGCACACAGTATACACAGTACACACACAGCTGTCCGCAAACGGGAGGCGCCGGAGTCTGGATGGTGGCCGTTAAAGTCCCTCCTACGTAGATGGCTGGGTGGGGGAGGGTGGGCAGGACTTGCTGTTCCCAGCTCGCACTAGAGGCAGTGGGGAGGGGGATGCAAGTCGACTATTGGATATTGTGGAACCTGCCAACTTGCCGGGGTGTCTGAGCAGGTGTTCGGTTGTTGCTTGATGGCTGTGGCGGTTTCAGACGTAGGTGGCGTTGCAATGCTGGGCGTCTAGGCAGTAGGGCAGGGAGGTCGTGGCCCGCGGTGGAGCAGCGGCCCGGCCTCTTCTGTTCCAATGTGGGGTTTGCTCGCAGGCAAATGATGTCGGTGGAGCATTGGACAGCAAGGACTTCAACGAGGCTGTGGCTTTGCTGCCGATAGGGCCTTCGACGTTGGTTCAGAAGATTCGGAGGGCCCGGGTACGACTGCGGTGTGACCATTGCTCACCATGGTGGTGGTGGTGGTTGTTGTTGGGGGAGCGACAGCTAATTCCACAACCTTCCGCACTCCACTTTCTTCAGATCACCCAAAGCACCATGAACTCGAGCATCATCACCACCACCACCGCCGCCGCCGCCGCCAATGGCAGCGCCACTGCCGCCACCTCGCCCACCCCGGGACCATCGGAGCCGCTCCCCCTCCTCCTCCTCCTCCCCGTGCTCATGCTCTCCCCGATCTCCACCTCCTCCTCGGCCGCCACCCAATTCGCCGCCTTCTCGGCGACCGTTGCCGCGTACGCGGCGGCCACGGCGGGCAACGTGCTGCTCTTCGCGGTCATCGCGCGCGACCGGGGCCTCCGCTGCCGGCCCATGTACGCCCTCATTGGCGCGCTCGCCCTCACCGACGTGGCCGCCTCCTCCGCCGTCCTGCCGCGCCTCCTGGCGAACGTCGCGGCGGGCGGCGCCGCCGTCGTCTCGCTGGCCGAGTGCGTGGCGCAGATGGCCTTCGTCCACCTATCGATCCGCACGCAGGGATACGTGCTGGCCCTCATGGCCGTCGACCGCTACGTGGCCATCGTGCACCCGCTGCGCTACGGCGCCCTCGTCTCGCTCCGCGGGGCCCTCGCGTCCACGGCGGCCGCCGCCCTGGCGTCGGCCGCGATGGTGGCGGCCAACGTGGCCACGGTCGCCCGCCTCGGCTACCGATGTCGCGGCGGCAATGTCAGCGGCGCGGCGGCGCTCGTGATCCGCGCGCCGTTCTGTGACTTCATGAGCATCGCGTCGATGTCGTGCGGCGGCAACGACCTCGGCGCGCACGCGGCCCTGAGCTACGCCATCACGGCGCTGACCGTGGCGCTGCCGGCGCTCGCCATTGCCGCGGCGTACGCGCTCGTGTTCGTCGAGTGCCGCAGGCCCGGCCTGCGCAGCGCCGGCATCGGCAAGGCGGTGAGGACGTGCGGCACGCACCTCATCGTCGTGGCGATCTTCTACGCGGCGATCCTGCTGTCGCTCGCCAACGGCGTCGCGTTCGGCGCGTCGGCGCAGGGCGCCCGCTCCGCCGTGCAGGCGCTCCTCTGCACCGCTCCCTTCGTGCTCAACCCCGTGGTGTACGGCGTGAGGATGGAGAGGATCAAGCGCGGCGCGCTGAGGCTCTGCGGGGCCAGGGTTGGTCCCTGCCGCGACACTGCGCGAGCGGCGTGGCGTGGCCCCGTAGAGAGAGAGAGAGGAGGCGACGCGAGATTAGGATTGGGGGGGGGTTGGGTGAGGTCAGTTTGTGAGAAAGGCGGGGATTAAGGTTGTTGTGGGCACTTCTGTTTTTGGGGGGGGGCCACCGCTGATAACCTTATACAGTTGAGAAAAAAAAATAACAACATCTCGAAAAGTTCATTTCTCTCTCTGGCATTATCAAAAAAAAAAGATTGCTATTGACATGACTTTGCCTTTCTTTGTCTCTGCACCATGCCCATCGTTGCTTTATAAAATATATTTATTCAAGAAGATATCTTGGTTACGTTCTGAGTTGTCATAGGCCCCGGGCACAGTGCCTGTTGTGGCCTATTGGATAACATGCCCCTGGTGGGTGGGTGAGTGGGTGGTTGAGTGATTGTGTGAATGAGTGAGCGACTGAGTGGGTGAATTAATGAGTTGGTGGCTGGGTGAGTGGGTGGGTGAGTAGACCTGAGGCACAGTGCCTATTGTGGCCGATTGGATAACATGGCCCCGGTGGGTGGGTGAGTGGGTGGGTTAGTGATTGTGTGAATGAGCGAGCAACTGAGTGGGTGAATTAATGGGTGGGTGGCTGGGTGAGTGGGTGGGTGAGTAGGCCTGAGGCATAGTGTCTACTGTGACCTATTGGATAATACGGCCCTGGTAGGTGTGTGAGTGGGTGTTTGGGTGGGTGAGTGATTGTGTGAATGAGTGAGAGTGAGTGGGTGGCTTTAGTACGTTTATCACGTGTACAGTATCGTTACTACGGCTATAACTGATAAACCAATGAAGCCCTCATATATTGCTCGTAGGCACAAAAAATATCTAATGACGTCTGTAATGCATTTCCATTTGAACAATGTTACATTGACCTCCAAAACCGTTGTTTCCTATAGCGCTGTCAGTAACGCATCTCCATAGAAACCACGTTCTAGTGACCTCCTATAGCGCTGCTGGTAACGCATCTTCTTAGGAACTATATTATAGCGACCAACTATAGCGCTGTTGGTAACGCATCTCCATTGAAACCACGTTATAGCGACCTTCTATAGCGTTGTTGGTAATGCATCTCCATTGAAACCACGTTAGAGCGACCTTCTATGTTGCTGTTGGCAACGCATCTCCATAGGAACCACATTATAGCGACCTTCTATGTTGCTGTTGGCAACGCATCTCCATAGGAGCAACATTATAGCGACCTCATATAGCGCTGTTGGCAATATATCAACATATGAACCACATTATAGCGACCTGATATAGCGCTGTCGGTAACGCATCTCCATTAGAACCACGTTATAGCGACCTTCTATAGCGCTGTTGGTAACGCATCTCTATTAGAACCACGTTATAGCGACCTCATGTAGTGCTGTTGTTAAAGCATCTCCATTAGAATCACGTTATAGTGACCTAATAGAGCGCTGCTGGTAACGCATCTCCATTAGAACCACGTTATAGCGACCTCATATAGTGCTGTTGTTAACGCATCTCCATTAAAACCACGTAAGAGCGACCTTCTATAGCGCTGCTGGTAACGCATCTCCATTAGAACCACGTTAGAGCGACCTCCTATAGCGCTGTCGGTAACGCATCTCCATTAGAGCCACGTTATAGCGACCTCATATAGTGTTGTTGGCAACATATCTCCATAGGAACCACATTATAGCGACTTCATATAGTGCTGTTGGTAACGCATCTCCATAGGAACGACATTATAGCGACCTCATATAGTGCTGTCGGTAACGCATCTCAATAGGAACCACATTATAGCGACCTCATATAGTGCTGTCAGTAACGCATCTCCATTAGAACCACGTTATAGCGACCTCATATAGTGCTGTCAGTAACGCATCTCCATTAGAACCACGTTATAGCGACCTCATATAGTGCTGTCAGTAACGCATCTCCATCAGAGCCACGTTATAGCGACCTCATATAGTGTTGTTGGTAACGCATCTCCATAGCAACCACGTTATAGCGACCTCATATAGTGATGTCGGTAACGCATCTCCATTAGAACCACGTTATAGCCACGTCATATAGTGCTGTTGGCAATATATCTCCATAGGAACCACATTATAGCGACCTCATATAGCGCTGTCGGTAACGCATCTCCATAGCAACCACGTTATAGCCACGTCATATAGTGCTGTTGGCAATATATCTCCATAGGAACCACATTATAGCGACCTCCTATAGCGCTGTCAGTAACGCATTTCCATTAGAACCACGGTATAGCGACCTCATATAGTGTTGTTGGTAACGCATCTCCATTAGAACTACGTTATAGCGACCTCATATAGTGTTGTTGGTAACGCATCTCCATTAGAACTACGTTATAGCGACTTCATATAGTGCTGTCGGTAACGCATCTCCATAGGAACTACATTATAGCGACCTCATATAGTGCTGTCAGTAACGCATCTCCATTAGAACCACGTTATAGCGACCTCATATAGTGCTGTTGGCAACGCATCTCCATTAGAACCACGTTATAGCGACCTCATATTGTGCTGTCGGCAACGCATCTCCATTAGAACCACGTTATAGCGACCTCATATAGTGCTGTCGGCAACGCATCTCCATTAGAACCACGTTAGAGCGACCTCCTAAAGCTCTGCTGGTAACGCATCTCCATTAGAACCACGTGAGAGCGACCTCCTATAGCGCTGTCGATAACGCATCTTCATTAGAGCCATGGTATAGTGACCTCATATAGTGTTGTTGGCAACATATCTCCATAGGAACCACATTATAGCGACTTCATATCGTGCTGTTGGTAACGCATCTCAATAGGAACCACATTATAGCGACCTCATATAGTGCTGTCGGCAACGCATCTCCATTAGAACTACGTTATAGTGACCTCCCATAGCGCTGCTGGTAACGCATCTCCATTAGAACCACGTTATAGCGACTTCATATAGCGCTGTCGATAACGCATCTCCATTGAAACACGTTATAGCGACCTTCTATAGCGTTGTTGGTAATGCATCTCCATTGAAACCACGTTAGAACGACCTTCTATGTTGCTGTTGGCAACGCATCTCCACAGGAACCACATTATAGCGACCTCATGTAGTGTTGTTGGCAACACATCTCCATAGGAACCACATTATAGCGACGTCATATAGTGCTGTTGGTAACGCATCTCAATAGGAACCACGTTATAACGACTTCATATAGTGCTGTCGGTAACGCATCTCCATTAGAACCACGTTATAGCGACCACATATAGTGCTGTCAGCAACGCATCTCCATTAGAACTACGTTATAGCAACCTCATAGAGTGTTGTTGGTAACGCATCTTCATTAGAACCACATTATAACGACCTCCCATAGCGCTGCTGGTAACGCATCTCCATTAGAACCACGTTATATCGACCTCATATAGTGTTGTTGGCAACACATCTCCATTAGAACTACGTTATAGCGACCTCATATAGTGTTGTTGGCAACACATCTCCATTAGAACTACGTTATAGCGACCTCCTAAAGCGCTGCTGGTAACGCATGTCCATTAGAACCACGTTAGAGCGACCTTCTATAGCGCTGTCGGTAACGCATCTCTATTAGAACCACATTATTGCGACCTCATATAGCGCTGTCGGTAACGCATCTCCATAGGAACCATGTTATAGCGATCTCATATAGTGCTGTTCGTAACGCATCTCCATTAGAACCACATTATAGCGACCTCATATAGTGTAGTTGGTAACGCATCTCCATAGGAACCACGTTATAGCGACCTCATAGAGTGCTGTTCGTAACGCATCTCCATTAGAACCACGTTATAGCGACCTCCTGTAGTGCTGTTGGCAACACATCTCCATAGGAACAACATTATAGTGACCTCATATAGCGCTGTTGGTAACGCATCTCCATAGGAACCACGTTATAGCGACCTCATATAGCGCTGTTGGTGATGCATCTCCATTAGAACCACGTTATAGCGACCTCATATAGTGCTGTCGGTAACGCATCTCCATTAGAACCACGTTAGAGCGACCTCCTATAACGCTGTTGGTAACGCATCTCCATTAGAACCACTTTATAGCGACCTCATATAGCGCTGTCGGTAACACATCTTCATAGGAACCACATTATAGCGACCTCATATAGTGCTGTTGGTAACGCATCTCCATTAGAACCACGTTAGAGCCACCTCCTATAGCGCTGTCGGTAACGCATCTCCATTAGAGCCACGTTATAGCGACCTCATATAGTGTTGTTGGCAACATATCTCAATAGGAACCACATTATAGCGACCTCATATAGTGCTGTTGGTAACGCATCTCCATTAGAGCCACGTTATAGCGACCTCATACAGTGTTGTTGGCAACATATCTCCATAGGAACCACATTATAGCGACTTCATATAGTGCTGTTGGTAACGCATCTCAATAGGAACCACATAATAACGACCTCATATAGTGCTGTAGGGAACGCATCTCCATTAGAACCACGTTATAGCGACCTCATATAGTGCTGTTGGCAACACATCTTCATAGGAACGACATTATAGCGACCTCATATAGCGCTGTCGGTAACGCATCTCCATAGGAACCACGTTATAGCGACCTCATATAGTGCTGTCGGTAACGCATCTCCATTAGAACCACGTTATAGCCACCTCATATAGTGTTGTTGGCAACACATCTCCATAGGAACCACATTATAGCGACCTCATATAGTGCTGTTCGTAACGCATCTCCATTAGAACCACGTTAGAGCGACCTCCTATTGCGCTGTTGGTAACGCATCTCCATCAGAACCACGTTATAGCGACCTCATATAGTGCTGTTCGTAACGCATCTCCATTAGAACCACGTCAGAGCGACCTTCTATAGCGCTGTTGGTAACGCATCTCCATTAGAACCACATTATAGCGACCTCATATAGTGTTGTTGGTAACGCATCTCCATTACAACAACGTTAGAGCAACCTTCTATAGCGCTGTTGGTAACGCATCTCCATTAGAACCACGTTATAGCGACCTCCTATAGCGCTGTCGGTAACACATCTCCATCAGAACCACGTTGTAGCGGCCTCCTGTAGCGCTGTTCCGTACCGCGCCCCATTCATCAAGAACGCATCCTGAGCACCATACGAAGTGAATGTAACTCAGTGTACGGTGCGATCGCAGCCGGCTGTCCCGACCGATTGTTAGCACAGGCCGACCTGAGAAATCGCGTCTGACGGGACGGCACCTCCCAACGGGAGATGGAGCGGCGCATGAAAACACCCCGGGGTGCACGAGTGACAGTTGAGTTGCTGCATCGGTGGATCATGCGAAGTATGTGGCTGTGGCGGTGGCTGGACGGTAGGAGGGCTCTATTATCCAGCAGTGGATTGCCCATGGATGATCGTGATTGTGATGATGTTGACGATGAACCGTGCATCAAAATGACCTGGCGATGTTGAGTCTGTGTATGTCAATGTGGGGAGCGGTGGCGCAGCGGTTAGCATGCTGCGCTGCATACCAGAAGCGGTTCTGGGCCTCCGCTAGGTCGACACAGCCTCGAATGAACACCTGGCGCGGCGTGTAACATCGTCACCACGAGGGAGACAACGGCGGTGGGGCGTGACTCTGGCCAGCCATCCCCTCGTGTACCGTGCCGGCCTTAATAGGTGCTGGCTAACAACAATTGCCCCCTGAAATCTGTTCATGCTACACGGGGAATACTTCGTTTCTTGAGTGTCATTATGTCGGTGCGTTGTTTGCATCTTAACAATTGGAGGCAGTGGCACCTCCAATAACAGCGTAGGGCAGAGGGGCGATCCACAGCACAGCAACGATCAGATCACCGGGCGGATAAAACGCAGAAAGTTTACACAGCAGGGGGCACAGGCGGTGCATCTCCCCAGTAATGACGGTCAGTCAACCCCATTGCACCTGCTGGGTGTGTCCCGTGACCTCCTGCACCCAGCCAGGCACAGCAGTCAACCCCATTGCACCTACTCTTTGGTTTATTCAGTAAAGTCACGTAGGTAAAATAAAATGAATGAAAACAACTAAATTAAATCACGACGTTTCGGAGGCAGCACAAGGTCCCGTCTTCAGGTGGAACAGTCACAGCAACATAGCTGTATCAAATGATACAGCAAAATAGCTGTATCAAGTGATGCAGCAAAATAGCTGTATCAAGCGATGCAGCTATTCTGCTGTGACTGTTCCACCTGAAGACGGGAGCTTGTGTTGCCTCCGAAAGGTCGTGATTTAATTTAGTTGTTTCCATTTATTTTATTTTACCTACGTGACTTTACCGAAAAAGACAAAGAGTATGAATCCTTGCAGTCACGAAAGCTTCCAATCTAGAACCCATTGCACCTGCTGGGTGTGTCCGGTGACCTCCTCCTTCACCTAGCCTGGCACAGCAGTCAACCCATGTCACCTGCTGGGTCTGTCCTGTGACCTCCTCCTGCACCTAGCCTGGCACAGCAGTCAACCCATGGCACCTGCAGGGTCTGTCCCGTGACGTCCTGCACCCAGCCTGGCACAGCAGTCAACCTGTGTCACCTGCTGGGTCTGTCCTGTGACCTCCTCCTGCACCTAGCCTGGCACAGCAGTCAACCCATGGCACCTGCAGGGTCTGTCCCGTGACCTCCTCCTGCACCTAGCCTGGCACAGCAGTCAACCCATGGCACCTGCAGGGTCTGTCCCGTGACCTCCTCCTGCACCTAGCCTGGCACAGCAGTCAACCCACGGCACCTGCAGGGACTGTCCCGTGACTTTCTCCTGCCAGCAGCGAGCCCTCGACCCTTCACGTGACGGCCTCAAAGTGCACCTAGCCTGGCACAAGCGCCGTGGTGATACCTAAACACGTATCCAAATGCCACGCCCCAAACTATCCACCCCACACACACACACACACCCACGCACATAACCACGCACGTACCCACGCACATAACCACGCACGAACCCACGCACATACCCACACACATAGCCACGCACGTGCTCACGCACGTACCCATAGACAAAACCACGCACGTACCCACGCACATAACCATGCACGTACCCACGCACATAACCATGCACGTACCCACGCACATAACCACGCACGTACCCACTCACATAACCACGCACGTACCCACGCACATACCCACACACATAACCATGCACGTACCCACGCACATAACCACGCACGTACCCACGCACATACCCACGCACGTATCCACGCACATACCCACGCACATAACCACGCACGTACCCACACACATAACCACGCACGTACCCACACACAAAACCATGCACGTACCCACACACAAAACCATGCACGTATCCACACACAAAACCATGCACGTACCCACGCACATAACCACGCACGTACCCACACACAAAACCACGCACGTACCCACACACAAAACCACGCACGTACCCACACACAAAACCACGCACGTACCCACACACAAAACCACGCACATACCCACACACATAACCACGCACTTACCCACACACAAAACCACGCACTTACCCACACACATAACCACGCACTTACCCACACACATAACCACGCACTTACCCACACACATAACCACGCACATAACCACGCACGTACCCACGCACGTACCCACGCACCCAAGCACGTACCCAAGCACGTACCCACACACGTACCCAAGCACGTACCCACACGAGTACCCAGCTCAGTTGAGTGCTTTACGGGGTGATCGTTGCCTTGTGTGTGGCTGTGCTGACACCACTCAAAGACAAATATCCCCGTAAAGCCTTAACAGACTGTAGGGGCAAGTGCTGTTAGCGAGCACCTATGAAGGCCGGAACGGTACACGAGGGGGTGGGTGGACAGCACCACGCCCGACCGCCTTTGTTTCCCCAGTGGCAATGTTGTTATCCACCGCACCAGGTACTCATTTTAGGCTGAGTCGACCTAGGGGAGGCCCGGGACCGGTTCAGATAATCGTCTCCGGTGTTGGCCGTGAGCGGGAATCGAACCCGGGTCGCCAGGTTCGTAGCACAGCGCGCTAACCGCTACACTATCGCTCACACATACACACACTCACAGACACATACACACAGACACATACACACAGACACACATAACATAACAACCGCCATTCGCCACTAAGTGGCGGTGACGTCACCACGACGCTTGTGCCAGGCCATGTGCACCTTGAGGCCACGTGAAGTGTCGAACGCCCGCCGGCCGGTCACGGTGCAGACCCACGTGCCACGGGTCGACTGACTGAGATGAGTGGCTGATGCACCACCTGTGCCCCCTACTGTGGCAACTTGCTGTGTTTTCGCCACCCGGCGCTCCGCTCATTGCTGTGAGCGTCGCTCCTCCGGCCTCTGTTGTTGTTGGAGGGCGATTGCCTCCAACTGCCCAGGAGCGTCCTTCACGAGCCTCCTCCACAGAGGCCGATCTTGACACCGCTGGTACTAGTCATCGGCAAGTACACTCAGCTCCACGTCCTCTTGTACCACATCACTCCATCTCTTCTCTAGCCCGTGCCGTGCCCGTTTAGCCCCCTCGATCCGGCCGAACAAAAGCTGTTTTGGCATGCGGTGGTTGGGCTTGCGGGCTGCATGACCCAGCCAACGCAGCCTTGCCTGCCGGAGGAGCTCACCGATGTGACTTTGTACAGATCTTTCAATGATGTTTGAGCTCCTCACACAATCCAGCCTGGTTAAACCGAGGATGGACCGTAGGGGAGTCCACGTTTCGCAAGCGTAGATAAGGAAGGGGATGACAATGGCTGAGAAATCCTGAAGCTTCATGTGGAGCGACAGACCAGGGTAGCTTCCACACAGTGTTACGCAGCCGATGAAAAGATAGTGCCGCTCAACTGATTCTGAGTAAGACCTCTGCTGTCAAACGGGAGCCGGTCATGCTGCCCATCACCAATTCGGAGTTGTATGAATGAGTGCAGCCAGCTATGGCTCTAAGGTTTGCTGTTACATGTTATGTATGTGGTTTATTGTTAAAAATTCGGTCAGAGTCCCTATGATCACAGTTACGTTGCATTTACGGCTTCATTTTTGATTTCGAAAACGTTTTTTTTTGGTTTGGCCATGTTTTTGTTTATTGTAGTACGGAGTTAGACTGATGGCCTTAATCTTAGTTGTCTTGTGGTTGTTGTTGTTGTTTGACTTGCATCCCACTTTGATTTTTGCACACAGCGTTGGTGTACGGTGCTATTTCAGGAATATTTTGTTGTTTTTTCCTGGATTTTCTGTTTGCACAGTCACACAAAGTCACTTTAAGATGCTTTCTTGTTCGTGTTTTTGTTTTTCGTTTGTTGTGGTTGCACCCGATTCAAGAACCGAATGGCTCACAGGGCTATACCAAATAAATGAAACTATGAAATGAAACTATGAAGCTGTGTCCGATATTACAAAATACCATTGCAGGTGCTTAATTTTGGTGGTGTTGATAGTGTGGCCCCACCTCTTAATTGCACACTCCAGATTCAGTAGCAGCACCTGCAGATTCAGTAGCAGCAATCACCAGATCACCGGCATGCATAGCGTTGACCAATAGGGAGCCATCCCTTGACTGCACCCGGCATAGATCAGTCTCCCTTTGCATCTGTACCAGATGGAAATTTATTTGGTACAGACATCGAAGGCTTCATGAACTACGTGATATAAATATATGTTAAATAATGTGGGAGCCAGAGGACGTTATTTTTGGTTCTATTCGGTAAAGTCACGTAGGTAAAAAATAAAACAACAAAAATCACGACGTTTCGGCCACAACACAAGCGGCCTTCATGAAGCGGCCTTCATGAAGGCTGCTTGTGTTGTGAAGGCCGCTTGTGTTGTGGCCGAAACGTCGTGATTTTTGTTGTTTTATTTTTTACCTACGTGATTTTACCGAATAGAACCAAAGAGTATGGATCCTTGCAGTCACGAAAGCTTCAAATCTTGAGCAAAAGGACATCACTATAGCACCCCAAAGGTGAACAGGGAATGACACCGACTCCCGGCCACATAGTTTTACCCTTTCCCACTCACCATTATGAAGGCCCTTATTGATCGTGAGCAGAGAGTCGGGGACTCCAAAAGGATGAAGAACAACCCAGAGCCCATGCCTATTGATGGTATCATAGGTCTTGACCAGGTCAATAAAGCAGAGATGTAGGTCTTGTTGAAATTCCGTACACCTCTGCTGTAGAAGATGGACAGAAACCACATTGGGGCTCCGCAAGCCTCTCCTCAGCGTGCCTGGCAAGGCGATGTTGAATAATCCTTGCCAGAACCTTTCCCGGCACACTGAGGAGTGAGAAGTCCCTGTAATTGTTACAGTCTGTGCGGTCCCCCTTCTTAAAGAAGGGGACAACCAGGGAATCCTTCCAATCCTGCAGAACCCGTCCAGTGGTCCAGACTGTTGCTATGATGTCTCGTAGGGCTGTCTGTGCACATACGCCACCCTCGCTCACCATTTATCTTGGGAGATCATCTCTAGCCGGTGCTTTTCCTGGTCTCAGATTGTTTGTTTTGCTGGACACACTATACTATACACTACACACACTACCCAATACACTACACTAGACACTACACTATATAATGCTATACACTACACACACTATGCTCTATACTACACTAGACACTACTATACACTCCACTATACACTGAACTATACACTACTATACACTAACCTTTACACTGCACACACCATGCTATATATATTACACTATACATTACTGTACACTACACTATACACCACTACACACATCAGACTTTTCCCTTCAACCAAACGGGAACCCTCTCATCGCTCACCACCTCCATCACACCGATCATCTCTCGCCATTCCGGCCATCCAGCCCCCCCCCCTCCCTCCCCCCCCCCCCTTGTTCTTGTTCTCGTCAAATTGGAAATGCCGAGCCGATTTTAACGTAACGGAGGTTTTTTGTGCAGTAATTTGGGTGATCGACACCATCGACTCACTACACTGAGCCTTTATGTGAGTCTATGGGTCTCTGTGTGAGTCGATGGGTCTCTGTGTGAGTCGATGGGTCTCTGTGTGAGTCTACGGGTCTCTGTGTGAGTCTGTGGGTCTCTGTGTGAGTCTACGGGTCTCTGTGTGTGAGTCTATGGGTCTCTGTGTGAGTCTGTGGATCTCTGTGTGAGTCTACGGGTCTCTGTGTGAGTCTGTGGGTCTCTGTGTGAGTCGATGGGTCTCTGTGTGAGTCGATGGGTCTCTGTGTGAGTCGATGGGTCTCTGTGTGAGTCTACGGGTCTCTGTTTGAGTCTGTGGGTCTCTGTGTGAGTCTACGGGTCTCTGTGTGTGAGGCTATGGGTCTCTGTGTGAGTCTGTGGGTCTCTGTGTGAGTCTACGGGTCTCTGTGTGAGTCTGTGGGTCTCTGTGTGAGTCGATGGGTCTCTGTGTGAGTCTACGGGTCTCTGTGTGAGTCTACGGGTCTCTGTGTGAGTCTGTGGGTCTCTGTGTGAGTCTACGGGTCTCTGTGTGTGAGTCTATGGGTCTCTGTGTGAGTCTGTGGGTCTCTGTGTGAGTCTACGGGTCTCTGTGTGTGAGTCTATGGGTCTCTGTGTGAGTCTGTGGGTCTCTGTGTGAGTCTACGGGTCTCTGTGTGAGTCTGTGGGTCTTATGGGGGGAAGGGAGTTTAGGGGGCTAGGTGTGCGAGCTCTCTGATTTACCCACACCCCAACTCAATCGAACCCAACCCTCTCCTAGCATATGGTGGGTAGGCGGGTGGGTAGGCGGGTGGGTAGGTGGGTAGGTGGATAGGTGGGTAGGTGGGTAGGTGGGTAGGTGGGTGGGTAGGTGGGTGGGTGGGTAGGTGGGTGGGTGGGTGGGTAGGTGGGTGGGTGGGTAGGTGGGTGAGTAGGTGGGTAGGTGGGTAGGTGGGTGGGTGGGCGGTGGTTAAAATAATCCAAGCGAAACCCCAGGGCAATAAAAAGGTCGCCGCACATCACGGGGCAAGGTGGCCGACTCATTCGCAAGAGGAGCGCGAGGCGAACCTCGCAAGGCGGTCGAGGTGACATTTTCACCACCGAGCCTCCGGGCTGCAAACGCTCATCTTCATCAAAGATTCAAGACAGAGTTAATCCCCCCCCTACCTTCCCCTCCTCCACCCTCTCTAACAACCCCGGTAGAGCCTCGATACATTATCGCCGTTTGCTGCGTCGAGCACTTGCCCCCTGCGACAACCCTACGGTGGCCCGGAGATTTGTCTACCTCCTAAGGTCAAATACAACGACAAAGACCACCACCTGCAACAGACTGTCGGGGCAAGTGCTGCGATAGCACGTGCCTTCGAAAAAAACCTACGGTGGCTGGGGGTTTTGTCCATCTCGGCGGGCAAATACAAATAACCCCACCCCTGTAGCCTGAACAGGCTGTTGGGGGCAAGTGCTGCGAGTAGCGAGTAGCATCAGCGTCAACCACTGTGGGGCGCGTAGAGGGTGGTGTGGCTGGGTGGGTGGCCCGGCAACACCCCGGGTCTCTGGCCAGGGGTTCGTGATCAGCGGCGCTAACCGCTGCGCCACCGCTCTCCTCGCTACGACGGTCTCTTCATCGCCACTATCGCCGCAGCCGCTACCATCACCATCAACAACAACAGCAACAGCAACATCGTCAACAACAGCAACTACAATAGAGGTTGTTTTGGGTTAGATCGCCACGCAAATGTTTTAATGTTGTGTCGTTAAAACCCGCCACCACCCGACACAGCCAACTAGTAAGGGTCGTCACGTAAACAGAACGTGGCCAATTCGTCACTAGTACAGCACTAGTGTGTAGTAGTGTAGTGTAGAGTGTATAGTAGTGTAGTGTAAAGTGTAGTGTATAGTGTAGTGTATAATAGTGTAGTGTATAACGTAGTGTATAGTAGTGTAGTGTATAGTAGTATAGTGTATTGTATCGTGAAGTGGGTAGTAGTGTAGTGTATAGTAGTGTAGTGTATAGTGAAGTGTATAGTAGAGTAGTGTATAGTGTTGTGTATAGTAGTGTATAGTGTTGTGTATTGTATAGTAGTGTATAGTGTAGTGTATGGTAGTGTAGTGTATATTAGTGTATAGTGTATAGTGAAGTGTATAGTAGTGTAGTGTATAGTGTAGTGTATTGTGAAATGTATAGTAGTGTAGTGTATAGTGCAGTGTATAGTAGTGTAGTGTATAGTAGTGTAGTGTATAATAGTGTAGTGTATAGTAGTGTAGTGTATAGTGTAGTGTATTGTATAGTGAAGTGTATAGTGTAGTGTATAGTGAAGTGTATAGTAGTGTAGTGTATAGTGTAAAGTAAAGAGTATAGTAGTGTAGTGTATAGTAGTGTAGTGTATAGTGAAGTGTATAGTAGTGTAGTGTATAGTAGTGCAGTGTACAGTGTAGTGTATAGTGTAGTGTATAGTAGTGTCATGTATAGTGTCGTGTATACTGTCGTGTATAGTAGTGTAGTGTATAGTAATGTAGTGTATAGTGTAGTGTATAGTGTAGTGTATAGTGTATTGTATAGTAGTGTAGTGTATTGTAGTATAGTGTATAGTAGTGTAGTGCATAGTAGTGTATGGTGTAGTGTATAGTGTAGTGTATAGTAGTGTAGTGTATAGTGTAGTTTATAGTAGTGTAGCGTATAGTGTAGTGTATAGTGTATAGTATTGTATAGTAGTGTAGTGTATAGTGTAGTGTATAGTGTAGTATACTAGTACAACACACCGTTGTGTTCGAGGGCCAAGCCACAACATTCACAATCTGGGTTACCACGTTTCGCCAGTAATCACAACCAGCTTCATCAGGCGACAGCCAGATTTGTGGAGAAGTCCACCTTCTTTCCTTCCTCATATAGAGGCGTAGACGTAGTGACTACGCTTCTGCACTTTTACGCAAAGTGTTGGGATTAATAAGTCAACGTACATGATGCATGAGCATTACGCGAGCCCTTTAACCTCGTGCTTTCCTGTCCATTGGGTGTACTAATATAGCCGTTCCAACGGTACGCAAAATATTGAAGTATGGTGCCCTCTATAGGCACGTATTTAAACAACGCGTAAGTTGACGATTCGCTTGCGCGCAGCGCTAAGTCGGTAGCTATCCGAACGGTGAAATTTTGTTTTTTGTTTTCTTCCGCACTGCGCCTAGAATCTGGCGGGCGAGCGAAATGTGCGAACGAGCGAGCGTTTGGTGAAGTATGGTCGAGCAAACAAGCTTGACCGGTACGGCGAGACTTCATACAGCCAGCAGTGAATTGGCAAAGAGGGGGGGGTGGGGGTGGGTAAGGGCGTAGAGGGAAGGTTGTCTGGAATTTCGGGGTTAGGGGTTGGGTGGCTAGGAGATGTTAACAAACCTCGCCTGGTATGCAGGAGGTCGTGGGTTCGATCCCGACCCTAACATCTGCTGCTGTATATTTGGAGTTTGTGTCTCTCTCTCTCTCAGTCTCTCTCCCCCCGTGGTGAGATGTTAACTGCCTCGCCTGGTATACAGGAGGCCATGGGTTCGATCACGATCCGAACACCTGCTGTATATTTGGAGTTTGTGTGTCTCTCTCTCCCCCCGTGGTGAGATGTTAACTACCTCGCCTGGTATACAGGAGGCCCATACTCATAGAAACCCATCGACCTATAGAGACTCATACTCATAGAGACCCATTGAGACCCATACTCATAGAAACCCATAGATCCATAGAGACCCATACTCATAAAGACCCAAAGAGACCCATTCACCCAGAGAGACCCATAGACACCCAAACTCATAGAGACCCATAGACACTCATACTCATAGAGATCCATTGAGACCCATACTCATAGAGACCCATACTCATAGAGACCCATATAGACCCATTCACCCAGAGAGACCCATAGACACCCATACTCATAGAGACCCATATACACCACTACTCATAGAGATCCATTGAGACCCATACTCATAGAGACCCATAGAGACCCATAGAGACCCATTCACCCAGAGAGACCCATAGACACCAATACTCAGATACCCATAGACCCATAAAGACCCATACTCATAATGACCCATAGAGACACATACTCATAGAGACCCATAGACCCACATAGACCCATTCACCCAGAGAGACCCATAGACACCCATACTCATAGATAGCAATAGACCCATAGAGACCCATTCACCCAGAGAGACCGATAGAAACCCATACTCATAGAGACCCATAGACCCACGAAGATCCATAGACCCATATAGAATCATAGAGATCCACAGAGACCCACGTAAACTTATATCAGCCAATTACTGTAAACGCGTGTTTATACATACTCATAGAGACCCATGGACCCACAGAGACCCATAGACCCACAGATACCTATAGAGACCCATACTCATAGAGACTCATACTCGTAGAGACCCATAGACCCACATGGATCCAGAGACTCATATAAAACCACAGAGACCCACTGGAACTTAATTCAACCAAATGCTCTGAACGCACGTTTTTTTTCTAAATGTTGAGATAAAGACTCAGAGGGCCCGGAGAAAAATTCACGCCAGGGAGAGAGAGAGATTGAACCCACCCAGATATACAACAGCTACCGTCACGGTCGTGATCGAACCCACGACCTGCTGTATACCAGGCGAGGTAGTTAACATCTCCAAAGCCACCGGGAGAGAGAGAGAGACGCAGACTGAAGATTATACGACGGGCATCGTCATGGTCGGGATCGAACCCACGGCGTCCTGCGTACCAGGCGAGGGAGTAAACATCTCCAAAGCCACAAGGAGAGAGAGACGCATACTTCAAATATACAGCAGCAGGCAACGTCAGGGTAGGGATCGAACCCACGGCGTCCTGCGTACCAGGCGAGGGAGTAAACATCTCCAAAGCCACGGGGAGAGAGAGAGAGAGACGCATACTTCAAATATACAGCAGCAGGCAACGCCAGGGTCGGGATCGAACCCACGGCGTCCTGCGTACCAGGCGAGGGAGTAAACATATCGCGTCCCCATTCGAGCGGCGACCTCTACCGAGTTTGACGAATTATTGCTGTTCTCAAGCAAGAGCTCAAAGATGCCTCTGGGGGGTGGGGGGGGGGGAGCCGGTAGCTCGGTGGGGGCTTTAGCCGCCCAATAAAATAGCTCAGAGTGGTTTAGGGCGGGAGGGTGGAGGATGAATGGACGAGGTTGATGGGCGTGTGACTGTGCGCGGGGAGCGGTGGTGCAGCGGTTAGCGCTACGCTGCGCTGCGAACCCCAGACGCTCGAGTTCGATTCCCGCTCACGGCCAACACCATTGACGATTATCTGTACCGGGCCTCCCCTAGGTCGAGTCAGCCTCAAATGAGTAACCTGGTGCGGTGCGCAGTAAACATCGCCACAGGGGAGACAAAGGTGGTGGGGCGTGGTGCTGGCAACCCACCCCCTCGTGTGCCACAGTGCCGTAAACCTTAGTGGTGCTTACTCACTAACAGCACTTGCCCCAACAGTCTGGGTAAGGCTATACGGGGGATATTTATCTTCGTTGTGCCTTTATTTCTGTCGCTCCACACGAAGCCCCGGGTCTTCTGGGCCACGGTCATGCCCTCCCTTCCCTTTGCTCGCGAAACGTGGAGCCCTGCCAATGATCCATCCTGGGTTGAACCAGCAATGATGGATAACGTCGTTAGGAAGCTCACAGATCCTTGTAAGATGTGGACACATGTTCCTATCGGTGCGCTCCTTCGGCAGGCAAGGCTGCGTTGGCTGGGTCATGTAGCCCGCATGCCCAGCCACCGCATGCCTAAACAGCTTTTGTTCGGCCGGATCGAGGGGGCTAAACGGGCGCTGCACGGGCTAGAGAAGAGATGGAGTTGATGTGGTACAGGAGGACGTGGAGCTGCGTGGACTTGCCGATGAATGGTACCAGCGGTGTCAAGATCGGCCTCTGTGGAGGAGGACGGCTCGTAAAGGACGCTGCTACTGGGCAGTGCCAGGCTAGGTGCACCTTGAGTAGGCTACAGGCCCAGTTGGAGTTAGTCGCCCCTCCAGCAACAGCAGAGGGCAGGCGAGAGCGAGCGACGCTCACAACAACGAGCGGAGCGCCGGGAGGTATAAAACGCAGCTGATGCATGCGCCAGTCAAATGCCAACATAACGTGTAGGGCGATGTTTCACGACCAAAGATGTGTTGCTATTCTTTAGGATTTAAGTTATATCCTGGCGAAAGAATGACATTGATTCTGTGTTCATAGCTACCACCTCTTCGCTGTCTCTGTGCTAATTATTAATTCATCATCATCATTATTATTAGTCCAGTTGAATGTCTTTCAAATGTCGTCTCCAGCCTTTAAAACATGAAACCCGACATTCAATTGCTCGACGGATAACAAGAGGAGAACAAAAAAGCGCCCCCTGTAGCCAGCTACCCGGCTAGCTCCTTGGATGGCTATGGCCCCGCAGCAGTCAATGCTAGTGGATGAACACGGTTGGCTACGTACGGTGCGATAGAAGTTCAACACACACACACACACAGCACGGTTGGCTATGTACGGTGCGATAGAAGTTCAACACACACACAGCACGGTTGGCTACGTACGGTGTGAAAGAAGTTCAACACACACACAGCACGGTTGGCTACGTACGGTGCGATAGAAGTTCAACACACACACACATAGCACGGTTGGCCACGTACGGTGCGATAGAAATTCAACACACATACAGCACAGTTGGCTAAGTACGGTGTGAAAGAAGTTACACACACGCACATAGCACAGTTGGCTACGTACGGTGCGATAGAAGTTCAACACACACACACAGCACGGTTGGCTATGTACGGTGCGATAGAAGTTCAACACACACACACACATAGCACGGTTGGCTACGTACGGTGCGATAGAAGTTCAACACACACGCGCATAGCACGGTTGGCTACGTATGGTGTGAAAGAAGTTCAACACACAGCACGGTTGGCTACGTACGGTGCGATAGAAGTTCAACACACACACAGCACGGTTGGCTACGTACGGTGCGATAGAAGTTCAACACACACGCGCATAGCACGGTTGGCTACGTATGGTGTGAAAGAAGTTCAACACACAGCACGGTTGGCTACGTACGGTGCGATAGAAGTTCAACACACACACAGCACGGTTGGCTACGTACGGTGCGATAGAAGTTCAACACACACACACACACATAGCACGGTTGGCTACGTACGGTACGATAGAAGTTCAAAACACACACACATAGCACGGTTGCACACACCACACACGCACACCAAAGACCCCGCTGCATAGCCCCAACAGACTGTAGGAGCAAGTGCTGTTAGCGAGCACCTATGAAGGCCAGAACGGCACACGAGGAGGGGTGGGTGGCCAGCACCGCGCCCAGCCGCCTTTGTCTCCCCAGCACCAGGTACTCATTTGAGGCCGAGTCGACCTAGGGGAGGCCCAAGACCGGTTCAGATAATCGCCACTACCGGCGTTGGTGGCCGTGAGCGGGGAATCTAAATCGAGCGTCTGGGGTTCGCAGCGCAGCGTAGCCTGCTAACCGTTGCACCACCGCTCCCCACAGACACACACAGGTACAGACACACAGGTACACAACTAGCGCGTGTCTATTTATACCGTCGCGATAATGACCCCCGTACAGACACTCGTGTCCATTCATGCGGCACTGAGTGGATGCTGGTGGTCCAATTTGTTATCTGCTGTTGCACCACCACCCCCACTACCACCACCACCCAATTTCCCGTGAGGACACAGAGAGAAGAGGACGGGGGGGAAGGGTGAGGAGCATATTGCACATTGGGAGATAGGTAACACAGATGACTAATCACCGGGCATGGCACACACCTAACTGGGTATCTCCCACACACACACAGACACGTACATACACACAGACACGTACACGTACACACACAGACACGTACACACACACACCTAACTGGGCATCTCCCACACACACACACAGAGACACGTACATACACACAGACACGTACATACATACACACAGACACGTACATACACACAGACACATACACACAGACACGTTCACACAGACACGTACACACAGACACATACACACAGACACATACACACAGACACGTACATAGACACGGACATACACACAGACACGTACACATACATACACAGCCACATACATACAAACAGACACATACATACGCACAGACACGTACATACATACACACAGATCACGTACATACACACAGACACATACACACACAGACACGTAAAAACAGACACACAGACCCGGACATACACACAGACACATACACACAGGCACGTACACACAGACACGTACACACAGACACATACACACAGACACATACACACAGACACGTACATACACACAGACACATACACACAGACACGTAAAAAACAGACACACAGCCCCGGACATACATACACACAGACACGTGCATACACACAGACACATACACACAGACACGTACACACAGACACGTACACACAGACACGTAGACACAGACACACAGACACATACACACAGACACATACACACAGACACGTACATACACATAGACACGGACATACACACAGACACGTACACATACATACACAGCCACATACATACAAACAGACACATACAGACACACAGACCCGGACATACATACACACAGACACGTACATACACACAGACACATACACACAGACACGTACACACAGACACGTACACACAGACACGTAGACACAGACACACAGACACATACACACAGACACATACACACAGACACATACACACAGACACGTACATACACATAGACACGGACATACACACAGACACGTACACATACATACACAGCCACATACATACAAACAGACACATACACACACACAGACACGTACATACATACACACAGACACGTACATACACACAGACACATACACACACGGACACGTAAAAACAGACACACAGACCCTGACATACACACAGACACACACACACAGACACATACACACAGACACACACACACAGACACATACACACAGACACATACATACACACAGACACATACATACATACACACAGACACGTACACAGAGACACATACACACAGACACATACACAGACACATACACACAGACACATACACACAGACACATACACACAGACACATACACACAGACAGACACACAGACACATACACACAGACACATACACACAGACAGACACACACACACCTCACTGGGCACCTTCCAGAGCAAGATGGCAGCAGCAGCCATCTTTGCTCGATCGCTACTTTCCCTCCTGCGATCCCCTCACCTCCCCGACTCTTTCTTTTCTTCTCTCTTTTATCTTCTTCTATTTTTCTCCCCTTATTTTTTGATTGTTTTTTTTCTCCTTTCTGTTCGCATTTCTCCTTCTTCACTGTTTTTTTTTTCCCTCCCTTTCATTTTCATCATCTCCCTCTCCTCTATCGCCCTCATTCATTCCCCGTCCTCAAACCACTTTTATCATTTCTTCGGCTCCCTATTTTTGGCGACGCATTTGTGGGTTTTTTGTTGTTGTCGTTGTTGTTTAGCAGAAGCGCCGCTCCCCCCTTCACACTTTTCCTACCTGCCTCCCCCCCCCCGAACCACTGGGCGACCCCGCCCACCGTAGGCCAACGCGTCGGGCGGCCGCGTGTGACCCCAAGGCGTCCCGCGGCACCGGGAAGTCGCCGTTGGGCTTCGCGTGGTCCCGAGGATCGGGAGGATTCGGTCCCCTTACCACCACCCACCACCACCCCCCACACACACACACACACATTCACCACCACGGGGGAAGTCTTTGCCATGTCGGCGAAGCGTCGCGTCCGTCGCAAGCGAAGCCGGGACGAGGCCGCTCGTTCTTTGTCGTGAACTCCATCGCCTTGGCCACCCCCCTCCCTTTCAGTCATTCCAGGCTCCAGCCACTCGCCGCCCCCCGGGTTGTCTTCCCAAAGCAATGTTGGCTGATCACCTTTCAGCGCACCCTCCCCCCCCCCACCCAAAACTACGACCAGAACCTATCCCAAACCCGCTTTTTCAATCGACCTTGCCTTGCCGCATCAAAACGACACCACGTACAATGATCCAATTTCTTCATTTCAAATTGTTGTCAAGCTGCGTGCAATTGTATAATTGTTGTAAAGCGCCTTGGTAAAGGCGCTATATACACATAATTAAGATAAGATAAGATCTCCTCCACACATACACACAGACACGTACACACACCTCATTGGGTATCCCCCATACACAAAGACACGTACATACACACACAGCACTGGGTGTCAACAACAACAACCGCCATTCGTCACTAAGTGGCGGTGACGTCACCACGACGACGCTTGTGCCAGGCCATGTGCACCTTGAGGCTACCACGTGAAGTGTCGAACGCCCGCTGGCAGGAGGTCACGGGGCAGACCCAGGTGCCAAGGGTCGACGGACTGAGATGAATAGCTGATGCACCACCTGTGCCCCCTACTGTGCCAACTTGCTTTGCTTTAGCCACCCGGCGCTCCGCTCGTTGTTGTGAGTGTCGCTGCTCCGCCCTCCATTGTTGTATGGAGGGCGACTGCCTCCAACTGCCCAGTAGCGTCCTTCACGAGCCTCCTCCACAGAGGCCAATCTTGACACCGCTTGTACCAGTCATCGGCAAGTCCACTCAGCTCCACAACCTCCAGTACCACGTCACTCCATCTCTTCTCCAGCCTGTGCCACGCCCGTTTAGCACCCTCGATCCGGCTGAACAAAAGCTGTTTGGGCATGCGGGGATTGGGCATGCGGGCTACTTGGCCCAGCCAACGCAACCTTGCCTGCCGGAGGTGCTCACCGATGGGACTTTGTACAGATCTTTCGAGGATGTGTGAGCTCCTCACACAAACCAGTCTGGTTAAACCCAGGATTGATCGTAGGCAGGCTAGCCTAAATGTTTCTAACCGGCGAAGATATTCCATTAGGGGGGTCCACGTTTCGCAAGCATAGAAAAGGGAGGGAATGACTGTGGCCGAGAAGACCCGAAGCTTCATGCGGAGCGACAGACCAGGTAGCTTCCACATAGCGTTATGCAACCGATGAAATGATAATGCCGCTCGACTGATTCGGAGTGAGACCTCTGCTGTTAAACCGGAGCCGGTCATGAGCACACTGCCCAGGTATGGGAAACTCTCCAATCTCTCCATAACTGCCCCATCACCGATTGGGAGTTGTGGGGGTGGAGTGCCCAATGGTACAAAATACCCAGGCAGGTGCGTCGTTTTGGTGGAGCTGATGGTAATGCCCCATCTCTTAGTGGCACACTCCAGTTTCAGCAGCAGCGCCTCCAACTCCTCCTCTGAGTGAGCTGCTATTACCAGGTCATCGGCATACATAACGTGGTTGACCAATAGGGAGCTATCTCTTGTGCGCACCCGGGCATCGATCAGCAACCCATTGTATCTGTACCAGATGGAAATTCCCCCGGCACAACTACTGAAGGCTTCACGAACTAATTGGTTGAAATAGATGTTAAATAATGTTGGAGCCAGAGGACATCCCTGTCGCACCCCAAGGTGTACAGGGAATGGCTCTGACTTCCGGCCAAGTAGTTTTACCCGGGCCTGTTCACTATCATGAAGGTCCTTATTGAGTGTAAGCAGAGGATCAGGGACTCTGAAAGCACAACCCAGAGCCAAGGCCTACTGATGGCATCATAGGCCTTGACCAGGTCAATAAAGCAGAGATGTAGGTCTTGTTGGAATTTCCTACACCTCTGCTGTAGCAGGCGGACAGGAAATATGGCATCTGTGCAGGACCGCCCTTTCCTGAAACCGCATTGGGGCTCTGCAAGCCTCTCCTCAGCGTGCTTGGTAAGGCAATGTTGAATAATCCTTGCCAGGACCTTTCCCGGCACACTGAGGAGAGAGATGCCCCTGTAGTTGTTACAGTCTGTGCGGTCCCCCTTCTTAAAGAGTGGGACCACCAGGGCATCCTTCCAATCCTGGGGAACCCTACTCTTTGTTTTTTTTTCGGTAAAGTCACGTAGGTAAAATAAAAGAAAAGAAAACAACTAAATTTAATCACGACGTTTCGAAGGCAACACAAGCTTCCGTCTTCAGGTGGAACAGTCACAGCAGAATATCTGTGTCAAGTGGACAGCTCTGAGACAGCCGGGATTATATACAGATTAAGGGGGGGGGAGGAGCCAAGAAGGAACGTGGGTGGGGGGGAGGGCTGAGTTAAGCCGCCTTTTGTTATGCTGCAGGGGATGTTTTGGGGGAGCGATGGTGCGCTGAAAGAAAAGCCCAGACTGGTGGTATGATGTCATGTAGGGCAGTCTACGCATAAATGCCACCCTCCCTCAGCATTTCGCTTGGGAGATCATCTCTTGCCGGTGCCTATCCTGGTCTTAGACTCTGGATCGCCTTCATGTCTTCCTCAAGAGATGGCACCTCAGGCAGTCACTCACAGGGGGTGATTTCCTCCTCCAATATTTGAGGCACCGCAGCCTCAGCAGAGTCATCCCCACTTTGTCCGATGATGTTTTCCAGGTCGAGGGATTCCCCCTCCCCCAGGACCTCACAAAAATGCTCAGCAAATCTGTTAACCTGTTCCTGGGGGTCGGAGATTGGATCATCGTTCTTTCCCCTAATGATGGCAATAGGTGTGGCACTGCAGGTTACTTTTTTGATGGAGTTAAATAGGGATTTGTGTTCGAGGGCCATTGAGGCAGACTCCATCTCCTCAGCAACCCGCGACCACCACCCATCCTTGCAGCGCCTCACGGCTCTCCAAACCTCCGAGCGAAGGCTGCGGTAAGCCTCCTCATTCTCTGACGTGGGATGCTGTAGACGATTAGAGTGGGCCTGTCGCTTTTACTCAACCATCCTGAACACCTCCTCTGTCAGCCAGGGTCTCTGGGGAGGTTTGCACCGCATACCCAAAGCAGCCATTGCAGCTGCATGAGTCACAGTCCTTAACCTCGCCCATTTACCCTCGACATCAGGAGGAGTGGGGGACGAAGTTGAGACCAGGCCACCTTAGGTTGGAATGGTGTCCTGGGTGTACACCCACCACTGGGGTGGAAGAATGGCAGGCGCATCTTAAAGATGACAAGTCGATGGTCAGAGGGCAGATCAGCTCCACGGTAGGTCCTGGTGTCAAGGACATGGGCTCGCATCCGCTGGTCAGTCACTTTGTAGTCCAGCAGATGTTCTTGCTTGGACTCGGCATGCATCCATGATGTTGTGTTGATGCGCAGATGCCGGAACATCGTGTTGGTAATTATAAGCCCATGGGCTGCACAAAAATCTAGCATCCTCCTACCGCTGTTATTGAGCTGATCTGGTCCATGCCTTCCAATCACTCCAGACCAGGTGCCATCATCATGACCAACTCGGGCATTGAAGTCACCCAACAAGATGACTCTATCCCGAGGGGCCACTTTAGCCAGCACCTGTGACAGGAGGTTATAGAAGGCATCTGACTCATCGGCCTTGCCTGCATCCCTCCACGGATGTTCATCTTCGGTGGGGGCATAAGTAACCACGACCACCACTCCTCGCCTCCGGTTGATGGGAAGACGAGCCCAAAGTAGCCTGGGGCTTACAGCTTTCCACACCTCCTCGCCACGCTCCCATACAAAGCTCCCCCATTTAGCCTCAACAGACTGTAGGGGCAAGTGCTGTTAGCGAGCACCTATGAAGGCCGGCACGGCACACGAGGGGGTGGGTTGCCAACACCACGTCCGGCCGCCTTAGTCTCCCTAGTGGCATTTCCATGTTTAACTGGACTTCCATGGTGAACTGGGCTCCCATGGTAAACTGGACTTCCATGGTGAACTGGACTTCCATGATGAACTCAACTCCCATGGTAAACTGGACTTCCATGGTGAACTGGACTCCCATGGTGAATTTGACCCCCATGGTAAACTGGACTCTCATGGTGATTTAGAATCCAACGTTGAACTGGACCCACATGGGAAACTGAACTCTCATGGTAACTGGATTCCCATGGTAAACTGAACTCCCATGATAAACTGGACTTCCATGGTGAACTGGACTACCACGGTAAACTGAACTCCCATGGTAAACTGGACTTCCATGGTGAACTGGACTCCCATGGTGAATTTGACTCCCATGGTAAAGTGGACTCTCATGGTGATCTAGAATCCAATGTTGAACTGGACCCACATGGGAAACTGAACTCTCGTGGTAACTGGACTCCCATGGTAAACTGAACTCCCATGATAAACTGAACTCTCGTGGTAACTGGACTCCCATGGTAAACTGAACTCCCATGATAAACTGGACTCCCACGGTAAACTGAACTCCCATGGTAAACTGGACTTCTTTGTTGAGACACTGCTGTGGCACCTGTGAAGGCTACCGGCACTGTGGCACACGATGGGGTGGGTGGCCAGCACCACGCCCGGCTGCCTTTGTCTCCCCAGTGGCAATGTTTACGACACACCGCCACCAGGTCACTCATTTGAGGCTTAGTCGACCTAGGGGCAGACCCAGGACCGGTTAAAATATTCGTCGCTGGTGGCGTTAGCCGTAAGCGGGAATCGAACCCATGCGGCCAGGTTCATAGCGCAGCATAGCGCTAACCGCTGCAACACCGCTCCCCACACCGCTACACACGCACTCTAACACACACACTCACACACACACCCTCACACTATCTCTCTCACAATCATCATCATCATCTCTCTCACTTGGGCCCCGCCACTCAAGGGACTTGGGGCTTAGGGGAGGAGGGGGAGGATCATGAAACATGTGGAGGGTATAAAAGACACGGCGCTGATTCCGCTGCTGCTGCTGATGATGATGCTGCTGATGATGATGCTGATGATGATGATGCTGCTACTGGCTTGGTGAGGAATCGTCATCATTGATGATTATTATATTTGGCGTAGTTTTGTGTATTATTTGTGTGTTGAACTTCTTCCGCACCGTACGTAGGCAACCGTGCTATGTGTGTGTGTGTTTAACTTCTTTCAAACCGTACGTAGCCAACCGTGCTATGTGTGTGTGTGTGTGTTTAACTTCTTTCGCACCGTACGTAGCCAACCGTGCTAATCGGAGTTCCAGTGAAATTAGTTCGTCAATCTCGATGACGAACAGTGACTTTTAAGTGGCACCACACAGCTCCCACTGGCTTCCCCATATCGGAAGGGAAGAGCGTTCCAGACGGCCGCCGAAGCAGCGGCGGCCTCTGAAAGCGACCGCGAGATGCTGTGACCCACCGCGACTGCGATCGGCGCTTTAGCCGTGGGCATGTGTACTGTGTGCATGAATCCTAATGGTTCCACAGGTGGTGAGTGAATGGGTGAGTGGCTGGGTGAGTGAGATTTGCGGTGGTGGTGGTGATGATGGTGGTGGTGGTGGTGATGGTTGTCCACGTGTAACAGATCTTGTGATGATGATGATGGAGCTGATGGCGATCCAGATGTTACAGATTTTTGTGATGATGATGGTGATGATGGTTATGATGATGATGGTGATGATCCACGTCCAACAGATCTTGTGATGATGATGGTGATGATGGTGATCCACATGTTACAGATCTTGTGATTATGATGGAGCTGATGGTGATCCAGATGTTACAGATTTTTGTGATGATGATGGTGATGATGGTTATAATGATGATGGTGATGATCCACGTGTAACAGATCGTGTGATGATGGTGATGATGGTGATCCACATGTTACAGATGTTGTGATGATGATGGTTATGATGGTAACCCACAGATCTTGTGATGGTGATGATGGTGTTCCATGTGTAACAACACTTGTGATGGTGAGCGGAAGCGTACGCATATGTTATAAGGTGCATTCAAAAAATGTCCACAGACTTAGGGATGTCTCGTGGAAAGACATTCCATAGCCCGGGGGCTACACGGGGACAAATATCGGGTCACCCATTGACCGGAACCTTCGACCTGGGAATACAGAGAGAAGATCAGCATCATGCCAAGATCAGCATCATGCCCAGACCTTTGGGCCCTTGAGGGGACATATGGGCGTGCAGCATGTCAACGATGTAGGCTGGGGCAAGATGGTTTCACCGCTTTGTTAAGTTAACAATGGGATGTTAAACTCTATTCTACGTGAAACTGGAAGCGAGTATAGGGAGGCCAAAACGATGCGAAGAAAGCGTTCTTGTTAACACCCTGGCCAGCTGCATGTCGAGCATGCTCCAAATTGATTAGCACCTTCTTAAGACGTTACAATAAGTCTATGCGAGATGAAATTTAGGCACGAGCCAGCTTTTCTGCACCTGAGGCATGGAAAAAAAGATCGGACACGGGAAATATTCCGAAGATGGGAAAATGAAGTATTTTTTTTTTCTAATAAGAGCCTCGAAGGACAATTCGGGATCACAGATGACCCCCCCCCCCCCCCGAGATGTGTGACTCCCTGTGCCGAACTGATTACGGGACCGTCAGTCACAATGTCGAAAGGTGCAGCTTTGTAAAGTTGGCGTGATGACCCAATGAGCATCGCCTCCTCTTTAAACACCGTTCGATTGGAGGAAGTTTTGTCACAACCAACTTTCGTTGGAAACCAGCGCCAAAGTAAGCATGCAGGCAGACAAAGGGGTACCGGACCCAGCATGCAAGTGCATTTGAGCGTCAGGGCGCATAGCAGTGACACTTTAGGCCGAGATTTCGGAGCAAATTAATCCAGTGGGACCATATGAATGGAAACGAGAAGAGGGCCAATGACTTAGCCCTGACGAACCCCAAATGAACACGTGCCTGGGAGCAGATTTCAGATCTCCCATGCGTACAAACTGTTCTCGATTAGCTAGATGAGGTCTGGACCAACGGACAGCAGTTCCTGAAACCCCCCATGGATGCTTTCCGAGATGTCACGATCGACGGTGTCAAAGGCTGAACTCGGATTCAGCAAAAGCAAGAATACTGGGCGAGCCAGAGTCAAATTTCGATTTAAAGCTTTCGTGACTGCAGGGATTCATAATCTTTGTTCTTTCGGTAAAGTCACGTGACTCTACCGAAAGAACCAAGAATATGAGCCAGAGTCAGCAGCGATCAACGCTTTGACTCAGAGATGTCTCAGTGTGCTGTGTCCGGCTCTGAACCCAGACAGGAACGGATCCAGCAATTCACGGGTGGACAAGCGGTGGTTCAACTGCAAGGTAGCCAGGCGTTCAAGCTTGAACCGCGGATAGGAAGGGTAGATTGGAGGTGTGGGCGATAATTACTTTGAACCTCAGAATCAAGGCCGGTGAGGGGTGACAACTGCATGTTCGAAGGTGGAAGACGCAATAAGAGGGTTGACAGATTGATTAAAAATGTTGGTTACAAATGGGTAAAGTAAATGGAAAAGTTATCGAATTGATTTGGTGGGGCAAGGAATCGAGCAAGCAAAAAGGTGGATCGGGACCGAGCCACCAAACCAGCAATGGGTGATAGGGCAACCTTGAAAAATTCGAATAAGCGAGTCCTCAGGGATAGCGGGGACATTTTTGGAATAGGGGCAGGGGAAGGAGATTGAGGTAACTCGGTGTCGGATGTTATACATTCTATCCAAGAAGAATTTGATAAATGTATCGCGTTTATCATTGGATTGGTAAGAGGATGGCTGAGATGGTGGCTTTATCATCCGATCAAATGCAGCAAAAAGTGCTCTTGGGTTATGAACATTGTTCGCAATTAGATTTGAGAAGAAACACGCTCTAGCCTGGTGACTGATGATGTTTCAAAAATCTACAAATGGACTCTAAGACCGGATTTGATCCAAGTCCGTTCAAATTTTCGCACGGTTACTTTTAAGGAGTGGAGCCCATCAGGAAGCCAAGGCGCAGATTGAGCAGTAGATATTTCCGTGGATTTAAGTGGGTGCAAGGCATCAAGGATGGATCTGAGAGAATCATTATCAACCTTCACCACGTCATCTAGAGCTAAGTATTGATCATAATCGTCACCATCTTGTGATGGTGATCGTGATGATGGTGACGATGACGGTGATCCACGTGTAACAGATCTTGTGATGGGGATGATGATGGTGATGGTGATCCACGTGTAACAAATCTTGTGATGGTAATGATGATGATGGTGATCCACGTGTAACGAATATGGTGATGATGATCGTGATGATGATGGTGATCCACGTGTAACAAATCTTGTGATGGTAATGATGATGATGATGGTGATCCGCGTGTAACGAATATGGTGATGATGTTCGTGATGATGGTGATCCACGTGTAACAAATCTTGTGATGGTAATGATGATGATGGTGATCCACGTGTAACGAATATGGTGATGATGATCGTGATGATGGTGGTGGTGATGTTGATGGTTTATTGATTATTGATTCCATTCAGATTTCTCACCAACCCAGGAGGATGTATTTTGCGAGCTTTCAAGTTCGTCAAAAACCCAAATCCCTTCATTAATCACACGGTGCGTGACGTGAAAAGGAACGGGATTTATAGGCGACTTTTCGGGCAATTGCCCTTCTTCACGGCACATGAATAAAGTGCACAAGATATGTCCCCCTCGGGATGACATTGAATGGAAGAATTCTCCGAATATCAACTCTGAAAGGCAATGACAGGTGATCCGTGGTGATGAGAATGATGATGATTATGATGGTGGTGGTGATGGTGGTGGTGGAGACAGAAGGTTCATAGTGTGTGTTGTAAGTCTGGGCACTTCAGAGACAGCTGCACCATAAAAACCACCACAACCACCACCACAACCACAACCACCTTTCTCCATCTCACTAATCTCCATCACCACCCACCAACGGGACCCCTGACGATACCACCATCACCAACGTTGCCATAACCACCACCACCACTACCATCACTATCACCACCATCCATCCACCTATCACCACCACCACATCACCGAGCATCGCTAATCTTTATCCATCACCTACCACCACCACCACCACCACCGCCACTTCGCCCAGGATCTCGGATCTTTACCCGTCATTCACCACGACCACTCTAAGTACTTGGGACTCTGTCACCACCACCATGGACTCGAACTCATCTTCGTCGTCTTCCGGCTCCGGCACGCTCATCTTGATCGCCGGCCTGCTGCGAGAGCCGGCCGGCACGCGGCCGCTCGTCTTCACCGTCGTCCTCCTCCTCTACGCGGTGGCGCTCGTCGGCAACCTGCTGCTGTGCGCAGCCATCTACCGCGACCCGCGCCTCCACAGGCCCATGTTCATCCTGCTCGCCAACCTGGCCATCAGCGACGTCGTCGGCTGCTCCGCCACGCTGCCGCGCATCATGCGCGACCTGGCGGCGCCCAACTTCATCACGGTGGGCGAGTGCGTCGCCCAGATGCTCGCCATCCAGTTCTACCGCGCGCTCGAGTGCTACGTGCTCACGGCGATGGCGCTCGACCGCTACGCGGCCATCTGCAGGCCCCTGCGCTACCACGCGGTCGTGACGAACGGGCGTGTGGCCACGGCCAACGCGGCCACAGTGGTCGTGTCGGCGCTGCTTGTCTCGGTGCTGCTCATCCTCACATCGAGGCTCAACTTCTACAACTGCGACAGGCCCAAGGCCGTGTACGCGGCGCAGTGCGACAACGTGCAGGTGAGCGGAGGGGTCCGCGTGAGTGTGTGCCCAAAAGGAAACAATGCTTTCCACTGGCACATCCGAGCCGAGCCAGCATTGTACAGGTGTTTTTTTTTTGTTTTGCTTTCCACTGGCACATCCGAGCCGAGCCAGCAAACTTCGGGGTTTTTTTTTTTCCTTTTTTCCTTCCACTGGCACATCCTAGTCAAGCCGGCATGGTACGGGTATTTTTTTTCTTTCTTCCACTGGCACATCCGAGCCGAGCCAGCATTGTACAGGTGTTTTTTTGTTTTGCTTTCCACTGGCACATCCGAGCCGAGCCAGCAAACTTCGGGTTTTTTTTTCCTTTTTTCCTTCCACTGGCACATCCTAGTCAAGCCGGCATGGTACGGGTATTTCTTTTCTTTCTTCCACTGGCACATCCGAGCCGAGCCAGCATTGTACAGGTGTTTTTTTGTTTTGCTTTCCACTGGCACATCCGAGCCGAGCCAGCAAACTTCGGGGTTTTTTCCTTTTTTCCTTCCACTGGCACATCCTAGTCAAGCCGGCATGGTACGGGTATTTTTTTTCTTTCTTCCACTGGCATATCCGAGCCGAGCCAGCATTGTACAGGTGTTTTTTGTTTGTTTGTTTTGTTTACCACTGGCACATCCGAGCCGAGCCAGCACGGTACATGGAGCGACCACCCAGGTGGCAAAGCCCCGGAATGGCAAAGCTTTATGGCGGACATACGGTTGATCACCGGTTATCCGCCACCGCCGCGATTCTCCTGCGGTTTCCAACGTCACGCGGCGAAACAGCTCCGAAGGCTGTGACCCGGTCCGGCGAATCGGCACCGTGTAGCGTGTGAGGAAAAAAAGTAGCTACACTTGATTTCGTTGCCAAATATTACAGACGGTGATCGATGCGCTGCACGCAACTGAAACGACGGAACACACTATATTTGCTTAGCTCTTTCGGTAAAGTTACGTTGAAGGGAAACAATAAAATAATAAAAAATATATATAAAACAATAAAAATTCTCACGACGTTTCGACCATAACGCAAACGGTCATCATCAGGTCGAAACGTCGTGAGAATTTTTATTGTTTTATATATATTTTATTATTTTGTTGTTTCCCTTCAACGTGACTTTACCGAAAGAGCCAAGAATATGAATCACTGCAGTCACGAAAGCTTTAAATCAAAACGGAAACACTGTGTGTATTGTATGCACATAACGCCATGATGGAGAGTACTCTCTGGTTCTATTGGGTAAAGTCACGTAGGTAAAAAATAAAATAACAAAAATCACGACGTTTCGGCCACAACACAAGCGGCCTTCATCAGGTGAAGGGACGAGACTGTCTGGAGGACAGCGCTGGAGTGAAAAAAGCCACGCTCAGATCACGACCTTTAAGCTGTGTGAGAAGAAACAAAGCGCCTTGACAAAGGAATTAGCATAGAATTTAGCATTGAAATAGCTGAGTAATTAGCTTGTAACTGGTCACAGAAATAGCTATGTTAAAGTCAGAGCATATACATTCACCGAGGCACCTAGTACAAATCAAACAGGAGAAATCAAACAGAATTTCGCTAAATTCTACTGTTTGATTTGTACTAGGTGCCTCGGTGAATGTGTATGCTCTGACTTTAACATAGCTATTTCTGTGACCAGTTACAAGCTAATCACTCAGCTATTTCAATGCTAAATTCTATGCTAATTCCTTTGTCAAGGGGTGCCTTTGCAGATGTGTATGCTTTAACTTTAACATAGCCATTTCTGTGACCAGTCACAAGCTAATCACTCAGCCATTTCAATGCTAAATTATATGCTAATTCCTTTGTCAAGGCGCTTTGTTTCTTCTCACACAGCTTAAAGGTCGTGATCTGAACGTGGCTTTTTTCACTCCAGCGCTGTCCTCCAGACAGTCTCGTCCCTTCACCTGATGAAGGCTGCTTGTGTTGTGGCCGAAACGTCGTGATTTTTGCCATTTTATTTTTTACCTACGTGACTTTACCCAATAGAACCAGAGAGTATGGATCCTTGCAGTCACGAAAGCTTTAAATCTAGAAATGATGGAGAGTCTTCGAGAGTGGAAGTGGTAAGCGCGGCACACGGTAACACGTTCCCACTTCCGCCCGCCCCGGCGCAGCTTCTCAACTTCGCATGCAGCGACGGCACGGCCAACAACGTGTACGGCCTGGTGCTCACCACCTGCACTGTGGGCCTGTCGCTGGCCGTCGTCTCGTTCTCCTACGCGAGCATCATCTACGAGTGCCGCTTCCGGGGAACGCGCAGGGACACGGCAGCCAGCAAGGGCCACCAGAAGGCCATGCAGACGTGCGTCACCCACGTGCTCGTGCTCGCCGTCTTCTACCTGCCCGTCCTCTTCCTGGTCACCTACAATCGCGTGGACAAGTTACTGCCCATCCCGGACGCCGCTCGCCAGCTACTCGGAGGGCTCTTCTACATCGCCCCGCCGGCGCTGAACCCCATCATCTACGGGGTGCGGACAGGAGAGATCCGCAAGGCCATGCTCAGGATCCTGCTCTGCAAGTTCGGACGCGACTCCGTGACGCCCGGCGACGAAGGGCACTAGCGGTGCCAGTGATCCGGCACGGTTCGGGTGGTTTATTTTTCTTCCCTCCCGCCACCACCCCCCCCCCCCCCCTTACTGTCACATCCGAGCCGAGCCAGCGCAGTATGGGTGTTTTTTTTTTCCACTGGCATACCCGAGCCGAGTCAGCAACGTTCGGGTGTTTGTTTTTTTTTGTTTTTTTTTTCTCACCACGGGCACATCCGAGCCGAGCCAGCACGGTATGATTGTTGTTTGTTCAACTGGACATCTGCCCAAGCTGTGCCGGAACCAAACCCTGATGAGCAAGCCTGGCATCAACGAGAAGACGTCTGAAACTGGCTCGGGGCCAAGCAGGGCCAGGGGCAGCGCAAATGAAGCGTCCATTGCATTGTGACGTCTTCACCGCGTCGTCTGCACACGTCAAGGTTCATATCGTGTGACATCAGAGGCACGGCTCGGCTTCGACGTTGGATAAACACCTCGACGCCGCGCACACGTACACACACCTTGTGTATACACACACACACACACACGGCTCCCTCACGTTTCTCTCTCTAACACACACTTGACACATATGTATGTACGTTGAGCTTATTTTGCACCGTACATAGCCAACCATACACGCCTCACACATCACACACACACACGAGAACCTGAACTCATACACAAAACACACCTCACTCGCACAAAGGACACGTGACACTCGCCCACACAGTACAAACAAAGATCAAAGATCCCCGGTATAGCCTTAACAGACTGTTTGGGCAAGTGCTGTTAACGAGCACCTATGAAGGCCGGCACGGTACACGAGGGGTTGATTGGCCTGCACCACGCCCGCCCGGCCGCCTTTGTCTCCCCAGTGGCGATGTTTACACACCTCACCAGCTACTCATTTGAGGCTGAGTCGAGCTAGAAGAGGCCCAGGACTAGTTCAAATAATCGCCAACGGTGTTGGTCGTAAAGCGACAATCGAAGTCAGGTGACCAGGTTCGTAGAGCCACGTGCTTACCGCTGCCCTACAGCACCACACACACCCTCTCTCACACACTCGAGGGAATTGAATGTATCAAAGCACGTGGTCAATTGTATCAAAGCACGCGGTCAATTGTATCAAAGCACGTGGTCAATTGAATCAAAGCACGTGGTCAATTGTATCAAAGCACGTGGTCAATTGTATCAAAGCACGTGGTCAATTGTATCAAAGCACGTGGCCTATTGTGGTCACGGTGTCAACTTCACGTATTTATTCGGTTCTCTGTGAACGCGCATTTAATAATTCGATGTATTATCGATGATTCGCGTATGGTACACTTCCTCAGTGTTCACATTAAAACACACCCATCCATATAATCTATACATAGACACGTATCATTATTATTATTGTCGTAGTATATCAAAGCGGCTCTGTCGCGCAGAGTGGAGATCTCGGATTGTTCGAAGGTATTGGCGGCTAAATTTCGATTTAAAGCTTTCGTGACTGCAAGGATTCATCTTCTTTGGTTCTTTCGGTAAAGTCACCACCACGTAGAATGAGAATAAAATAATAAATTGATAAAATAAAATAACACAATAAAATTCTCACGACGTTTCGGCCACAACACAAGCGGCCTTCATCAGGTGAAGTGACGAGACTGTCTGGAGGACAGCGCTGGAGGGTTCGCTCCAGCGCCATCCTCCAGACAGTCTCGTCCCTTCACCTGATGAAGGCCGAAACGTCGTGAGAATTTTATTGCGTTATTTTATTTTATCAATGTATTATTTTATTCTCATTCTACGTGGTGACTTTACCGAAAGAACCAAAGAAGGTATTGGCGGCGTCCGGGGCACGGAGTTGCCACTGGACATCGCCGCGGCTGCTGACGTGGGATTTTTGGCTCATTGATAACGGAAGCCCGAGACGAGGGCAGCCTCCGTCGGGTTGTGCCAGAATGCGACCTCCGCACGGGTGAGTTTTAACGAAACGCGTGTTGACGACTTACTTAGATGCGAACCGTGCCCGTCCAATGCTCGGCCGAGCTGCTGATCTCGTCAGCAGCAAAGAGCTATACACCAGCATCAGCATCCGGGGGTCATCCTCGCAGCAGCAGCAGCGGCTTCGTCATCACGATCATCAGTCATCACGACCATTAACTTCTGGCTCAGTCATCGAACAAAGGCGGTGCTCACCGCATCATCATCATCAGCACCATCATCATCAATACCATCATCATCATCATCACCCTGATCATCACCATCATCATCATCCCGCGGCGCTTTCAGATGAAGCTGCTTCCACGGCCGTCCATCTGAGACACTCTTCCTTCCAATATCAGGAAGCCATTGCGAGCTAAGATTCAATTTTAAATCGTCTAGATTGACAAACTCATTTCTTTTATAACTGCTTTTGGTGTTTAGTTTGTTGTCCCATCGTCACACCTCCGATTACATGGTTGGCTACGTACGGTGTGAAAGAAGTTCAACATATATACATAGCACGGTTGGCTACGTATGGTTCGATGGATGTTAAACATACACCTTCCTATTCTTGGTTCTTTCGATAAAGTCACTCTTCAACGTGACTTTAACGAAAGAACCAAGAATATTAATATGAATTAATGCAGTCACGAAAGCTTTAAATCAAAATACACCTTCTTTGGTTCTTTCGGTAAAGTCACGTAGAATGAGAATAAAATAATAAATTGATAAAATAAAATAACACAATAATATTCTCGCGACGTTTCGGCCACAACACAAGTGGCATTCATCAGGTGAAGGGACTAGACTGTCTGGAGGACAGCTCTTTACCAATTGTGCTGAGAGCCAATGAATTAGTTATTCATAGCGCGTGAGCAGAAACCGGAGCACATCCGGAGGAGGAAACAGCACTCGTGCGAGTAGGCAACGTTCCATTCCATACAGAAGGAACAAATGGAGATTAGTCCACACACTTTGCTGCTCTACCGCCTTGTACACGGGCAGAGCCCAGGGGTACGGCGCCTCCTTGATACCCACCCACGGGCAGAAGGGAGTGAGATGGAACAGATGGAGATTAATCCACCCACGGGCAGAAGGGAGTGAGATGGAACAGATGGAGATTAGTCCACCCACGGGCAGAAGGGAGTGAGGTGGAACAGATGGAGATTAGTCCACCCACGGGCAGAAGGGAGTGAGATGGAACAGATGGAGATTAATCCACCCACGGGCAGAAAGGAGTGAGATGGAACAGATAGAGATTAGTCCACCCACGGGCAGAAGGGAGTGAGGTGGAACAGATGGAGATTAGTCCACCCACGGGCAGAAGAGAGTGAGGTGGAACAGATGGAGATTAGTCCACCCACGGGCAGAAGGGAGTGAGATGGAACAGATGGAGATTAGTCCACCCACGGGCAGAAGGGAGTGAGATGGAACAGATGGAGATTAGTCCACCCACGGGCAGAAGGGAGTGAGATGGAACAGATGGAGATTAGTCCACCCACGGGCAGAAGAGAGTGAGGTGGAACAGATGGAGATTAGTCCACCCACGGGCAGAAGGGAGTGAGGTGGAACAGATGGAGATTGGTCCACCCACGGGCAGAAGGGAGTGAAATGGAACAGATGGAGATTAGTCCAACCACGGGTAGAAGGGAATGAGATGAAACAGATGAAAATTAGTCCACCCACAGGTATAATGCAATAAGATGAACCAGATGGAGATCAGTCCACCCACGGGCAGAAGAGAATGAGATGGAACAGATGGAGATTAGTCCACCCACGGGCAGAAGAGAGTGAGATGGAACAGATGGAGATTAGTCCACCCAGGGGCAGAAGGGAGTGAGATGGAACAGATGGAGATTAGTCCACCCACGGGCAGAAGGGAGTGAGATGGAACAGATGGAGATTAGTCCACCCACGGGCAGAAGGGAGTGAGAGGGAACAGATGGAGATTAGTCCACCCACGGGCAGAAGAGAGTGAGGTGGAACAGATGGAGATTAGTCCACCCACGGGCAGAAGGGAGTGAAATGGAACAGATGGAGATTAGTCCACCCACGGGCAGAAGGGAGTGAGATGGAACAGATGGAGATTATTCCACACATGGGTAGAAGAGAATGAGATGGAACCGATGGAGATTAGTCCACCCACGGGCAGAAGGGAGTGAGATGGAACAGATGAAGATTAGTCCACCCACGGGCAGAAGGGAGTGAGATGGAACAGATGGAGATTAGTCCACCCATGGGCAGAAGGGAGTGAGATGGAATAGATGAATATTAGTCCACCCACGGGCAGAAGGGAGTGAGATGGAACAGATGGAGATTATTCCACACGCGGGTATAAGGGAATAAGATGGAACAGATGGAGATTATTGCACACATGGGTAAAAGAGAATGAGATGGAACAGATGGAGATTAGTCCACCCACGGGCAGAAGGGAGTGAGATGGAACAGATGAAGATTAGTCCACCCACGGGCAGAAGGGAGTGAGATGGAACAGATGGAGATTAGTCCACCCACGGGCAGAAGGGAGTGAGATGGAACAGATGGAGATTATTCCACACATGGGTAAAAGAGAATGAGATGGAACCTATGGAGATTAGTCGACCCACAGGTATAAGGGAATGAGATTAAACAGATGGAGATTAGTCCAACCACGGGTAGAAGGGAATGAGATGAAACAGATGAAGATTAGTCCACCCACAGGTATAAGGGAATGAGATGAAACAGATGGAGATTAGTCCAACCACGGGTAGAATGGAGTGAGATGGAACAGATGGAAATTAGTCCACCCACGGCTAGTAGAGAGTGAGATGGAACAGATGGAGATTAGTCCACCCACGGGTAGAAGGGAGTAAGATAGAACAGATGGAAATTAGTCCACCCACGGCTAGAAGAGAGTGAGATGTAACAGATGGAGATTAGTCCACCTACGGGTAGAAGGGAGTGAGATGGAACAGATGGAGATTAGTCCACCCACGGGCAGAAGATAGTGAGATGGAATAGATGGAGATTAGTCCACCCACGGGCAGAAGGGAGTGAGATGTAACAGATGGAGATTAGTCCACCCACGGGCAGAAGGGAGTGAGATGGAACAGATGGAGATTAGTCCACCCACGGGCAGAAGGGAGTGAGATGGAACAGATGGAGATTAGTCCACCCACGGGCAGAAGGGAGTGAGATGGAACAGATGGAGATTAGTCCACCCACGGGCAGAAGAGAGAGAGGTGGAACAGATGGAGATTAGTCCACCCACGGGCAGAAGGGAGTGAGGTGGAACAGATGGAGATTAGTCCACCCACGGGCAGAAGGGAGTGAAATGGAACAGATGGAGATTAGTCCACCCACGGGCAGAAGGGAGATGGAACAGATGGAGATTATTCCACACATGGGTAGAAGAGAATGAGATGGAACCGATGGAGATTAGTCCACCCACGGGCAGAAGGGAGTGAGATGGAACAGATGGAGATCAGTCCACACACGGGCAGAAGGGAGTGAGATGGAGCAGATGGAGATTAGTCCACCCATGGGCAGAAGGGAGTGAGATGGAATAGATGGAGATTAGTCCACCCACGGGCAGAAGGGAGTGAGATGGAACAGATGGAGATTAGTCCACACGCGGGTATAAGGGAATAAGATGGAACGATGGAGATTATTGCACACATGGGTAGAAGAGAATGAGATGAACAGATGGAGATTAGTCCACCCACGGGCAGAAGGGAGTGAGATGGAACAGATGGAGATTAGTCCACCCACGGGCAGAAGGGAGTGAGATGGAACAGATTGAGATTAGTCCACCCACGGGCAGAAGGGAGTGAGATGGAACAGATGGAGATTAGTCCACCCACGGGCAGAAGAGAGTGAGGTGGAACAGATGGAGATTAGTCCACCCACGGGCAGAAGGGAGTGAAATGGAACAGATGGAGATTAGTCCACCCACGGGCAAAAAGGAGTGAGTTGGAACAGATGCAGATTAGTCCACCCACAGGTAGATGGGATTGAGATGGAACAGATGGAGATTAGTCCACCCACGGGCAGAAGGGAGTGAGATGGAACAGATGGAGATTAGTCCACCCACGGGCAGAAGGGAGTGAGATGGAACAGATGGAGATTATTCCACAGATGGGTAGAAGAGAATAAGATGGAACCGATGGAGATTAGTCCACCCACAGGTATAAGGGAATGAGTTGAAACAGATGAAGATTAGTCCACCCACGGGAAGAAGGGAGTGAGATGTAACAGATGGAGATTAGTCCACCCACGGGTATAAAGGAGTGAGATGGGAACAGATGGAGATTATTCCACCCACGGCTAGCAGAGAGTTAGATGTAACAGATGGAGATTAGTCCACCCACGGGTAGAAAGGAGTGAGATTGAACAGTTGGAGTTTAGTACACACACTTTTGCTGTACCGTCTTCTACCTGGCAAAGCCATGAGGTTCCACCACCCATCCGCGTGTGGTCCACCAACCCTCGCTGATGATGATGATGGTGATGATGATGATGGTGGTGATGTTGATTGATGACGATGATGATGGTCAAGCCGCTGCTGTTGCGAGCATGACCGCCGGGAGAGTAGCTTGATGATGCCGATAGCTCATAAGTCTTGATTTAAAGCTTTCGTGACTGCAGCGATTCACATTCTTGATTCTTTCGGTAAAGTCACCACCACGTAGAAGCGAAACAATGAAATAATAAAAATATAAAACAATAAAATTCTCACGACGTTTCGACTGCAACAAAAGCAATCAAGAATATATATATATCGTTCATAAGTCCTTTGCTATAAATCGCCGCGCGATGCAACGCAACGAGGCTCCACGGTCAGCACCTTAACCCACGACCTCCTGCATGCCCGTCGAGGGAGACAACATCTCGGACAACTTATCGAGCTGTCAGACAGCCGCAGTGACCCCGCCCGTCCGTTCCAGAGCCTTAAATTACTAACCAAATTGTGGAGGGGAGAGGGGGATTGCGTTAAAATGAAGAGGCCGGAAAAGCGCCCCATCGCGCTAAACAAAAAAGAAAATGCAAGCGATGCCGTTTCTGTTGTTGGGCATCGGGCAGGCAAGGCAGCAGGCAGTGGCGGTGGTAACGTGAGCCTCGGATGAGCGGGCGAACAAAGCGCTTAATTTGCTCGCCACGAGAGACGACCGTTGACGGGAGTCTCTCGCGCGTGCGATTCAATCCTACTCTGGAGTGACCACACCACCCGCGCGTGTCTGGTCCGACTGAACCACTCCACCCGAGGAACGTCGTGCACGGGCTAAAGAAGTGCGAGGAATTTTTTTTCTGGGTTGTTGTTGTTGTTGTTTTCCACACCTAAGATGGAACAGATGGAGATTAGTCCAACGAACGGTGTAGAAAGGAGTGAGATGGAACAGATGTAGATTGGTCCAACCACGGTGTAGAAAGGAGTGAGATGATAACAGTTGGAGATTAGTCCACACACGGTGTAGAAAGGAGTGAGATGGAACAGATGGAGATTAGTCCATCCACGGGTAGAAGGGAGTGAGATGAAACAGTTGGAGATTAGTCCACACACGGTGTAGAAGGGAGTGAGATGTAACAGATGGAGATTAGTCCACACACGGTGTAGAAAGGTGATATGGAACAGATGGAGATTAGTCCATCCAGGGGTAGAAAGGAGTGATATGGAACAGATGGAGATTAGTCCATCTACGGGGAGAAGAGAGTGAGATGGTAACAGTTGGAGATTAGTCCACACACGGTGCAGAAAGGAGTGAGATGGAACAGATGGAGATTAGTCCACACACTGTGTAGAAAGGAGTGAGATGTAACAGATGGAGATTAGTCCACACACGGTGTAGAAAGGTGAGATGGAGCAGTTGGAGATTAGTCCACCCACGGTTAGAAAGGAGTGAGATGGAACAGTTGTAGATTAGTCCATCCAGGGGTAGAAATGAGTGAGATGGAACAGATGGAGATTAGTTCACACACGGGTAGAAAGGAGTGAGATGGAACAGATGGAGATTAGTCCATTCACGGGTAGAAAGGAGTGAGATGGAACAGATGGAGTTTAGTCAACCCACGGGTATAAAGGAGTGAGATGGAACAGATGGAGCCACCCACCCCTCCCCCCCCCCCCAAATTAGCGATCTACTTTAATCTAAATTGTCTTATGGTTGTTATTGTTTGAAGTGCATCCCACTGGGATTTTGTGTGTGTGTGTCAGAGACCATGTGTCTCTTAGTCGATATGTGTGTCTTCGTAAGTCCATATGTGTGTGTGTAGGTCAATGTGTGTGTGAGTCTGTGTATGTGTGTGTGTGTGAGTCGATATGTGTGTGTAACTCCATGAATGTGTGTCTAAAGTCGATGTCTGTCTGTGTAAGTCCATATGTGTGTGTGTGTGTGTAAGTCGATGTCTCTGTGTGTGTGGGCTCAATGTCTGTGTGTGTTGGTCGATGTGTGTGTCTGAACTGAACTGAACAAGAGGCTGCCGTTGTTCTCTGGAGTGTCTTATCACGCGCTGCTTAAACCCGAGTAAATACAGGGTTGCTTCAAAATAACATTTTCAACACTTCCTGAAAATTTGCAACAATACCACTAGAAATGTGCCAGCGTTGACAATGATGGCGCACACGAGTGGGAGACTCCTAGACTTTTTGAAGGTATTACGATTACATTTATGCTATATTCTTGGTTCTTTCGGTAAAGTCACCACGTAGAAGGGAAACAATAAAATAATTTAAAAAATCTGGAACAATAAAATTCTCACGTCGTTTCGAATGCAAAGCAAGCGATCATCATCAGGTGTGAAAACCACAGCAAGAAAATTAAAAAAGAAAGTGGCGGATTTTTAACGTTAGCACCACGGAGAGCGATTTGGCAGTTATTCAGATGGACGAGTCCATCTATGTTCGGAAAAGAGGAGAGGGGGGGGAGACGAAAATAATGGATGCCGTCTGAAAGCCACCGTAAGCTTGAGAAATCAATTAAGACCCGAAATAGTTTATGAAAATCCCTTCTACGTGGTGGTGACTTTACCGAAAGAACCAAGAATATGAATCCCTACCGTCACGAAAGCTTTACATTTATACCCTGTGGTTCTTTCGGTAAAGTCACGTAGGTAGAAAATAATAATATATCACGACATTTCGATCGCAGCGCAATCAATCGATTTCGCTTCGATCGCAACGCAAGCAATCGATCAATCAATCAAGCAATCGATTGCTTGCGTTGCGATCCCAAAGTCGTGATCTATTATTATTTTTTCCACCCACGTGACTTTACCGAAAGAACCCAAAGGCCATGGATTCCTGCAGTCACGAAAGCTTCGAATCAAGATTGAACATTGCATTTGTTATCATGTCACGGTGCATTATCCTTTATTAATTCTATTAAAAACCGTAGTCCCATGTAAGTGTTAACCGTTGTTTTGAAGCATCCTGTACTACACTGTACACTAATGCTGGAGTGACTCGTGGCAGCCAGCTATGGCCCTAGGGTTTGTTGTTACACGTTATTTGTGTAGTTTATTGTAAAAAAAATTCGGTCACAGTTTCTATGATCACTGTTGCATTGCATTTATGGCTTTTATTTTGGTGATTTCGAAAACGTTTTATGGTTTGGCCATGTTTTTTTTGTTGTAGTACAGAGTTAGACTGATGGCCTTAATCTAAGTTGTCTTGTGGTTGTTGTTGTTTGACTTGCATCCCACTGGGATTTTTTTCACACAGCGTAGGTGTACGGTGCTTTTTCAGGAATATTTTGCTGGGTTTTTTTTATACCCTGGATTTTCTGTTTGCACAAAGTCGCACATAGTCACTTCAAGATGTTTTTCCTGTTCGTGTTTTTTTTGTTTGTTGCGGATGCACCCGATTCAAGAGCCGAATGGCTCACGGGGCTATACCAAAATAAATGAAACTGAAAACTGAAAAAAGAAAATACACTGCACACTACACTAGAAACAGGTTGCCTCAAAAAAAATGTTAACCCTTCCGCTGAGAATTTGCAACAATAACCACAATGAACGCTGTGGCCCCCAGGGCTCTGTAGGGCACCTGGAGAAGATTCCGGGGCAGTGCGTCGGTAAAGTCACGTGGGTATCAAATAAAATAAATCGCGACGTTTCGGGCGCAGCACAAGCGAAAGAAGCAAACAGTGTGGATCCTTTCAGTCACGAAAGCTTCAAATCAAAAGTGGGAGACATATTCTTGGTTCTTTCGGTAAAGCCACCACGTAGAAGGGAAACAATAAAATAATAAAAATATATTTTTATTGTTTTATATTTTTATTCTTTTATTGTTTCCCTTCTACGTAATAAAAATAGATTTGTATTGTTTTATATTTTATTATTTTATTGTTTCCCTTCTACGTGGTGGTGACTTTACCGAAAGAACCAAGAATATAAATCCCTGCAGTCATGAAAGCTTTAAATCAGAACTGATTTCACTTATCTCTAACGGGTGAACCGATGAATGTGAACTCAGTGTTCATCGGAATTCAACGAGAGAACATTCTTCGGGAGCCCAGATCTCACCGAGAGATAACGAAGCAGACAATGAAGAAGGGAATGGAAACACGGAAATAAATTTTGATTTAAAGCTTTCGTGACTGCAGGGATTCATATTCTTGGTTCTTTCGGTAAAGTCACCACGTAGAAGGGAAACAATAAAATAATAAAAATATAATTTTATTGTTTTATCTTTTTATTATTTTATTGTTTCCCTTCTACGTGGTGACTCTTTGCCATTTCACACCTGATGATGATTGCTTGTGTTGCAGTCGAAACGTCGTGAGAATTTTATTGTTTTATATTTTTTATTATTTTATTGTTTCCCTTCTACGTGGTGGTGGCTTTACCGAAAGAACCAAGAATATGAATCCCTGCAGTCACGACAGCTTTAAATCAAAATTCACCCTGTATTTGTTTAATGCCGACTGTCTGCTCCTGCTGCTGCTCCTGCTGCTGCCTGCCGGGACTCCGCTGGTGCACTGCACGGACGTTGTGGTGGACGTCGTCGGCGATGAGTGGGACTCGACCGTGGTTACCTCCCACGCTTCTCCCTCCTGGCTACCCTCCCTCCCTCCCCCCCTCGCCCCATCTTCGTCTTCCCAAAGCAATGTTGCTTCGTTACCCCCGCAACTACCACCAGGCCCTATCCCAACCCCTCCCTATCAATCCACCTTAGCGTCACTGCATCGACACCGCACCAGCACGTACGTACAATGACCCAGTTGTTCATTTCAAATTGTCACCATGCCACGTGCAATTGTTGGCAACCCCCCCCCCCCACCCCCGTGTGCCACAGTAGCGGCCTTCACCGGTGCCGCTCGCTAACAGGTGTTTTTTTTTCTGGAAGACTTTGCCGTTTTTTCCCTGGATTTTTCCGTTGCGCGTAGCAGTCGCCTTAAGATGTTTTCTTGTTCACGTTTTTTTGTTTTTTTCTTCTTTGGTTCTTTCGGTAAAAAGTCACCACGTAGAATGAGAATAAAATAATAAATTGATAAAATAAAATAACACAATAATATTCTCACGACGTTTCGGCCACAACACAAGCGGCCTTCATCAGGTGAAGGGACGAGACTGTCTGGTAGGACAGCGCTGGAGTGAAAGAGCCAACGTGGCTCTTTAGGTAGGACAGCGCTGGAGTGAAAGAGCCACGTTCAGATCACGACTTTTAAGCCTCAACTTCAGCACCTCTAAGCTATCCGTGGTGCTGAAGTTGAGGCTTAAAAGTCGTGATCTGAACGTGGCTCTTTCACTCCAGCGCTGTCCTACCAGACAGTCTCGTCCCTTCACCTGATGAAGGCCGCTTGCGTTGTGGCCGAAACGTCGTGAGAATATTATTGTGTTATTTTATTTTATAAATTTATTATTTTATTCTCATTCTACGTGGGTGGTGACTTTACCGAAAGAACCAAAGAAGATGAATCATTGCAGTCACGAAAGCTTTAAATCGAAAGTTTTTTGTTTTGTTGCGGTTGCACCCGAGTCAAGAGCCGCATGGCTCACAGGGCCATAAAGTGAGGGAAAAAATAGTTATTTGATCCCCTGCTGATTTTGTACGATTGCACAATGACAGAGAAATAATCAGTCTGTAATTTTAATGGTAGGTTTATTTGAACAGTGAGAGACAGAATAACAACAGCAAAAATCCAGAAAAACGCATGTCAAAAATGATATGAATTGATTTGCATGTTAGTGAGAGAATTAAGTATTTGACCGGTCTGCAAAACACGACTTAGCACTTGGTGGCAAAACCCTTGTTGGCATTCACAGAGGTCAGACGTTTCTTAAAGTTGGCCACCAGGTTTGCACACATTTCAGGAGGGATTTTATCCCACTCCTCTTTGCAGATCTTCTCCAAGTCATTAAGGTTTCGAGGCTGACGTTTGGCAACTCGAACCTTAAGCTCTCTCCACAGATTTTCTATAGGATCAAGGTCTGGAGAATGGCTAGGCCACTCCAGGACCTTAATGTGCTTCTTCTTGAGCCACTCCTTTATTGCCTTGGCCGTGTGTTTTGGGTCATTGTCATGCTGGAATACCCATCCACAACCCCTTTTCAATGCCCTGGCTGAGGGAAGGAGGTTCTCACCCAAGATTTGACGGTACATGGCCCTGTCCATCGTCCCTTTGATGCGGTGAAGTTGTCCTTTCCCCTTAGCATAAAAACAACTCCACGAGGTGAGATCTTGCATGGAGCCCCAGGCCGAGGGAGATTGACAGTTTTTTTGTGTTTCTTCCATTTGCGAATAATCACACCAACTGTTGTCACCTTCTCACCAAGCTGCTTGGCAATGTCTTGTAGCCCATTCCAGCCTTGTGTAGGTCTACAATCTTGTCCCTGGCATCCTTGGAGAGCTCTTTGGTCTTGGCCATGGTGGAGAGTTTGGAATCTGATTGATTGCTACAGGTAACAAGCTGAGATTAGGAGCACTCCCTTTAAGAGTGTGCTCCTAATATCAGCTCGTTACCTGTATAAAAGACACCTGGGAGCCAGAGATCTTTCTGATTGAGAGGGGGTCAAATACTTATTTCCCTCATTAAAATGCAAATCAATTTATAACATTTTTGACATGTGTTTTTCTGGATTTTGTTGTTGTTATTCTGTCTCTCACTGTTCAAATAAACCTCCCATTAAAATTATAGACTGATCATTTCTTTATCAATGGGCAAACGTACAAAATCAGCAGGGGATCAAATACTTTTTTTTCCCTCACTGTACCTAATGAATGAAACTGATAATGAAACTGAAACTGATACAGCACTTGCCCCGACAGTATGTTACAGGTTTAACATGCAGCGGACTTTCGCCACCAATAATATTATTATTCCTAATAAAGTTTTTGGGGTTAGATCGCTTGAGTGTAACTGTTGTGTCGTAACCCTCCACCACCCGACACAGCCAGTTAGTAAGGGATTTGTCACGTAAACAAAACGTCAATTAAATTTAGATTTAAAGCTTTCGTGACTGCAAGGATTCATCTTCTTTGGTTCTTTCGGTAAAGTCACGTAGAATGAGAATAAAATAATACATTAATAAAATAAAATAACTCAATAAAATTCTCACGACGTTTCGGCCACAACACAAGTGGCCTTCTTCAGGTGAAAGGAACAGACCTGTCGGGACGACAGACGTTTGTATTATGGGACGACAGGTCTGTTCCTTTCACCTGAAGAAGGCCACTTGTGTTGTGGCCGAAACGTCGTGAGGATTTTATTGTGTTATTTTATTTTATTTTATTAATTTATTATTTTATTCTCATTCTACGTGACTTTACCGAAAGAACCAACGAAGAAAAAAAACGTCAATTAGTTACGAGTATAGTGTTGTGTATAGTGTAGTTGTGTGTATGGTAGTGTGTAGTTGAGTAGTGTAGTGTAGTGTGTAATGTAGTGTGTCGTGTAGTTTATAGTGTCGAATACAGTGTGTAGTGTGTAATGTAGTGTGCTCCAGTAATAGATGGGATTGTCTTTGAAACTGATTGGCCTCTACTAGAGACAGCAGAAGCCTTCTGTTTGGCCGTGTCTCACTAGCAGTGTCATTCCAGAGAACAACGCCAAACGCTGAACAGTAACAAAGACAATGCCACACGTAGCAGGGCATTTATAGCTAGCGGTGAGCAGCTAAATCATGGGATACCTTTTTTTGTTAAGTATCAAAGTACAAAAAATAATATTCTTAGCTCTTTCGGTAAAGTCACGTTGAAGGGAAACAATAAAATAATAACATATATAAAACAATAAAAATTCTCACGACGTTTCGACCATAACACAAACGGTCGTCATTCCGTCGGTTTTCACACCTGATGATGACCGTTTGTGTTATGGTCGAAACGTCGTGAGAATTTTTTATTGTTTTATATATATTTTATTATTTTATTGTTTCCCTTCAACGTGACTTTACCGAAAGAGCTTAGAATATGAATTACTGCAGTCACGAAAGCTTTAAATAAAAAATACAAAAAAATAATATTTAAAAATGTTTTTTTTTTAAACACGCTTTAATGAAATGTACCGTACGAGTCATGGCAGAACTCCACGACTCCAGGAAGTGGCCCCGAAGCTTGCCATAATGTAAGTGGGCCGTGGTGATTTACAGCCAACGTCAGTTGAGCGTGGACAATTAGACCCAAGCCGAAACATAACATGTAGAAAAAAGATGCTTTATTTGTTTTTATTTTTAATGATAGAATATAGTATTGTCATCAGTAAGACATAAGCATACGAAGTTTGAAGTCGATACCACATTGGGAAGTGGGTTACAATTCAGTTACAAGATTTGAGGATACGACAACAACAAACAGAGTGAGTTAAATCAAAGCGTGTAAAATGATAAAAAAATATAAGTGCTTTACCCTTTCTGTAATTAAAACGGGGTTTTTATTGAGATGGTCAAACACCAAATAGATACCATATGTAAGGAATCAAGTTACTGCATTAAGCTCTGATAATATGCTATGCATTGTCTTTGAAACTGATTGGCCTACATCAGAGCCTTCTGTATGGACTAGTCTCACTAGCAGTTTCAGACTAGAGAAGAACGCCAAAACGCGAACAGTACAAAAAACACAGACAGCAGTTTGTGGATCATTGGTACACAGGCAGAGGTTGATAGATCATAGAGACAAAGACAGAGGTTGCTAGATCATTGAGTGAAAGACGTGCAAACAAACATGCTCCGGAAAATATATGGCATTGTCTTTGTACTGTCCGCCTTTTGGGTTTGTTCTCTGGTCTGACACTGGTGGTGGGACTAGGCTCGAAAGAAGGCCGCTGATGTCTCTGGTGTAGGCCAATCAGAATCGAACACATCCCATATGTTATATTATAATCAGAGCATGTTTGTTTGCGTGTTCACCACAGGTATGGTGTGCGGTTAATGCAGCAGCTCGATTCCTTGCGGTGTTTGAACATCCTAACGCCTGAACTGTTTAATTGCCAGAAAGGGTACAAACCTAATTCTTGATCTGAAGCTTCCGTGACTGCAGGAATTCGTATTCTTCGGTTCTTTCGGTAAAGTCACGGATTTAGAAATATTTTATAAAATCATTCACGACGTTTCGATTGCAACACAAACGGTCATCATCAGGACATCATCGCCTGATGATGACCATCATCAGGACATCATCGCCTGATGACGAACGCTTGTGTTGCCATCGTAACGTCGTGATTTGTTTCATTGTATTTTATTTCTAACTTTGTGACTTTACCGAAAGAACCAAAGAGTATGGAAACCTATTCTTATTTTTCATACTTTTGTAACTACCGAAAAATTACCCCAAGCCAATATGCAACCTAACGGCTATTTAAAAATAAAGAAAGGTCTCCGATTGGTTAAAAGAGACCTCCAATGTGATTGGTCAGGAGCGCAGACTTTTAAAGGGATTGGAGCAGGCGCGGTTCATCCACTAGGGGCGTTGGGATGCTGCCCCATCGAGCAGCTGGAGATTATTTTTCTAATAAAGATACTTTTCTATAAATTGTTTTGTTGTGTTTGCATTTTTTTGAAATACGATTCTATCCTAATGATAACATTTTACGTTGTTCGTATTAGAAACCGCTGCAACACCAAAGTCCGAATTTCTATTAAAATCTTTCATGACTGCAGGGATTCATCTTCTTGGTTCTTTCGGTAAAGCCACCACGTAGAAGAGAAATAATATTTTATTTTTATTTTATTTTCATTTCATAATGTTTTATTTGTATTAATGTATTATTTCCCTTCTACGTGGTGACTTTACCGAAAGAACCAAGAAGATTAACCGCAGTCTGATTTGTGTGCCTCGGGGAGGTCTCGGGGCGGCTGTGAAGGCGTCCGGGTGAGAGATTTCCCTTCATTCGTACGCGATCAGCTTCTAGCATTTTAGCCACGCTGTTTGAGACCCGTTTAGGACGGTGAAAAGGGCGCCCATGGCTGTAATAACGATGTCACAATGCGAGGTTGCACTGTGCAAATATAGGTTACGGCCTACACGCTTCTAGGCTTTTGGCGGTGTAAAAGGGGTTGTGTGGTATGGACTTGACGGTCATGGGGACATAATACTGGTAGGAACGAAGTTGTAAACTGAGTGTACCAGCCTGCAATAGATTAATGTGTCCGTCCGTCCGTCCCCTTTCAATTCTTTAACAAAGTGAAATCTCGTGCTGTTGGGTGTAAAATCAGCAATAGACAGCGCAGAGACTTGATATGTCTTATTGCACCCAACATTTGGAAGTAACAATGTCATAAAATTGCGCAAAATTCCAATGTTCCTACCAGCCCACCCTGCAGGGACCTGTTTTTAGTGCTTTGTTGTTTTGTTTGCCGTATTGTTCATAAATGCCCACCGTTGGTAGATAAGACAGTTCATATCACTTTCGCGGGAAGGCCAATGACACGACGAGGTTTTTCTAAATTTAGAACACTGCCTTTTCAGAGGTCACTCGCAACAGCCCCACACCTCGTGGAAACGTCACGAGCCGCCGCTGGATTGGAGGAATATGGTTTGAACGAGATCGATCGGAAAACAGAGAGAAGATCCGTCAGAGGCGAAGGACGGGGATCGGCTAAAGGGAAAACAAAACAAGGAGAAGAAGTGTTGATTTAAAGCTTTCGTGACTGCGGGGATTCATATTCTTGGTTCTTTCGGTAAAGTCACGTAGAAGGGAAACAATAAAATAATACATTGTGATTTAAAGCTTTCGTGACTGCAGGGATTCATATTCTTGGTTCTTTCGGTAAAGTCACGTAGAAGGGAAACAATAAAATAATACATTGTGATTTAAAGCTTTCGTGACTGCAGGGATTCATATTCTTGGTTCTTTCGGTAAAGTCACGTAGAAGGGAAACAATAAAATAATACATTGTGATTTAAAGCTTTCGTGACTGCAGGGATTCATATTCTTGGTTCTTTCGGTAAAATCACGTAGAAGGCAAACAATAAAATAATAAAAATATAAAACAATACAATGCTCACGACGTTTCGACTGCAACACAAGCAATTATCATCAGGTGTGAAAACCACAGCAAGAAAATTTGAAAAAAGTGGCGTTTTTTTTTTACGTTAGCACCGCGTAGAGCGATTTGGCAGTTATTCAGATGGACGAGTCCATCTATGTTCGGAAAAGAGGAGGGGGGGAGACTAAAATAATGGATGCGGTCTGAAAGCCACCGTAAGCGTGAACAATCAATTAAGACCCGAAATGGTTTTTCAAATCCTTCCAATGATTGCTAAGCCAGAATCCATCTTCTCGGTTGATATTGTCTCTGTGTTTGTATATGTAGATAGCCTCATGAACGAATCTATCATGGTAGCCAGATGGCTTGCAGAGAACCTCTGTCTTGGAGAAGTCAATTTGGGGGGGCCCGAGGAATATAATAAAAAAAGTAATATTTTAAAAAAAAATTGTTAAAAACACGCTTTAATGAAATGTACCGCACTAGAAATGGAAAAACTCCACGACTTCAGGAAGTGGCCCCGAAGCTTGCCACAACGTACGGGACCGTGGCCAATCACAGCCAACGTCAGCCGAAACATAACATGTAAAAAAGAATGTTTAAAAATACGTAAATTTTTTATGATAGTATATAGTGTTGTCACCAGTGTGACATAAGCATACCAAGTTTGCAGTCGATACCACATTTGGGTTAAAATTGAGTTACAATATTTGAGGATACAACAACGCCAACAACGACAACAACGACAACAAAAACAGACAGGGTGAGTTAAATGAAAGCGTGTAAAAAAGGGGGAGGTTACACGAGGAGTGGGAACTTTCGGAGGACGTTACAAGCTGGAAGACAGGGCACGGAGCCTAGGGTCCTTTATTTGTGGCTGCGTCCAAACAAAAGCGTCTCTTACTGCATCGTTGTCAGAGCATGTTCCGCTTTGATGCTGGAAAAAAGGTCCGATAATGCGAGTTATATATATATATAAAGGTTGTCACATTAGTCTGGAATCATAGGAACAACGAATATATTTTTTTTAAAAGGCAATGAAAACGCTTGTATTCACAGAAACGTTGCGCAATGTGTCCACCGTTGTTCCTGATACGCAACTCCAGACGAGACACTCAGCCAGCAAGCGCACGGTAAATGGCATCAGGGGTAACGGTGTCACGTGCGTCAATAATTAACGCGCTGCCGCAAACGTTCAACACTCCTGAGTTTTCTATGCGTTGACCAGCGCCGCCTTCAAGTGACCCCAGAGATTTAAAAAAAAAGATCTCAGTGTTGTGAGATTGGGGGCTTCTCGCTGGCCATTCCACAGGCCCTCGACGTCCTGTCCTGATGAAGGCCGCTTGTGTTGTGGCCAAAACGTCGTGATTATTGTTGTTTTATTATTTACCTACGTGACTTTACCGAATAGAACCAAAGAGTATGGATCCTTGCAGTCACGAAAGCTTTAAATCTAGAATTGATAACCTCTACGGGGAGGGCTTTCACCTATCTGTTAGAGCTTTTAACAGACAACGGGACAAGAAGTCACAGCTCATCGAGACGCTGACCTTCCTCAAAAGATTCCGCGATCACAAGCTTAAATGTCGTGATCTAAGCGTGGCTTCTTCCACTCCAGCGCTGTCCTCCAGACAGGCTCGTCCCTTCACCTGATGAAGGCCGCTTGTGTTGTGGCCGAAACGTCGTGATTATTGTTGTTTTATTATTTACCTACGTGACTTTACCGAATAGAACCAAAGAGTATGGATCCTTGCAGTCACGAAAGCTTTAAATCTAGAAATGAATCAGTTATTTTCCCCCTATGATTACCAGACTAATGGGACACCCTTTAAATACTGCCTGGTGTCTAGACAGCCCACATAGCGGTCGGACCCAGCAACCACCAATTTACGAGCTCATTCTCCCCCCCCCCCCCCCCCCCCGTCCGCCTTCACAATTTCCCCTCCCTCCTCCTCCATCATAGCTCGACCGGTTAAACGCCTCTAATTGATGCTAATTGGCCGCAATTATCCGCTGTGCGGGCGGTGTGCACAGCACTCGGCATCATCATCATCATCACTTAGTGGCATCTCCCGGTATCCCCCATAGACTCCCTCCCTCCCTCTCCCCCATACCCCCACCACCCACTCCACCCCACACCCCACCAAGGTGACCCCACGCATCCCACTCCCTCGATCCCAGGGAGCCTCTCTCACGCTCCCTCTCTCTCACGGGACGCGGATGGGAAATGGAGGGGATGAGGAGGGGGTGGAGGATGATGAGGATGGAGGATGCAGATTTATAAAAGGCAGCAGCAGTAGCAACAGCAGAGAGTGATGCTGCTGTTGTTGTTGCTGTGGCTGTCTGGTAAGGAATTTCATTATCCGTGGTGGTCCAACAACAACTTCTGTCTCTGTTTCTATTATCCACCAACTTCTGTCTGTCTCACTGATCTAACAACGTCTGTCTGGGTCTCAATGATCCACTAATTTATGTCTGTGTCTCAATGATCTAACAAAGTCTATCTGGGTCTCAATGATCCACTAATTTCTGTCTGTGTCTCAATGATCTAACAAAGTCTATCTGGGTCTCAATGATCCACCAATTTCTGCCTCTGTTTCAATAATCTAACAAAGTCTGTCTGGGTCTTACTGATCTACCAAAGTCTGCTTGGGTCTCACTGATTTTAACAACTTCTGCCTGGGTCTCACTGATCAAACAACTTCTGCCTGTGTCTCTGTGATCTAACAACTTCTGTCCGTGTCTGTGATCTAACAAAGTCTGTCTGCGTCTCAATGATATACCAATTTCTCTCTGTGGCTCTATGATCTAAAAACTTCTCTCTGTGTCTCTATGATCTAACCATTCTGTCCGTGTCTCTATGAACTATCAAATTATGTCTGTGTCTCTGTGATCTAACAACTTCTGCCTGTGTCTCAATGATCTAACACATTATGTCCGTGTCTGTGATCTAACAACTTTTGTCTATCTCTCTATGATCGAACAACTTATGTCTCTGTCTCTATGATCTAACAAAGTCTGTCTGTGCCTCTATGGTCCACCAACTTCTGTAGGTCTCAATGATCTAACAACGTCTGTCTAGGTCTCAATGATCCACCAATTTTTATGTAGGTCTCAATGATATAAAAACGTATGTCTGGGTGTCACTGATCTAACAACGTCTGTCTGGGTCTCAATGATCCACCAATTTCTATCTGTGGCTCTATGATCTAAAAAAACTCCTCTCCGTGTCTCTACGATCTAACAATTCTGTCCGTGTCTCTATGAACTATGAAATTCTGTCTGTCTCTGTGATCTAACAACTTGTGTCCGTGTCTCAATGATCTAACAACTTGTGTCTATCTCTCTATGATCTCACAACATACGTCCGTGTCTCCATGATCTACCAACTTCTGTCAAAGTATCTATGATCTAACAACTTCTGTCTGGGTCTCACTGATCCACCAATTCCTGTCGCTGTGTGTGTGGTGTCTTCCTGGTGCTTCCATTCTCTTGTACCACGAACAAAACCTCTGTCTGCCTCCCCTTCATTCCACCAATCTCTTAACGTCGAGGAACATCACCTCGGGCGCAGCGAAATTTTAAAAACCTGCATCCCTCCCTAGCGCACGAGACGCAGATCCTCTCCCCCATACCCGTCGCTCGTCCCTCGGACGCTTCTCCGTCAACGCCACGTTGAGTCAGATGGCCTAACACGCGAACGTGCATCGTTAAAGCCATCCACCAACCGACGCGTGCCGATTGGCGAGGGTAGGGGGTTTGTCACGTGAAATCAACGACGTGGCCTATTAGAGACAGGACCGGTTTGTCACGTGAATTGAAAGTCGTGGCCAATTATAGAGAGGGAGTTTGTGAAGTAAAACCAACACGTGAACAATCAGAGAGAGTGGAGTTTGTGAAGTAAAATCAACGCATGGCCAATTACAAAGAGGGAGTTGTCAAGTAAAACCAACACCTGACCAAATATAGAGAGGGAGTTTATGAAGGTAAACCAACACGTGACCAATTAGAGAGAGGGAGTTTGTCAAGGTAAAACCAACACGTGACCAATTAGAGAGAGGGAGTTTGTCAAGTAAAACCAACACCTGACCAATTATAGAGAGGGAGTTTGTGAAGTAAAACCAACACGTGACCAATTAGAGAGAGGGAGTTTGTCAAGTAAAACCAACACGTGACCAATTAGAGAGAGGGAGTGTGTCAAGTAAAACCAACACGTGACCAATTAGGGAGAGGGAGTTTGTCAAGTAAAACCAACACGTGACTAATTAGAGAGAGGGAGTTTGTCAAGTAAAACCAACGCATGGCCAGAGAGAGGGAGTTTGTCAAGTAAAACCAACACGTGACCAATTAGAGAGAGGGAGTTTGTCAAGTAAAACCAACACGTGACCAATTAGAGAGAGGGAGTTTGTCAAGTAAAACCAACACGTAACCAATAAGAGAGAGGGAGTTTGTCAAGTAAAACCAACACGTGACCAATTAAGGAGAGGGAGTTTGTCAAGTAAAACCAACACGTGACCAATTAGAGAGAGGGAGTTTGTCAAGTAAAACCAACACGTAACCAATTAGAGAGAGGGAGTTTGTCAAGTAAAACCAACACGTGACCAATTAGGGAGAGGGAGTTTGTCAAGTAAAACCAACACGTGACCAATTAGAGAGAGGGAGTTTGTCAAGTAAAACCAACACGTGACCAATTAGAGAGAGGGAGTTTGTCAAGTAAAACCAACACGTAACCAATTAGAGAGAGGGAGTTTGTCAAGTAAAACCAACATGTGACCAATTAGGGAGAGGGAGTTTGTCAAGTAAAACCAACACGTGACCAATTAGAGAGAGAGAGTTTGTCAAGTAAAGCCAACACGTGACCAATTAGAGAGAGGGAGTTTGTCAAGTAAAACCAACACGTGACCAATTAGGGAGAGGGAGTTTGTCAATTAAAACCAACACCTGACCAATTATAGAGAGGGAGTTTGTGAAGTAAAACCAACAGGTGACCAATTATAGAGAGGGAGTTTGTCAAGTAAAACCAACACGTGACCAATTAGAGAGAGGGAGTTTGTCAAGTAAAACCAACACGTGACCAATTAGGGAGAGGGAGTTTGTCAAGTAAAACCAACACGTGACTAATTAGAGAGAGGGAGTTTGTCAAGTAAAACCAACGCACGGCCAGAGAGAGGGAGTTTGTCAAGTAAAACCAACACGTGACCAATTAGTGAGAGGGAGTTTGTCAAGTAAAACCAACACGTGACCAATTAGAGAGAGGGAGTTTGTCAAGTAAAACCAACACGTGACCAATTAGAGAGGGGGAGTTTGTGAAGTAAAACCAACGCGTGGTCAATTAGAGAGAGGGAGTTTGTCAAGTAAAACCAACACGTGACCAATTACAGAGAGGGAGTTTGTCAAGTAAAACCAACACGTGACCAATTAGAGAGAGGGAGTTTGTGAAGTAAAACCAACACGTGACCAATTAGAGAGTGGAGTTTGTCAAAGTAAAACCAACACGTGACCAATTAGAGAGAGTGGAGTTTTGATTTAAAGCTTTCGTGACTGCAGTAATTCATATTCTTAGTTTTTTCGGTAAAGTCACGTTGAAGAGAAACAACAAAATAACAAAATATATATAAAACAATAAAAAATTCTCACGACGTTTCGACCATAACTCAAACGGTCATCATCAGGTGTGTCGGTTTGCATAAATTTATTTTGAAAACGGCATATTTATTTATTTATATATATAAAAAATATAACGTTTGTGTCACGCGCAGCGATTGGCAGTTTGCCCAGGACTAGTCCATCTATTTTTTTGAAAAGAGGAGGGGGGAGACGAAATTTGTTTTTATGTATGCTGTCTGAAAGCCACTGTAAGCGTGAACAATCAATCAAGAACTGAAATGATTTATCAAATCTTTCCAATGATTGCTAAAATAGAATCCATCTTCTCGGTTGAAATTGTCTCTGTGCTTGTATATGTGGATAGCCTCATGAACGAATCTCTCATGGAAGCCAGATGGCTTACAAAGAACCTCCGTCTTGGAAAAGGCAATGGCATGTGAGCCTACTGAATTAGAACAATGATCTGCTACGGCCGAGGTGTTGGTCCTACCGTGTTTAAGGTCTGCTTTATGTTCACGAATGCGGTCCGAGATATGGCGTTTGGTTTCTCCAATGTAACTACTACCACAGAGGCAACTTAGTTTGTAGACACCAGGGTATTGTATGTCCGGAATCACATCTTTTACAGACGGAACCAGATCACGGATTTTATGTAATGTGTTGAAACGGACCTGGATCTTGTGTTTATTCAAGATTTTGGAGATCTTTTTTGTGATCCCAGCAATGTAGGGTAAAGTGATGGTTTTGAAAGGCTCCTCAAGAGGGTTCTTCTTCATGGTTTGAGTGATAGCTTTGCGGATTGTATAGTCGGAGTAACCATTAGCCCTAAGAGCTTGGTGTACGTGCTTGAGTTCACTGCTTATGTGTTCCTGGTCGGATATGCATTGGGCTCTATGATACAGAGTCTTGATGAGAGAATTCTTCTGTGATGGATGGTGGTGGGAATCCGGTTTCAGATAAGCATCCGTATGGGTAGCTTTCCTGTAGACAGAGTGGCTCATTGAACCATCAGGTCTCTTTTTAATTAGGACATCCAAAAAAGGTATCTTGCCATCTATTTCGACTTCCATGGTAAATCTGATGGCTGGGTGTATGGAATTGATGTGGTCGAAGAATTGGTCTAGAGCAGGCCGGCCATGTGGCCAGATGACAAAAGTGTCATCCACGTACCTCTTCCATAAGGTTGGGCGTAGAGTGGCAGTGTGGATGGCGTCAGTCTCAAATTTCTCCATGAAAATGTTAGCTATAACTGGAGAAAGGGGGGAGCCCATTGGGGTGCCCTCAGTTTGTTTGTAGAAAGTTCCATTCCAAGTGAAGTATGTATTGGTTAAACAGTGTCTCACCAGGGGGGGTACCTCAGTGTTTAGTCCTTGATGAACCAAGTCTTCAATGATTGCAATGGTGTCAATGGTGCTTGTCAGTTTTGATGTAGTTTCCTTATTCACCAAGGTTCCTGTACCTGACACCATTGCAATCATTGAAAACTTGGTTCATCAAGGACTAAACACTGAGGTACCCCCCCTGGTGAGACACTGTTTAACCAATACATACTTTACTTGGAATGGAACTTTCTACAAACAAACTGAGGGCACCCCATTGGGCTCCCCCCTTTCTCCAGTTATAGCTAACATTTTCATGGAGAAATTTGAGACTGACGCCATCCAGACTGCCACTCTACGCCCAACCTTATGGAAGAGGTACGTGGATGACACTTTTGTCATCTGGCCACATGGCCGGCCTGCTCTAGACCAATTCTTCGACCACATCAATTCCATACACCCAGCCATCAGATTTACCATGGAAGTCGAAATAGATGGCAAGATACCTTTTTTGGATGTCCTAATTAAAAAGAGACCTGATGGTTCAATGAGCCACTCTGTCTACAGGAAAGCTACCCATACGGATGCTTATCTGAAACCGGATTCCCACCACCATCCATCACAGAAGAATTCTCTCATCAAGACTCTGTATCATAGAGCCCAATGCATATCCGACCAGGAACACATAAGCAGTGAACTCAAGCACGTACACCAAGCTCTTAGGGCTAATGGTTACTCCGACTATACAATCCGCAAAGCTATCACTCAAACCATGAAGAAGAACCCTCTTGAGGAGCCTTTCAAAACCATCACTTTACCCTACATTGCTGGGATCACAAAAAAGATCTCCAAAATCTTGAATAAACACAAGATCCAGGTCCGTTTCAACACATTACATAAAATCCGTGATCTGGTTCCATCTGTAAAAGATGTGATTCCGGACATACAATACCCTGGTGTCTACAAACTAAGTTGCCTCTGTGGTAGTAGTTACATTGGAGAAACCAAACGCCATATCTCGGACCGCATTCGTGAACATAAAGCAGACCTTAAACACGGTAGGACCAACACCTCGGCCGTAGCAGATCATTGTTCTAATTCAGTAGGCTCACATGCCATTGACTTTTCCAAGACGGAGGTTCTTTGTAAGCCATCTGGCTGCCATGAGAGATTCGTTCATGAGGCTATCCACATATACAAGCACAGAGACAATTTCAACCGAGAAGATGGATTCTATCTTAGCAATCATTGGAAAGATTTGATAAATCATTTCAGTTCTTGATTGATTGTTCACGCTTACAGTGGCTTTCAGACAGCATACATAAAAACAAATTTCGTCTCCCCCCTCCTCTTTTAAAAAAAAATAGATGGACTAGTCCTGGGCAAACTGCCAATCGCTGCGCGTGACGCAAACGTTATTTTTTTATATATAAATAAATAAATATGCCGTTTTCAAAATAAATTTATGCAAACCGACACACCTGATGATGACCGTTTGAGTTATGGTCGAAACGTCGTGAGAATTTTTTATTGTTTTATATATATTTTGTTATTTTGTTGTTTCTCTTCAACGTGACTTTACCGAAAAAACTAAGAATATGAATTACTGCAGTCACGAAAGCTTTAAATCAAAATTTAATCGCCTCTACGGGGAGGGTTTTCACATAACTTTAAGATCCTTCAACAAACTCCGGGATAAGAAAGCTCAGCTGATCGAGTCTCTCACCTTCCTGAAGAGATGCCGCGACTCTGGGGTAATACCAATCGCATTTACACTCACCTCTGCTACTGTAACTTCTTCTAATGCGAAACGAATTCTTTTCAAAACTAGCTTAGCTCTTATCTCAGAAAAAATCAGACTTATACGCACAGAACTAGATCAGTTAGACAAGACACTCTACAAATCACACTTATCATTGACGGCAATAATGTCCACATCGGATTGGGAACATGTAGACAATATGACTGCCTCTTCAGCTGCTACTATGTCGACCAAATGTAAGGAAAACCTGATTTCCAAATTTAACCTCCTCTTCAACAAAAAAAGACCGGACCCACACACCAAAAAGTTAGACGTTAATAAAGTCGTAATTAATCGCAGTAACAGTTCTATTTCCGATGGTCTGAAATCCGTTTTAGCTAAAGGTCTAAACTTTGCAGTCACACCTAAACACATTCCAGTTAATGATATAATTGCCCAAGTAGACGTTGCTCTCAGGGGCCTGGGTCACATCACTGCAGACGTAGCAAGATCTGAAATCGCTGCAACCCTCAAAAACGCTAAGATGCCAGCTAGCAACCTCAGCAAAGATGAGCGTTTTGAATTATATAAATTTAAAAAGAGGAATGATATTGTAGTTCTCTCAGCTGACAAAGGCAATGCTACTGTCATCATGGATAAAATAGAATACAACAACAAAATTAAAGAATTACTCGACGATGGTAGTTATACAAAAATAAAAAGAGATCCCACCAACAGCCTCGTCACACAAACCAACAAAATAATTTCTGATTCAACTGCATTAATTGATCAATCTAAACAGTTTTCGTTGAAACCTTCTGCTGCCAGGCCACCAAGATTATACGGCTTACCAAAAATACATAAAGTTGATACACCTCTTCGTCCCATAGTCTCTACTATCAGCTCCCCCACCTACAAACTAGCTCGTTTTTTGTCTGAAATCCTGCGTCCTTTCACTGGAAAGACCACCTCTGCGGTACAAAATTCTACTCACCTGGTATCAACAATCAAGGGTATTTCCCTGTCCCCAGACGACCTGCTTGTCAGTTTTGATGTAGTTTCCTTATTCACCAAGGTTCCTGTACCTGACACCATTGCAATCATTGAAGACTTGGTTCATCAAGGACTAAACACTGAGGTACCCCCCCTGGTGAGACACTGTTTAACCAATACATACTTCACTTGGAATGTAACTTTCTACAAACAAACTGAGGGCACCCCAATGGGCTCCCCCCTTTCTCCAGTTATAGCTAACATTTTCATGGAGAAATTTGAGACTGACGCCATCCAGACTGCCACTCTACGCCCAACCTTATGGAAGAGGTACGTGGATGACACTTTTGTCATCTGGCCACATGGCCGGCCTGCTCTAGACCAATTCTTCGACCACATCAATTCCATACACCCAGCCATCAGATTTACCATGGAAGTCGAAATAGATGGCAAGATACCTTTTTTGGATGTCCTAATTAAAAAGAGACCTGATGGTTCAATGAGCCACTCTGTCTACAGGAAAGCTACCCATACGGATGCTTATCTGAAACCGGATTCCCACCACCATCCATCACAGAAGAATTCTCTCATCAAGACTCTGTATCATAGAGCCCAATGCATATCCGACCAGGAACACATAAGCAGTGAACTCAAGCACGTACACCAAGCTCTTAGGGCTAATGGTTACTCCGACTATACAATCCGCAAAGCTATCACTCAAACCATGAAGAAGAACCCTCTTGAGGAGCCTTTCAAAACCATCACTTTACCCTACATTGCTGGGATCACAAAAAAGATCTCCAAAATCTTGAATAAACACAAGATCCAGGTCCGTTTCAACACATTACATAAAATCCGTGATCTGGTTCCGTCTGTAAAAGATGTGATTCCGGACATACAATACCCTGGTGTCTACAAACTAAGTTGCCTCTGTGGTAGTAGTTACATTGGAGAAACCAAACGCCATATCTCGGACCGCATTCGTGAACATAAAGCAGACCTTAAACACGGTAGGACCAACACCTCGGCCGTAGCAGATCATTGTTCTAATTCAGTAGGCTCACATGCCATTGACTTTTCCAAGACGGAGGTTCTTTGTAAGCCATCTGGCTTCCATGAGAGATTCGTTCATGAGGCTATCCACATATACAAGCACAGAGACAATTTCAACCGAGAAGATGGATTCTATTTTAGCAATCATTGGAAAGATTTGATAAATCATTTCAGTTCTTGATTGATTGTTCACGCTTACAGTGGCTTTCAGACAGCATACATAAAAACAAATTTCGTCTCCCCCCTCCTCTTTTCAAAAAAATAGATGGACTAGTCCTGGGCAAACTGCCAATCGCTGCGCGTGACGCAAACGTTATTTTTTTTATATATAAATAAATAAATATGCCGTTTTCAGAATAAATTTATGCAAACCGACACACCTGATGATGACCGTTTGAGTTATGGTCGAAACGTCGTGAGAATTTTTTTTTTATTGTTTTATATATATTTTGTTATTTTGTTGTTTCTCTTCAACGTGACTTTACCGAAAAACTAAGAATATAGAGTGGAGTTTGTCAAGTAAAACCAACACGTGACCAATCAGAGAGAGGGAGTTTGTCAAGTAAAACCAACACGTGACCAATTATGGAGAGGGAGTTTGTCAAGTAAAACCAACACGTGACCAATTAGAGAGAGTGGAGTTTGTCAAAGTAAAACCAACACGTGACCAATTAGAGAGAGTGGAGTTTGTCAAGTAAAACCAACACGTGACCAATTAGACAGAGGGAGTTTGTGAAGTAAAACCAACGCGTGGTCAATTAGAGAGAGGGAGTTTGTGAAGTAAAACCAACACGTGACCAATCAGAGAGAGGGAGTTTGTCAAGTAAAACCAACACGTGACCAATTATGGAGAGGGAGTTTGTCAAGTAAAACCAACACGTGGTCAATTAGAGAGAGGGAGTTTGTCAAGTAAAACCAACACGTGACCAATTAGAGAGAGGGAGTTTGTCAAGTAAAACCAACACATAACCAATTAGAGAGAGGGAGTTTGTCAAGTAAAACCAACACGTGACCAATTAGGGAGAGGGAGTTTGTCAAGGAAAACCAACACGTGACCAATTAGAGAGAGAGGGAGTGTGTCAAGTAAAACCAACACGTGACCAATCAGAGAGAGAGAGTTTGTCAAGTAAAACCAACACGTGACCAATTAGAGAGAGGGAGTTTGTCAAGTAAAACCAACACGTGACCAATTAGGGAGAGGGAGTTTGTCAAGGAAAACCAACACGTGACCAATTAGAGAGAGGGAGTTTGTCAAGTAAAACCAACACGTGACCAATTAGAGAGAGGGAGTTTGTCAAGTAAAACCAACACGTAACCAATTATAGAGAGGGAGTTTGTCAAGTAAAACCAACATGTGACCAATTAGGGAGAGGGAGTTTGTCAAGTAAAACCAACACGTGACCAATTAGAGAGAGGGAGTTTGTCAAGTAAAACCAACACGTGACCAATTAGAGAGAGGGAGTTTGTCAAGTAAAACCAACACGTGACCAATTAGGGAGAGGGAGTTTGTCAATTAAAACCAACACCTGACCAATTATAGAGAGGGAGTTTGTGAAGTAAAACCAACAGGTGACCAATTATAGAGAGGGAGTTTGTCAAGTAAAACCAACACGTGACCAATTAGAGAGAGGGAGTTTGTCAAGTAAAACCAACGCGTGGCCAGAGAGAGGGAGTTTGTCAAGTAAAACCAACACGTGACCAATTAGAGAGAGGGAGTTTGTGAAGTAAAACCAACACGTGACCAATTAGAGAGAGGGAGTTTGTCAAGTAAAACCAACACGTGACCAATTACAGAGAGGGAGTTTGTCAAGTAAAACCAACACGTGACCAATTAGAGAGAGGGAGTTTGTGAAGTAAAACCAACACGTGACCAATTAGAGAGAGTGGAGTTTGTCAAAGTAAAACCAACACGTGACCAATTAGAGAGAGTGGAGTTTGTCAAGTAAAACCAACACGTGACCAATCAGAGAGAGGGAGTTGTCAAGTAAAACCAACACGTGACCAATTATGGAGAGGGAGTTTGTCAAGTAAAACCAACACGTGACCAATTAGAGAGAGTGGAGTTTGTCAAAGTAAAACCAACACGTGACCAATTAGAGAGAGTGGAGTTTGTCAAGTAAAACCAACACGTGACCAATTAGACAGAGGGAGTTTGTGAAGTAAAACCAACGCGTGGTCAATTAGAGAGAGGGAGTTTGTGAAGTAAAACCAACACGTGACCAATCAGAGAGAGGGAGTTTGTCAAGTAAAACCAACACGTGACCAATTATGGAGAGGGAGTTTGTCAAGTAAAACCAACACGTGACAAATTAGAGAGAGAGGGAGTGTGTCAAGTAAAACCAACACGTGACCAATCAGAGAGAGAGAGAGTTTGTCAAGTAAAACCAACACGTGACCAATTAGAGAGAGAGGGAGTGTGTCAATAAAACCAACACGTGGTCAATTAGAGAGAGGGAGTTTGTCAAGTAAAGCCAACACGTGACCAATCAGAGAGGGAGTGTGTCAAGTAAAACCAACACGTGACCAATTAGAGAGATGGAGTTTGTCAAATAAAACCAACACGTGACCAATTAGAGAGAGGGAGTTTGTCAAGTAAAACCAACACGTGACCAATTAGAAAGAGAGGGAGTTTGTCAAGTAAAACCAACGCATGGCCAGAGAGAGGGAGTTTGTCACATAAAACCAACACGTGACAAATTAGAGAGAGGGAGTTTGTCAAGTAAAACCAACACGTGACTAATTAGAGAGAGTGGAGTTTGTCAAGTAAAACCAACACGTGACCAATTAGAGAGAGGGAGTTTGTCAAATAAAACCAACACGTGACCAATTAGAGAGAGGGAGTTTGTCAAGTAAAACCAACACGTGGTCAATTAGAGAGAGGGAGTTTGTCAAGTAAAACCAACACGTGACCAATTAGGCAGAGGGAGCTTGTCAAGTAAAACCAACGCGTGGCCAATTAGGGAGAGGGAGTTTGTCAAGTAAAACTAACACGTGACCAATTAGGGAGAGGGAGTTTGTCAAGTAAAACCAACGCGTGGCCAATTAGGGAAAGGGAGTTTGTCAAGTAAAACTAACACGTGACCAATTAGGGAGAGGGAGTTTGTGAAGTAATACCAACACGTGACCAATTAGAGAGAGGGAGTTTGTCAAGTAAAACTAACACGTGACCAATTAGAGAGAGGGAGTTTGTGAAGGTAAACCAACATTCCATATCAACCCCTTATCAGTGCCTCTCGTTATACAGACCAATTAAGACCTTATTGTTCATACCGTTCCCTTATAAATCCCAAAGTTCATCCCACAAAGTCCCGTCACAAGGGAGAAGCATCACATTTTTTTGCGTGTTTTTCTTGTTTCCTTATTGCACGGTGCTAAAGAAGAATGGCTGTCCGCCGTATGGACCTGAAAACTCAATTTCCATTAACACGAATACGAGGTAAATATTTTGGGTTGACAGCTTTGTGACATCAACAAAAACGACGACGACGAAACGGGCTTCGTTCGGGGCGATTTTTTTGTCGGGATTCTGTCCAGTTGGTTGCAATCACTTGCGAAACGTTACGGTACTGAAAACAAAATCTCGCGGTGGGTTTGAATCTCATTTGGCGCACGACTGAATTCGGTATTGCTCAAGCTGTAAACCGATTGGTCACGTTTTGGTTACGACGTGACAAGCCCCCTTGAAGTAACTGGCCATTTGGCCGAGTGCCAGTTCCGGTTGGCGGGGTTCAATTACGCATTTCATATTTACATCGATCTGACCCAAGTGAACGCCGTTACTGTGGATAAATATTGGTCGTGAAAGGCCCCCGCTGCTTCTGCTGCTGCGTGTTAAAATCCCTGTCCTCTTGTGACAAAGCGCCCGTGGTGTAACTTCCAGCGCCGTCTCATCGCACGCAGACGAGTCTCCAGTCACGCCTGGGACTCAATCCCTCAATGGGCCAATGCCCATTGACTCACAAAAAGGCCCATGAACTCATACAGAGACCCGTAAACTCACACAGAGACCCATGGACTCGCACAGAGATCCATGGGCTCACACGGGGACCCATCGACTCGTACAGAGACCCAAAGACTAGCAGACACATGACTGACATAGAGAGCCATAAACTCGCACAAAAACCCACAGACTCACACGGGGACCCATAGACTCATACAGAGAGACCCATAAATATACACTCGCATACATAAAGACTCGCACAGATACCCATAGACACACACAGAAAGAAATAGACCCACACAGAGACCCATAGACTCGCACAAAAACCCATTGATTCACACGGTGACCCATAGACTCACACAGAAACCCACTGATACCCATAAACTCGCACAAAAACCCATTGATTCACACGGTGACCCATAGACTCACACAGAAACCCACAGACTCACACAGAGACCGATGGACTAACAGACACATAGACGCACACGAAGACCCAAAGACTGACACATTTTCTCATAGACTCACACAGAGACCCACAGACTCTCAGACACACACAATCGTACAGAGATTCTAGATTTGAAGCTTTCGTTACTGCAAGGATGAAAAAAATACCTAAGTGACTTTACCGAAAAAAAACAAAGAGTAGTAATCGTACAGAGACCCATAGACTCACACGGAGATCCATAGACTCGCACAGACACCCATAAACTCACAGACACATAGACTGACACAGAGACCTACAGACTCACACAGACCCATTGACTCACACAGAGACCCACAGACTCACGTAGTATACAGGAGGTCGTTGGTTCTATCCGAACCGAATGCCTGTTGTATATTTGGAGTTTGCTTGTCGCTCTCAATCCGTGGTGAGATGTTAACTACCTCACCCGGTATACAGGAGGTCGTGGTTTCGATCCCGACCCTGACGATGCCTGCTGTATTTTTAGAGTTTGCGCGTCTCTCTCCCGTGGTCGTGTGGTGGATTTTTTTTGTTGTGCCCGGGTCCTGCGGGTTTTCCCCTCCACTCTTCGGGATCGACACTCGCTGCTCTGAATGTCACTTTGTTGAGTTGCCATGGTCACGTCTACGATGGGGGAAAAATATCTAACACGTAGAAGCTACGACATTTTGATTTAAAGCTTTCGTGACTGCATGGATTCATATTCTTGGTTATTTCGGTAAAGTCACCACGTAGAAGGGAAACAATAAAATAATAAAAAATATAAAACAATAAAATTTTCACAACGTTTCGACTGCAACACAAGCAATCATCATCATCAGGTGTGAAAACCACAACAAGAAAATTTGAAAAAAGTGTTTTATATTTTTATTATTTTATTGTTTCCCTTCTACGTGACTTTACCGAAAGAACCAAGAATAAGCTACAACATGGGACACTTTTCTTGCCAGTATCAAAATCTAACAATAGGTTTTACCCCTTTCTGACAATAACCCAGTCATGTTGTATTGTCTTTGTAAATTGTCTATGTGCACTGTCTTTGTGCATTATCTTTGTGCATTGTCTTTGTACATTGTCTATGTGCATTGTCGTTGTGCTTTGTCTTTGTGCATTGTCTTTGTGCATTGTCTATGTGCATTGTCTTTGTACATTGTCTATGTGCATTGTCTTTGTGCATTGTATGTGTGAATTGTCTTTGTGCATTGTCTTTGTACATTGTCTTCTATTGTTAGTATTACATTATTATTAAACACAATGCCATCTATTGTTATTCTTTTATTATTATTGAAGGCAATTCCATATATTGTTATTATTACATTATTATTAAGGACAATGCCATATATTGCTTTTATTACATTATCAGTAAAGGCAATGCCATATGTTGTTATTATTACATTATTATTGAAGACAATGCCATCTATTGTGAGTATTACATTATTATTAAATACAATGCCATCTATTGTTATTATTATATTATTATTGAAGACAATGCCATCCATTGTCATTATTACATTATTATCAAAGACAATGTCATCTATTGTTATTATCATATTATTAAAGGCAATGTCAGCTATTGTTATTATTACATTATTATTGAAGACAATGCCATCTATTGTTATTGTTACATTATTATTAAAGACAATACCATCTATTGTTATTATTATATTATTGAAGACAATGGCATCCATTGTCATTATTACATTATTATTGAAGACAGTATCATCTATTGTTATTATTACATTATTATTAAATACAATGCCATCCATTGTTATTATTATATTATTATTGAAGACAGTATCATCTATTGTCATTATTATATTATTATTGAAGACAATGCTATCTATTGTCATTATTATAGTATTATTGAAGACAATTCTATCTATTGTTATTATTATATCATATTAAAGACAATGCCATCTATTGTGAGTATTACATTATTATTAAATACAATGCCATCTATTGTTATTATTATATTATTATTATTGAAGACAATGCCATCCATTGTCATTATTACATTATTATCAAAGACAATGTCATCTATTGTTATTATCATATTATTAAAGGCAATGTCAGCTATTGTTATTATTACATTATTATTCAAGACAATGCCATCCATTGTTATTATTACATTATGATTACATCATCATCACATACTACCAGAGCGTGTGTTTTTACACACTGTTATTTAACTCACTCTGTTGTTGTCACATCTCCAAATCTTGTAACTCAATTGTAACCCACTTCCCAATGTGGTATCGACTGGAAACTTGGTATACTTATGTCATACCGATGACAATACTATATTCTATTGTAAAAAAAATGAAACAATATTTTTAAACACTCTTTTTTTATAGGAATAGGTTTTACCCTTTTAACTGGCACAAACACTGACACCTTTATTCAAGGCATCATGTTTGCAATAACCACAACACAAGCAGTCAAAATGCAAACAAAAAAGACAACTCTGATAATAATATTGGCACTGTCCTTGAATTTGATTGGTCCACACCCGAGACAGCTTTTCTTAGAGCCTAGTCTCCATTGGTGTTGGACCAGAAGACGCCAAAAGGCGTACAACTCAAAATCAGCGCACTATCAGAGTATTGAGAGCTCGGGGTGAGTATTTACATTATGAGACCTCCTTTGCCAGAAACAAGATATAGGAATAGGTTTTACCCTTTTAACTGGCACAAAAACTGGCACCTTTATTCAAGGCATCATGTTTGCAATAACCACAACACAAGCAGTCAAAATGCAAACAAAAAAGACAACTCTGATAATAATATTGGCACTGTCCTTGAATTTGATTGGTCCACACCCGAGACAGCTTTTCTTAGAGCCTAGTCTCCATTGGTGTTGGACCAGAAGACGCCAAAAGGCGTACAACTCAAAAACAGCGCACTATCAGAGTATTGAGGGCTCGGGGTGAACATTTACATTAATATGTTATGTTTCATTAAAGCGTGTTTTTTTTTAAAGAGATTTTTAAATATTACTTATTGTTTCCAATGTTCACCACAAGTGGCGCGCGTGTGTGGTTAATGCAAGACAGGATTCCCTTTAAAAAAAAAAAGAAAATTGATTCTGTTTGGTGTTTTAACATTTTAATACAGTCGCGTTAGGTGCCGTCCATGAATGACGTCACGCGATTTTTGACCCCCCACCCCCCTCCTCGTCACGCGGCGTCATAAAAAGTCAGACCACCCCCCCCAACCCTCAAATATGACGTCACAATGCTCTGCCCCCCCCCGCTCCCCCCAAAATAAAACACGCTTCTAATCGCTTTAAACTATCGTCACTGTAGTGCGATTTTAATGTGGCGCTGATGTTGCAGGAGAAAACATTTACTTAAAAAAAAACTATTTCATTAAGCAGAACGTGTTGTCTGTATTTATTTATAAAGTTGCGCAATTTGATGTGACGTCACATTTCTCAACCCCCCCCTCCCCCCCCACCGTGACACATCGTCACAAATGTCTGACCCCACCCTAGTTGCGTGACGTCATTTATGGACGGCCCCTTATTAAAAAAAGTATATTTAATTAAATAGAACGTTTTGTCTATATTCAAAGTTGCGCATTGTGACGTGACGTCACATTTCTCAAACCTCTCCCTCATTGTCACACATCGTCACAAATCTCTGACCCCCTCCCCCCACCCTAGTTGTGTGACGTCATTTATGGACGGCCCCTTATCCGTCATACGCCGGTTTTGTTTTAACGGCAGGGCAGCTGTGATGAGGACGCGTCACCCAGGGCCACGGCTTCTTCCTCCTAAAACAAAAACAAAAATCAGCTGGGAACGCCAGGGAAAGGCGTTTGCTGCTGATTTTCGGGTTCTTTTTTGTGCTTTTGTTACGTTTTTTTATTTCTCCTGTTCCGTTCCCCGCCGCCGTGCCTCCTTATTAGCACGGTTGGCTACGTACGGTGTGAAAGAAGTTCAACACATAGCACGGTTGGCTACGTACGGTGTGAAGGAAGTTCAACACACACACAGCATGGTTGGCTACGTACGGTGTGAAGGAAGTTCAACACACAGCACGGTTGGCTACGTACGGTGTGAAAGAAGTTAAACATAAGGCAGTCCTCAACTTACAAACTGGTGACCCGTGTTCGATTCCCCATCACGACCAACATCATTGACGATTATCAGAATGGATGCTGGGCCTCCCCTTGGTCGACTCAGCCTTAAATGAGCACCTCGTGCGGTGTGTAGTAAACATCGCCACTGGGGAGACAAAGACGGCCGGGCGTGGTGCTGCCCACCCTGCCGGCCTTCATAGGCGCTGCTACTCGTTGACAGCACTTGCCCCAAAAGTCTGTACGGGTGGATCTTTGTCTTTGGTGTGTGTATCTGTATGTCTGTGTGTGTATCTATGTTTGTGTCTGTGTGTCTGTGTGTGTGTGTCTGTATGTGTAACTGTATGTGTATCTGTGTTTGTGTCTGTCTGTGTGTCTGTGTGAGTGTATTTGTCTGTGTGTGCAAATGTGGTGACTCATTTCCCACCTTCCGACAAGCAAGCCAACATCGGGACTCAAGCTAAGTGAAAATAAAACCGACTTTGTCTATGCATGTTACTTTATTTTTTTAAGTTTTACTTGACTGTACAGTTTTTTTTATAGTATTACGTAGCAATGTACAATGTCCCTTATTATCTATGACTTTAACATAACACTGACCATGTGGGCATTGAAACAGCGGCACATTGCGTTCCGAACTTATGAACACTTCGACTTACAAACGGGCACCAGGAATTAATCATGTTCATAACCTTAAGAATTCCCTCTTGCATTCCGACTAATGGACAGTTTTACTTACAAACAGTTGGACGTACGAACGGGCCTCAGGAATGAATTATGCTCGTTACCCAATGACTGCCCTCTTGTGTTCCGACTTATAAACAGTTCGACTTACAAACGGGCACCAGGAATGAATGAGGCTCGCAACCCGAGGACTGGCCTCTTGTGTTCCGACTTATGAACAGTTCGACTTACGAACGGGCTCCAGGCACGAATGATGCTCGCAACCCGAGGACTGGCCTTTTGTGTCCCGACTTATGAACAGTTCGACTTACGAACGGGCCCCAGGAACGGATGATGCTCGCAACCCGAGGACTGGCCTCTTGTGTCCCGACTTATGAACAGTTCGACTTACGAACGGGCCCCAGGAACGAATGATGCTCGCAACCCGAGGACTGGCCTCTTGTGTCCCGACTTATGAACAGTTCGACTTACGAACGGGCCCCAGGAACGAATGATGCTCGCAACCCGAGGACTGGCCTCTTGTGTGTCCCGACTTATGAACAGTTCGACTTACGAACGGGCCCAAGGAACGAATGAGGCTCGCAACCCGAGGACTGGCCTCTTGTGTCCCGACTTATGAACAGTTCGACTTACGAACGGGCCCCAGGAACGGATGATGCTCGCAACCCGAGGACTGGCCTCTTGTGTCCCGACTTATGAACAGTTCGACTTACGAACGGGCCCCAGGAACGAATGATGCTCGCAACCCGAGGACTGGCCTCTTGTGTGTCCCGACTTATGAACAGTTCGACTTACGAACGGGCCCCAGGAACGAATGAGGCTCGCAACCCGAGGACTGGCCTCTTGTGTCCCGACTTATGAACAGTTCGACTTACGAACGGGCACCAGGAACGAATGATGCTCGCAACCCGAGGACTGGCCTCTTGTGTCCCGACTTATGAACAGTTCGACTTACGAACGGGCCCCAGGAACGAATGATGCTCGCAACCCGAGGACTGGCCTCTTGTGTGTCCCGACTTATGAACAGTTCGACTTACAAACGGGCCCCAGGAACGAATGATGCTCGCAACCCGAGGACTGCCCTTATGTGTCCCGACTTATGAACAGTTCGACTTACGAACGGGCACCAGGAACGAATGATGCTCGCAACCCGAGGACTGGCCTCTTGTGTGTCCCGACTTATGAACAGTTCGACTTACGAACGGGCCCCAGGAATGAATTATGCTCCTTACCCAATGACTGCCCTCTTGTGTTCCGACTTATGAACAGTTCGACTTACGAACGGGCCCCAGGAACGGATGATGCTCGCAACCCGAGGACTGGCCTGTACATATGTACGTACAGAATCTTGAGAAGGAGTCTCGAGACTGCTGCGTTTAAACGAGCCCATTCTCACAAACTAGCTTCGAAGCTTTGTGTTGCAATCGAACCGTCGCGCTCTGTTATTTATTTATTATTTTGTATCTATGTGACTTTACCGAAAGAAGCAAAGAGTGAGCTCATTCTCCTCCGTCAGCATTTCCAGCCGCTCCTACATTACCAGTCGCGTCCGCCACCTCCTAATGAGACGTAATTACTCTTTGGCTCTTTCGGTGAAGCCACGTAGAAAGGAAATTAATTAAATAATAGAGTACGACGTTTCGATTGCAACACAAGCAACCGTCATCAGGTAGAACTGAATTTGAGAGACAAATCACAGACACGGAGACACACAGGCAGACACACACGCCCTCTATGTCTATGTGTGTGTCTCTCTCTCTCTCTCTGTGTCTCTGTGTGTGTCTCTCTCTCTGCTTAGGTGTCTGTCTGTGTGTCTATGTGTGTGTGTGTCTCTCTCTGTTTGTCTATGTGTGTGTGTCTCTCTCTCTGTTCGTTTATGAGTGTGTCTCTCTCTGTGTGTCTCTGTGTGTATCTCTCTCTGTGTGTCTCTGTGTGTGTCTCTCTCTGCTTGTGTGTTTGTCTATGTGTCTATGTGTGTGTCTCTCTGTGTGTCTCTGTGTGTGTCTCTCTCTGCTTGTGTATCTATGTGTGTGTCTCTCTCTGTGTCTCTGTGTGAGTCTCTCTCTGCTTGTGTGTCTGTCTGTGTGTCTATGTGTGTCTCTCTCTGTTTGTCTATGTGTGTGTCTCTCTCTGTTTGTCTATGAGTGTGTCTCTCTCTGTGTGTGTCTGTGTGCCTCTGTGTGTGTATCTCTCTGCTTGTGTGTCTGTATGTGTGTCTATGTGTGTGTTACTCTCTCTGTGTGTCTCTGTGAGTCTCTCTCTCTCTGTGTGTCTATGTGTGTGTGTCTCTCTCTGTGTGTATATGTGTGTGCCTCTCTCTCTGTTTGTCTCTGTGTGTGTCTCTCTCTCTGTGTCTCTGTGTGAGTCTCTCTCTGCTTGCGTGTCTGTCTGTGTGTCTATGTGTGTGCCTCTCTCTCTGTTTGTCTATATGTGTGTCTCTCTCTCTGTGTGCCTCTGTGTGTCTCTGTGAGTCTCTCTCTGTGTCTCTGTGTGTGTGTCTCTCTCTCTGCTTGTGTCTGTCTGTGTGTCTATGTTGTGTGTCTCTCTCTGTGTGTCGCTGTGTGAGTCTCTCTCTGCTTGTGTCTGTCTGTGTGTCTCTGTGTGTGTCTTTCTCTGTGTGTCTCTGTGTGAGTCTCTCTCTCTGCTTGTGTGTCTCTCTCTGTGTCTCTGTATTGTCTCTCTCTGCTTGTGTGTCTGTCTGTGTGTCTCTCTCTGTGTCTCTGTATTGTCTCTGTCTACTTGTGTGTCTGTATGTTTGTCTATGTGTGTGTGTGTGTCTCTCTCTCTCTGTTTGTCTATGTGTGTGTCTCTCTCTGTGTGTATCTGTGTGTCTCTCTCTGCTTGTGTGTCTGTATGTGTGTCTATGTGTGTGTCTCTTTGTGTGTCTCTGTGTGTCTCTCTCTGCTTGTGTGTCTGTCTATGTGTCTCTCTCTGTGTCTCTATATTGTCTCTGCTTGTGTGTCTGTCTGTGTGTCTATGTGTGTGTCTCTCTCTGTGTGTCTCTGTGTGAGTCTCTCTCTGCTTGTGTGTCTGTCTGTGTGTCTATGTGTGTCTCTCTCTCTGTGTCTCTGTGTGAGTCTCTCTCTGCTTGTGTGTCTGCCTGTGTGTCTCCGTGTCTGTGTTATGTCTCTCTCTCAAATTTAGTTCTGCCTGATGACGGTTGCTCGTGTTGCAATCGAAACGTCGTACTCTATTATTCCATTTATTTTCTATCTACGTGGCTTCACGGAAAGAACCAAAGAGTAATTTCTGCAGTCACGAAAGCTTCAAATCAAGACCTAATAAGTCGTACCATCTCCTCGTCGGGGCTCTGCTTGGATGCAGGTACATCTGAAGAGCTGCAAATGATACAACTAGAAACCAACATCACCACCATACCATCGCCGATCCTCATCTGGCACTCACCACCACCTCACCCAAGTACATCTGATCTTCATCCATCACCCACCATCAGAAGAACCACCACCACCACCAACGCTGCAACCAGTATCTCTGATCTTCATCCATCACCCACCACCACCATCACCACCTGACCCAGAATCTCTGATTATCATCCGTCACCCACCACCACCACCACCATTGCCTTACCACTTATCTCTGATCTTCATCCATCACCCACCATTGGCATTGCCACCACCATCTCCGTCACCCACCACCACCACCACCAGCACTCGAAGCACTCCGTCATCTCCACCGCCACCATCACCATGGAGTGGAACTCATCATCGTCGCCGCCGTCGTGGTCAGAGGCGCCCGGCCCCGGCACGCTGATCTTGATCGCCGGCCTGCTGCGAGAGCCGGCCGGCACGCGGCCGCTCGTCTTCACCGTCGTCCTCCTCCTCTTCGCGGTGGCGCTCGTCGGCAACCTGCTGCTGTGCGCAGCCATCTACCGCGACCCGCGCCTCCACAGGCCCATGTTCATCCTGCTCGCAAACCTGGCCATCAGCGACGTCGTCGGCTGCTCCGCCACGCTGCCGCGCATCATGCGCGACCTGGCGGCGCCCAACCTCATCACGGTGGGCGAGTGCGTCGCCCAGATGCTCGCCATCCACTTCTACCGCGCCCTCGAGTGCTTCGTGCTCTCGGCGATGGCCCTCGACCGCTACGCGGCCGTCTGCAGGCCCCTGCGCTACCACGGCGTGGCCACCAACGGGCGGGCCCTCGCCGCGGCCGCGGCCGCCGCGGCTGCCGCGGCCGCGGCCGTCGCCCCGCTGTTGGCGCTCGCCCTTCGCCTGCGGCTGACCGACTGCCCGCGTCCCAAGCTGGTGCCGTCCGCCCACTGCGACAACATCGCGCTGGTCAACATGGCCTGCAGCGACGGCGGCGTCAACAACGCGTACGGGGTGGCGCTCACCGCCCTCACCGTGGGCTCGTCGCTCGCCGCCGTCGCCTTCTCCTACGCCTGCATCGTCCGCGAGTGCCTGGCGAGGCGCGGCCGCGGCGACCCATCTTCGAGCGGCGCCGCCACCTTCGGAAAGTCCGCTAGGAGCGCCTCGACAGTCGGTCCCAGCAGCAGCACCACCACCACCACCAACACCACCAACAAAAACACCGCCACCGGGAACACCTCCACAGTCGGTCCCAGCAGCACCACCACCACCACCCGTAGGAACACCTCCACAGTCGGTCCCAGCAGCACCACCACCACCACCCGTAGGAACACCTCCACAGTCTGTCCCAGCGCCACCAACACCACCACCACCGGAAACACCTCCACAGTCGGTCCCAGCACCTCCACCACCAACACCACCAACACCACCAACACCACCACCACCGGAAACACCTCCACAGTCGGTCCCAGCACCTCCACCACCAACACCACCAACACCACCAACACCACCAACAAAAACACCACCACCGGGAACACCTCCACAGTCGGTCCCAGCACCACCACCACCACCAACACCACCAACACCACCAACACCACCAACACCACCGCCAGAAGCACATCCGCGGTCGGTTCCAGCACTACCGCCGCTGCCGCCACCACCGCCACCACGGGTGGCTCCCCCGCCGTCGCGCCCAAGACCCCCGTCGCCGTCCCAGGCGGCACCGCCAGTGCCCCCGTCGCTGGCAAGGGCAGCAGTGGGCAGCACAGCAGGGCGGTGAGCACGTGCGTCACCCACCTGCTGGTGCTCGCCGTCTTCTACGCTCCGCTCCTCTTCGCGGTCGTCTACAACCGCGTGGACAAGCTCTTCCCAATGCCCGACACGACCCGCTCGGCCCTCACGTGCCTCTTCTACACGGCGCCGCCCGCGCTCAACCCCGTCATCTATGGCCTGCGCACGGGCGCCATCAGGCGCGCCGTGGTCGCGATGGTGCCGCGCCACCGGACGGTGAAGGGTTCCCAGAGCTCCACCCTGAGCCTGGTCCCCAGATCTGTGTAATGATCGCGATGGTGGCGGTGGTGGTGATGATGATGACAATGGTGGTGGTGATGTTGGTGATGATGGTGGTGGTGGTGGTGGCTGTGTTGGTGATGATGATGATGATAATGGTGGTGGTGATGTTGGTGATGATGATGATGGTGGTGGTGGTGATGTTGGTGATGATGATGATAATGGAGGTGGTGATGTTGGTGATGATGATGATGGTGGTGGTGGTGGTAGTGATGATGGTGGCTGTGGTGGTGATGTTGATGATGATGACGGTGGTGGTGATGTTGGTGATGATGATGGTGGTGGTGGTGGTGATGATGGTTGTGGTGGTGATGATGATGATGCAGTTGATGATGTTGATCATGGTGATGATGATGGTGATGATGATGGTGGTCATGATGATGATGATGGTGGCTTTGACGGTGATCTGTCTTTTCATCCATCTGTCTGCCTGCACGCCCATCTCTCTCTCTCTCTATTGGTGGTGACACTTGCCTGGGTGTTTTGTGCCAGCAAAGAGTTGTGGAGAGAGTGGAGAGTTTCCCATACCTGGGCAGTGTGCTCATGACCGGCTCCGGTTGGACAGCAGAGGTCTCACTACGAATCAGTCGAGCGGCATTCTCTTTTCATCGGTTGCTTAACGCTGTGTGGAAGCTACCTGGTCTGTCGCTCCGCACGAAGCTTCAGTCATGCCCTCCCATCTCGACGCTTGTGAAACGTGGATCCGTCTAATTGAAACATCTGTGCTGGTTAGAAACATTCGGGCTGGCATGTCTACGATCCACCCTAGGTTTAACCAGGCTGGATTGTGTGAGGAACTTACAAAACCTTGAGAGATCTGGACACATTCGCATCAGTCAGTTGTTTCCGCAGGCAAGGCTGCATTGGCTGGGTCATGCATTCCGCATGCCCAGCCACCGCATGCCTAAACAGGTTCTGTTTGGCTGCATAGAGGGGAATAAATGGGCACAACAGGGGCTGGCAAAGAGATGGAACTGATGCATGAAGATGTGGAGCTGAGTGGACATGCCGACGACCGGTACCCACGGTGTCAAGATCGGCCTCTGTGGAGGAGGCTCGTGAACGATGCTGCTACTTGACAGTTGGAGGCAGTCGCCCTCCAGCAACAACACAGGGCAGAGGAGCGACGCTCACAACAACCAGCGGAGCGCCGGGCGGCCAAAACGCAGCAAGTTGACACAGTAGAGGGGGTACAGCTGATGGTGCATCTACCGGTCATCTCAGTCAGTCAACCCATGGCACCTGCTGGGTCTATCCCCGAGACCTCCTCCGGTCAGCGAGCCGTCCATAAGTTCAAGTGGGCTCAAAGTGCACCTGACCTGAGACAGGCACCGTGGTGATGTCACCGTCAGTTAGTGGCGAATGGCGTGGATTGGTATTGGTTGGTAGTGTTGGTGGGGATTACGATAATGACGGTGATGATGATGGTTGTGGTGACGATGGGGGAGGTTGGTGCTAGCGATGGGTCCATATGCGTATTTTTTTTGCTGATCAAAATATATTCCGATCCTGAATAAAGTTCAACACGCACAGAGTACGGGTGGCTACGTGCGGTGAGAAAGAATATTCAACGTACAGGACGCCACGTAAAGAAGCCCCCTTTAAGACGCCCATTATAAAGAGGTGAAGTGTTTTTTATCTCCTCAAGTAAAAAAAAATTTTAGACACAGCTCCAGCGAACAGTCCTGCCCTGATGTCTTCCACCGTGTCGCTCCACGAACGGTCAGCCACGATGTCTCCCACCTTGTAGATGACAGGATGTGACGCGTGACCTGGGCCCCTCATCGGCACCCTGCGAGACGCAGAGAGGGCAACGTGGAACGCGACACGTGACGACCCGTTGAAGTTGGACACACACCCACCCACCCACTGCTACCGCGGCTAGGGAGGTGGTGGTGTGTGTGTGTGTGGGGGGGGGGTGTCTACGCATGGGATCGCGACGACGACGACGATGATGACGACGATGGAACAAAAAACAGAGCGGCAACGAGGTATGTTTTTAATCGGCTCGGGAATTGTCGTCTTCATACCACGTGGGGGTTTCCGCCTGGCCGGTGGGCCGGACGTGACGCCGTTACGATCTCAGTGACGCTCATAACGACCACACCCACTCCCCCCCCTCCCCTCGAGTTCCACACCCACGTCACACACGAACACCCGCAAGCATTCACATGGACACACACACACGCACACAAGCAACCATTCAAGCGCACAAATAACGCAACCGATCACACACACGCACACGCACGCGTGTGCTCACGCAATTCATCTCAAAGACCGGGCCACCTCGGATAGCCTCTAACAGACTGTCGGGGCAAGTGCTGTCAGTAGCGAGTAGCAGCACCTATACACAAAGATCCCCCGTGTAGCCTCTAACAGACTACTGGGGCAAGTGCTGTTCGTAGCGAGTAGCAGCAGCGTCTATACACAGACAAAGATCCCCCGTGTAGCCTCTAACAGGCTGTAGGGGCAAGTGCTGTTAGTAGCGAGAAGCAGCAGCGCCTATACACAGACAAAGATCCCCCGTGTAGCCTCTAACAGACTGCTAGGGCAAGTGCTGTTCGTAGCGAGTAGCAGCAGCGCCTATACACAGACAAAGATCCCCCGTGTAGCCTCTAACAGACTGTAGGGGCAAGTGCTGTCAGTAGCGGGTAGCAGCAGCGCCTATACACAGACAAAGATCCCCCGTGTAGCCTCTAACAGTCTGCAGGGGCAAGCGCTGTTCGTAGCGAGTAGCAGCAGCGCCTATACACAGACAAAGATCCCCCGTGTAGCCTCTAACAGACTGCAGGGGCAAGCGCTGTTCGTAGCGAGTAGCAGCAGCGCCTATACACAGACAAAGATCCCCCGTGTAGCCTCTAACAGACTGTTGGGGCAAGTGCTGTTAGTAGCGAGTAGCAGCAGAGCCTATACACAGACAAAGATCCCCCGTGTAGCCTCTAACAGACTGCTGGGGCAAGTGATGTTAGTAGCGAGTAGCATCAGCGCATATACACAGACAAAGATCCCCCGTGCAGCCTCTAGCAGACTGTCCGGGCAAATGCTATTAGTAACGAGTAGCAGCAGCGCCTATACACAGACAAAGATCCCCCGTGTAGCCTCTAACAGACTGTCGGGGCAAGTGTTGTTAGTAGCGAGTAGCAGCAGCTCCTATACACAGACAAAGATCCCCCGTGCAGCCTCTAGCAGACTGTTGGGGCAAGTGCTGTCAGTTTCGAGTAGCAGCAGCGCCTATACATAGACAAAGATCCCCCGTGTAGCCTCTAACAGACTGCTGGGGCAAGTGCTGTTAGTAGCGAGTAGCATCAGCGCTTATACACAGACAAAGATCCCCCGTGCAGCCTCTAGCAGACTGTCGGGGCAAGTGCTGTTAGTAGCAAGTAGCAGCAGCGCCTATACACAGACAAAGATCCCCCGTGTAGCTTCTAACAGACTGCTGGGGCAAGTGCTGTTAGTAGTAGCGAGGAGAACCTGCAGAACCTATGAAGGCCGGCGCTGTGGCACACGAGGTGGGGGGGGGGGGGGGGGTGTTCAGCACCACCACGCCCGGCCGCCTTTGTCTCCCCTAGTGACGATGTCTACTGCACCACCGCACCAGCAACGCGTTTGAGACCGAGTCGACCTAGGGGAGTCCCAGGACCGGGTTCAGGTAGTCGTCACCTGGTCGCCTCGTCGGCCCCATGAACGTGAATCGAATTCCTCGGCTCGACGGGGTTCATAGCGCAGCGCGCTAACCGCTGCACCACCGCTCCCCCCCCTCCCCCCCATCACACACACACCCATTCCTCACCCCCACCCCTCACCCCTCACCCCCACCCCTCACCCCAACCCCTTCCCCCCGCCCAAGGGTCCAGAGCCCCCAAACGGGTGTGTTTGTTGTAGAATGGGAAGGGGGGCGCTTATAAGACGGCGTCTCTTCCTGCTAATGCTGCTGCTGCTGCTTCTGCTGCCACAGCTGTTGCTGGTCCGTGGTGAGACCCTCTGTTCCACGCAACCTTTCCCTCTCCGTTACAGCAAGCTTTGTCTCTATGTTCCAGTCAACTTGTGTCTCTCTGTTCCACACGCGACTTAATGTCTCTCTGTTCCACGCAACCTGTGACTCTCCACTACATCAACCTTTGTTTCTATGTTCCAGTCAACTTGTGTCTCTCTGTTCCACGCAACCTGTGACTCTCCACTACATCAACCTTTGTCTCTGTGTTCCAGTCAACTTGTGTCTCTCCGTTCCACACACAAATTGTGTCAATCTGTTCCGAACAAGCTTTGCCATTCTGTTGCTGCCACAGCTGTTGCTGGTCCACGGTGAGACACTTCTCTCCGTCGCACCGCAAAACGCCGTCTCTTTTGTTCTACACGATGTGTGTGTGTGTCTCTCTGTTCAAGTCAACTTGTGTCCCTCTGGTCCACGCAACCTTTCCCTCTCCATTACATCAACTTTTGTCTCTCTGTTCCAGTCAACTTGTGTCTCTCTGTTCCACACAACTTTTGCCTCTCCACTACATCAACCTTTGTCTCTATGTTCCAGTCAACTTGTGTCTCTGTTCCACACGCAACTTAATGTCTCTCTGTTCCGAACAAGCTTTGCCCTTCTGTTGCTGCCACAGCTGTTGCTGGTCCACGGTGAGACAATTCTCTCCGTCGCACCGCAAAACGCCGTCTCTTTTGTTCTACACGATGTGTGTGTGTGTGTCTCTCTGTTCAAGTCAACTTGTGTCCCTCTGGTCCACGCAACCTTTCCCTCTCCATTACATCAACTTTTGTCTCTCTGTTCCGGTCAACTTCTGTCCCTCTGTTCCACGCAACCTTTGCCTCTCCATTACAGCAACCGTTGTCTCTATGTTCCAGTCAACTTGTGTCTTTGTTCCACACACAACTTAATGTCACTCTGTTCCACGCAACCTTTCCCTGTCTCTTACATCAACTGTTGTCTCTATGTTCCGGTCAACTTGTGTCTATCTGTTCCACACACAACTTAATGTCACTCTGTTCCACGCAACCTTTCTCTGTCTCTTACATCAACTGTTGTCTCTATATTCCAGTCAACTTGTGTCTCTCTGTTCTACACAACCTGTGCCTCTCAATTACAGCAACCGTTGTCTCTATGTTCCAGTAAACTTGTGTCTTTGTTCCACACACGACTTAATGTCTCTCTCTTCCAAACAACCTTTCCCTCTCCATTACACCAACCGTTGTCTCTCTGTTCCAGTCAAATTCTGTCACTCTGTTCCACGCAACCTGTGACTCTCTGCTACATCAACCTTTGTCTCTATGTTCCAGCCAACTTGTATCTCTGTTCCACACGCGACTTAATGTCTCTCTGTTCCACACAACCTTTCCCTATCTCTTATACCAACCGTTGTTTCTCTGTTCCAGTCAAATTCTGTCACTCTGTTCCAAGCAACCTGACTCTCCACTACATCAACCTTTGTTTCTATGTTCCAGTCAACTTGTGTCTCTGTTTCACACGCAACTTAATGTCTCTCTGTTCCACACACAACTTGTGTCTCTCTGTTCCAGACACAACTTGTGTTTCTCTGTTCTGAACAAGCTTTGTCATTCTGTTGCTGCCACAGCTGTTGCTGGTCCATGGTGAGACATTTCTCTCCGTTGCACGCAACTGCTGTCTCTTGTGTGTGTGTCTCTCTCTCTCTCTCTGTTATAGTCAACTTGTGTCTCTCTGTTCCACGCAACCTTCCCCTCTCCATTACATTATCATTTTTCTCTATGTTCCAGTCGACTTCTGTCTCTCTGTTCCACACAACCTGTTCCTCTCCATTACATCAACCTTTGTCTCTCTGTTCCACACAACCTTTGCCTTTCTATAATATGAACCGTTGTCTTTCTGCCTGTTCCAGTCAACGTGTCGCTCTCTGTTTTATCTTGCACGCAACATTAGTGCGGCTCTTCTATACAAGCTCTGTCTCTCTGTTCCACACAACCTCTGCCTCTATGTTCCAAACAACCTCTGTCTCTGTTCTACACAACCTCTGGTAGTCAATGGATAATGTGAGTCTATGGGCAATGTTAGACGTCTATGGGCAATGTGAGTCTATGGGCAATGTGAATCTATGGGCAATGTGTGTCTATGGGCAATGTTAGTCAATGGGAAATGTGAGTCTATGGGCAATGTGAGTCTATGGGCAATGTGAATCTATGGGCAATGTGTGTCTATGGGCAATGTTAGTCAATGGGAATTGTTAGTCTATGGGCAATGTGAGGCTATGGGCAATGTTAATCTATGGGCAATGTTAGTCTATGGACAATGTGTGTCTATGGTCATTGTGAGTCTATGGGCAATGTTAGTCTATGGGCAATGTTAGTCTATGGGCAATGTGAGTCTATGGGCAATGTGAGTCTATGGGCAATGTGAGTCTGTGGGCAATGTGAGTCTATGGGCAATGTGAGTCTATGGGCAATGTGAGTCTATGGGCAATGTTAGTCTGTGGGCAATGTGAGTATATGGGCAATGTTAGTCTATGGGCAATGTGAGTCTATGGGCAATGTGAGTCTATGGGCAATGTGAGTCTGTGGGCAATGTGAGTCTATGGGCAATGTGAGTCTATGGGCAATGTGAGTCTATGGGCAATGTGAGTCTATGGGCAATGTGAGTCTATGGGCAATGTTAGACGCCTATGGGCAATGTGAGTCTATGGACAATGTTAGTCTATGGGCAATGTGAGTCTATGGGAAATGTGAGTCTATGGGCAATGTGAGTCTATGGGCAATGTTAGTCTATGGGCAATGTGAGTCTATGGGCAATGTGAGTCTATGGGCAATGTTAGACGCCTATGCGCAATGTGAGTCTATGGACAATGTTAGTCTATGGGCAATGTTAGTCTATGGGCAATGTGAGTCTATGGGCAATGTGAGTCTATGGGAAATGTGAGTCTATGGGCAATGTGAGTCTATGGGCAATGTTAGTCTATGGGCAATGTGAGTCTATGGGCAATGTGAGTCTATGGGCAATGTTAGACGCCTATGCGCAATGTGAGTCTATGGACAATGTTAGTCTATGGCCAATGTTAGTCTATGGGCAATGTTAGTCTATGGGCAATGTTAGGCATCTATGGGCAATGTGAGTCTACAGGCAATGTGAGTCTATAGGCAACGGTGGACGTCTCTGGGCTATGTGAGTCTATGGGTAATGTTAGACGCCTATGGGCAATGTTAGTCTATGGGCAATGTGAGTCTACAGGCAATGTTAGTCTATGGGCAATGTTAGTCTATGGGCAATGTTAGTCTATGGGCAATGTTAGTCAATGGGAAATGTGAGTCTATGGGCAATGTGAGTCTATGGGCAATGTGAATCTATGGGCAATGTGTGTCTATGGGCAATGTTAGTCAATGGGAATTGTTAGTCTATGGGCAATGTGAGGCTATGGGCAATGTTAATCTATGGGCAATGTTACTCTATGGACAATGTGTGTCTATGGTCATTGTGAGTCTATGGGCAATGTTAGTCTATGGGCAATGTTAGTCTATGGGCAATGTGAGTCTATGGGCAATGTGAGTCTATGGGCAATGTGAGTCTGTGGGCAATGTGAGTCTATGGGCAATGTGAGTCTATGGGCAATGTGAGTCTATGGGCAATGTTAGTCTGTGGGCAATGTGAGTATATGGGCAATGTTAGTCTATGGGCAATGTGAGTCTATGGGCAATGTGAGTCTATGGGCAATGTGAGTCTGTGGGCAATGTGAGTCTATAGGCAATGTGAGTCTATGGGCAATGTGAGTCTATGGGCAATGTGAGTCTATGGGCAATGTGAGTCTATGGGCAATGTTAGACGCCTATGGGCAATGTGAGTCTATGGACAATGTTAGTCTATGGGCAATGTGAGTCTATGGGAAATGTGAGTCTATGGGCAATGTGAGTCTATGGGCAATGTTAGTCTATGGGCAATGTGAGTCTATGGGCAATGTGAGTCTATGGGCAATGTTAGACGCCTATGCGCAATGTGAGTCTATGGACAATGTTAGTCTATGGGCAATGTTAGTCTATGGGCAATGTGAGTCTATGGGCAATGTGAGTCTATGGGCAATGTGAGTCTATGGGCAATGTTAGACGCCTATGGGCAATGTGAGTCTATGGACAATGTTAGTCTATGGGCAATGTGAGTCTATGGGAAATGTGAGTCTATGGGCAATGTGAGTCTATAGGCAATGTTAGTCTATGGGCAATGTGAGTCTATGGGCAATGTGAGTCTATGGGCAATGTTAGACGCCTATGCGCAATGTGAGTCTATGGACAATGTTAGTCTATGGCCAATGTTAGTCTATGGGCAATGTTAGTCCATGGGCAATGTTAGGCATCTATGGGCAATGTGAGTCTACAGGCAATGTGAGTCTATAGGCAACGGTGGACGTCTCTGGGCTATGTGAGTCTATGGGCAATGTTAGACGCCTATGGGCAATGTTAGTCTATGGGCAATGTGAGTCTACAGGCAATGTTAGTCTTTGGGCAATGTTAGTCTATGGGCAATGTTAGTCTATGGGCAATGTTAGTCTATGGGCAATGTTAGACGCCTATGGGCAATGTTGAACCCGTCTGCAGCAAAATGCCGTGGCGTCAGCTGATGTGTGCAAGCCAGACTTTTTTTGGGACAGTGACGGTGAATATGCGGGCAGGAGCCTCCTGCAAGCGGGTTTCCGAGACCAATTTGGGGGAATTCCACGTTCCTATGACGGGGGACTTTTCTCGTCGCATGTTTCGGCACACTGTTGATATGAACGTTGAACTTCTTTTGCACCGTACGTAGCCAACCGTGCTCTGTGTGTGTGTTGAACTTCTTTCGCACCGTACGTAGCCAACCGTGCTAATCGGAGGTGTAGGAAGAAGAACAACAACCTAAACACATCAACAACAACATGCAGTTCTAAAGATTAGACCTCCAATGACTCATCATCATCATCAGCAGCAGCACCATTCTCATCATCATCAGCTTGAACATCACGAGCATCATCAGCATCATCATCATCAGCACCATCAGCGATACCATCGTCAGCAACATCAGCACCACCAACACGATCATCGTCAGCATGAGCAGTGCCCGGTGCTGATGAGCGGGATGGATGCGTTTGTCTCTAGAATAGCGGCTTCACCACACTGCTGATGAGCAGGGAGAATGTCGCCTGTCTCTAGAATAGCGACTGCAAACAACACTGCTGATGAGCGGGGTGGATGTCGCCTGTCTCTAGAATAGCGGCTGCACACAGCACTGCTGATGAGCGGGGTGGATGTCGCGTGTCTCTATAATAGCGGCTGTACACCACATTGCTGATGAGCGGAGTGGATGTCGCCTGTCTCTAGAATTCCGGCTGCACAGAACACTGCTGATGAGCGGTGTGGATGTCGCCTGTCTCTAGAATATCGGCTGCACACAACACTGCTGATGAGCAGTGTGGATGTCGCCTGTCTCTAGAATAGCGGCTACACACAGCACTGCTGATGAGCGGGGTGGATGTCGTCTGCCTCTAGAATAGCGGCTTCACCACACTGCTGATGAGCGGTGTGGATGTCGCCTGTCTCTAGAATAGCGGCTTCACCACACTGCTGATGAGCGGTGTGGATGTCGCGTGTCTCTAGAATAGCAGCGGCACACAACACTGCTGATGAGCGGGGTGGATGTCGCCTGTCGCTAGTATAGCGGCTCCACACAACACTGCTGATGAGCGGGGTGGATGTCGCCTGTCTCTAGAATAGTGGCTCCACACAACACTGCTGATGAGCGGGGTGGATGTCGCCTGTCTCTAGAAAAGCAGCTGCACACAACACTGCTGATGAGCGGGGTGGATGTCGCCTGTCTCTAGAATAGTGGCTGTACACCACACTGCTGATGAGCGGGGTGGATGTCGCCTGTCTCTAGAATACCGGCTGTACAGCACACTGCTGATGAGCGGTGTGGATGTCGCCTGTCTCTAGAATAGCGGCTGCACACAACACTGCTGATGAGCTGGATGGATTTCGCCTGTCTCTAGAAAAGCAGCTGCACACAACACTGCTGATGAGCGGTGTGGATGTCGCCTGTCTCTAGAATACCGGCTGCACAGAACACTGCTGATGAGCGGGGTCGATGTCGCCTGTCTCTAGAATAGCAGCTGCACAACAACACTGCTGATGAGCGGTGTGGATGTCACCTGTCTCTAGAATAGCTGCTGCACACAACACTGCTGATGAGCGGGGTGGATGTCGCCTGTCTCTAGAATAACGGCTGCACACAACACTGCTGATGAGCGGGGTGGATGTCGCCTGTCTCTAGAATAGCAGCTGCACACAACACTGCTGATGAGCGGGGTGGATGTCACCTGTCTCTAGAATAGCTGCTGCACACAACACTGCTGATGAGCGGGGTGGATGTCGCCTGTCTCTAGAATAGCGGCAGCACACCGCACTGCTGATGAGCTGGGTGGCTCCGGCTCAAACCGCTCCGCTAAGACGAGCGGCTTTGTCAACAGCGGAACAGAGAGATAGTCCCGGTTCAAGCCGGGATCTCCCCTCGAGGGGTTTCCCGAGGTGACCCCCCCCCACCAACCCCCCCCCCCACCAACCTCCCACCCCCCACCAACGTCCCCCCCCACCAACCCCCCCACCAACCCCCCCACCCACGTGTAACGCGCGTGGTGGTCGTGGTGGTGGTAGCACTTGCCCCGACAGATCGCCCGGGTAGCTTTGTCTTTGTTTGAAGCCGGATTAGCGCTGCTCCGCGATACGCGACTCTGCGACCCGGGTTCGAATCCCGCTCACGGACAAAATCAGCGACGATTATCTAAACCGGTCCTGGGCCTCCCCTAGGTCGGCTCAGCCTCAAATGAGTAACCTGGTGGGGGCGGGCGGGAGGATCCGGCTGGCCGTGCAGAGCAAACACCACAAAGACAAAGATCCCCCGTGTAGCCTGTAACAGAGCGTCGGGGCAAGTACTGTTAGCGAGTAGCAGCAGCAGCACCTACGAAGGCTACCGGCACTGTGGCACACGAGGGGGGTGGGTGGCCAGCGCCACGCCCGGCCGCCTTTGTCTCTCCCCCCCATTGCGACGTTTGCTCCAACACCGCCTCTAGGCAACTCATTATTCGAGGCTGAGTCGAACTAGGGGAGGCCCAGCGATGGTTCCAGGTGACCGACCGTGAGAGGGGAATCGAACCTCGGGTTCGCCCGGGGGGTTTCGTTGGCGCGAACTCGCTAACCGCTGCGCCACCGCTCCCCCCAACGCGCACAGACACACACACACAGACACACACACAGAGACATACACACACAGACACACAGACGGACACAGACACACAGACACACACACTGACACACACAGACACACACACACAGACACACACACAGAGACATACACACACACACAGACACACAGACGGACACAGACACACAGACACACACACTGACACACACTGACACACACGCACAGACACACACACAGACACACAGACACACACAGAGACACACAGACACACACACAGACATACACATTGACACACACACACAGACACACACACAGACACACACACAGACACATATACACACACACACTGACACACACACTGACACACACACAGACACACACACTGACACATACACACACAGACACATACACACACAGACACACACACAGACACACACAGACACACACACAGACACACACACACAGACACACACACAGACACACACACATACACACACAGACACACACACAGACACACACACACATACACACAGACACACACACACAGACACATACACACACAGACACACACACACACAGACACAAACAGAGAATAAACAAACGACGCTCCACCTGCGAAGACACCCGCAGAGTCAGCGACTGGCCGCTACGGTCATTAGCACCGAAAACAGACGTGGATAGAGATGCACCACCCCCCCACACACACACAGATCGTGTCGGCCTTCTCATCGACGGTCCTCCCGGCAACACACCCCGCACGTAGGTACGTACGGTGCGAAAGAAGTTCAACACACACACATAGCACGGTTGGCTACGTACGGTGTGAAAGAAGTTCAACATACATAGCAAGGTTGGCTACGTACTGTGTGAAGCAGTTCAGTATATTGGCACTGTGAATCTTTGGGCAGTGTTTGTATATATGCAGTGTTAATCTTTGGTCAATGTGAGTCTATGGGCAATGTGAGTCTATGGGCAATGTGAGTCTATGGGCAATGTGAGTCTATGGGCAATGTGAGTCTATGGGCAATGTTAGTCTATGGGCAATGTGAGTCTATGGGCAATGTGAGTCTATGGGCAATGCGAGTCTATGAGCAATGCGAGTCTATGGGCAATGCGAGTCTATGGGCAATGTGAGTCTATGGGCAATGTGAGTCTATGGGCAATGTTAGTCTATGGGCAATGTGAGTCTATGGGCAATGTTAGTCTATGGGCAATGTGAGTCTATGGGCAATGTTAGTCTATGGGTAATGTTAGTATATGGGCAATGTGAGTCTATGGGCAATGTGAGTCTATGGGCAATGTGAGTCTATGGGCAATGTGAGTCTATGGGCAATGTTAGTCTATGGGCAATGTGAGTCTATGGGCAATGTTAGTCTATGGGCAATGTTAGTCTATGGGCAATGTTAGTCTATGGGCAATGTTAGTCTATGGGCAATGTTAGTCTATGGGCAGTGTTAGTCTATGGGCAATGTTAGTCTATGGGCAATGTGAGTCTATGGGCAATGTGAGTCTATGGGCAATGTGAGTCTATGGGCAATGTGAGTCTATGGGAAATCTGAACCTATGGGTAATGTTAGTCTATGGGCAATGTGAGTCTATGGGCAATGTCAGTCTATGGGCAATGTTAGTCTATGGGCAATATTAGTCTATGGGCAATGTGAGTCTATGGGCGATGTTAGTCTATGGGCAATGTGAGTCTATGGGCGATGTGAGTCTATGGGCAATGTGAATCTATGGACAATGTGAGTCTATGGGCAATGTTAGTCTATGGGTAATGTTAGTCTATGGGCAATGTTAGTCTATGGGAAATGTTAGTCTATGGGCAATGTTAGTCTATGGGCAATGTTAGTCTATGGGCAATGTTAGTCTATGGGCAATGTTAGTCTATGGGCAATGTTAGTCTATGGGCAATGTTAGTCTATGGGCAATGTGAGTCTATGGGCAATGTTAGTCTATGGGCAATGTTAGTCTATGGGCAATGTTAGTCTATGGGCAATGTGAGTCTATGGGCAATGTTAATCTATGGGCAATGTTAGTCTATGGGCAATGTTAGTCTATGGGCAATGTTAATCTATGGGCAATGTTAGTCTATGGGCAATGTTAATCTATGGGCAATGTTAGTCTATGGGCAATGTTTAGTCTATGGGCAATGTGAGTCTATGGGCAATGTGAGTCTATGGGCAATGTTAGTCTATTGGCAATATGAGTCTATGGGCAATGTGAGTCTATGGGCAATATTAGTCTATGGGCAATGTTAGTCTATGGGCAATGTTAGTCTATGGGCAATATGAGTCTATGGGCAATGTGAGTCTATGGGCAATGTTAGTCTATGGGCAATGTTAGTCTATGGGCAATGTTTAGTCTATGGGCAATGTGAGTCTATGGGCAATGTTAGTCTATGGGCAATGTTAGTCTATGGGCAATATGAGTCTATGGGCAATGTGAGTCTATGGGCAATGTTAGTCTATGGGCAATGTTAGTCTATGGGCAATGTTAGTCTATGGGCAGTGTTAGTCTATGGGCAATGTTAGTCTATGGGCAATGTGAATCAATGGGCAATGTGAGTCTATGGGCAATGTCAGTCTATGGGCAATGTGAGTCTATGGGCAATGTCAGTCTATGGGCAATTTTAGTCTATGGGCAGTGTTAGTCTATGGGCAATGTTAGTCTATGGGCAATGTTAGTCTATGGGCAGTGTGAGTCTATGGGCAATGTTAGTCTATGGGCAATCTGAATCAATGGGCAATTTGAGTCTATGGGCAATGTGAGTCTATGGGCAATGTGAGTCTCTGGGCAATGTGAGTCTATGGGTAATGTGAGTCTATGGGCAATGTGAATCTATGGACAATGTTAGTCTATGGGTAATGTTAGTCTATGGGCAATGTTAGTCTATGGGCAATGTTAGTCTATGGGCAATGTTAGTCTTTGGGCAATGTGAGTCTATGGGCAATGTTAGTCTATGGAAAATGTGAATCAATGGGCAATTTGAGTTTATGGGCAATGTGAGTCTATGGGCAATGTGAGTCTATGGGCAATGTGAGTCTATGGGCAATGTGAGTCTATGGGAAATGTTAGTCTATGAGCAATGTGAGTCTATGGGCAATGTGAGTCTATGGGCAATGTCTCAGCTGTCTGAGTTGATCATCTCCCTAGTCCCTGGAATTCCCTCGGACAGTTGTCCTGGGAGATTTTCAACGCACGGACGGCTGACCCATCCCATAGTTTGGCTCCAAACCTTTTGGATACCATGATGGGTTCAATGGGATTTACTCAGATTTTTCAGGGCCCATCCAATAATCACGGCCAAATTATCGACCGAATCATAATGTAGTTTTTTTTTTGGGGGGGGGAGGAGAGGGGTTTTAGATCGTGTAAATATTAATGTGTCGTTAATTCTGCCACCACAGCCAAATAGTAAGGTTTGTCCCACGAACTGAACATTCCAAGTGGTTACTAGTACAGCACTAGTGTATAGTCGTGCAGTGTATATTAGTATAATGTATAGTGTAGTGTATAGTGTAGTAGTGTATAGTGTAGTGTATAGTCGTGCAGTGTATAGTGTAGTGTATAGTAGTGTAGTGTATAGTGTAGTCTATAGTCGTGCAGTGTATAGTAGTATAATGAATAGTGTAGTTTATAGTGTAGTAGTGTATAGTGTAGTGTATAATCGTGCAGTGTATATTGTAGTGTATAGTAGTGTAGTGTATAGTAGTGTAGTGTATAGTGTAGTGTATAGTAGTTTAGTGTATAGTAGTTTAGTGTATAGTGTAGTGAATGGTAGTGTATTGTATAGTGTAGTGTATAGTGTTGTAGCTCATAGTAGTGTATAGTGTAGAGTAGTTGTGTATAGTAGTATAGTGTATAGTAGTGTAGTGTATAGTGTAGTGTGTAGTGTAGTGTATAGTAGTGTATAGGTGTGTAGTGTATAGTGTCGTGTAGAGTGTAGTGTATAGTAGTGTAGTATAGAGTATAGTAGTGTATAGTAGTGTAGTGTATAGTAGTGTAGTGTATAGAGTAGTAATGTATAGTGTAAAGTGTAGTGTATAGTAGTGTAGTATATAGCGTAGTAGTGTAGTGTTTAGTAGTGTAGTATATAGTGTAGTCGTGCATAGTGTAATGTATAGTAGTGTAGTATATAGTGTAGTAGTGTATAATAGTGTAGTATATAGTGTAGCAGTGTATAGTGTAGTATACTAGTACCGTGCACCGGTGTTGTTGGCTGTGTTGGGTGGTGGCGGCTTTAACGACACATTCATATTTGCGCGGTCTAACCCGAAAAAAAACCCTCAATTATCGAGCACATTTCCTCTTACTGTGACAATGAAAGGGTTGATGAGTATAATTCAGTGCTCCGATCTGCTATCGATGACCCCGCTCCTCGTCGCCCTCTTCATGCTCAAGTACCACAAGCACCAAGCCCCCCCGCCCCCCCCACCTTATATCCCATAGACCTCAGGGCCCTGAAATTAAAGGGTGATTCAACACTTCTGAGAATTTGCAACAATAACCACGTGACATGTGCTGCTGCCTCAGTGCTCTGGAGATCACCTGGAGAAGATTCCAGGCCACGTGTTGACAACGATGGCGAACGTGTGGGCGACTCGTAATAATAGGGGTTTTTCCCCTTTTTTTCTGGCAAGAAAACTGAAACCTTTTTTATTACAAGGATTTATGTTACTGCTTTAACCACAATACCTGCAGTCAAAATGCAAACAAAAAACATACTATGATAATATATGCATTGTCCTTGAAACTGATTGGTCCACACCAAGGGACGGCTTTCTGTCGCCATCTGGTCGAGCACCAATTGGGTCGAGGCTCAAAAGCTCGTGATCGGAACGTGGCTCTTTCACTCCAGCGCTGTCCTACCAGACAGTCTCGTCCCTTCACCTGATGAAGGCCGCTTGTGTTGTGGCCGAAACGTCGTGAGAATATTATTGTGTTATTTTATTTTATCAATTTATTATTTTATTCTCATTCTACCTGGTGGTGACTTTACCGAAAGAACCAAAGAAGATGAATCATTGCAGTCACGAAAGCTTTAAATCGAAATTTAAAAACCCTATTATTACATTTTGGTACTGGCAAAGGAGGTCAAATGCTGAATTGGGAGACTCTTTCACTTCTTACCGAAGCAATGAAAACATCCGTTTGTTCTCGTGTTACGGTGTATTATCCGTTCTTTTAATCGCATAAAAAAATGACAGTCCCATGTAAGTGTTAAAAAAAAAATTAAGTACCCTGTACAACTTGGGGGAGGGGGGGGGGTATCTTCGTGGCGAAGTAAAAAAAAAAAATACGCCGTCGTGATGATCGACTCGGCAAGGAACAGCGCTTGCCGAGCTGTTCAGGATGGTCAGCAGTTCGATTCGATTCGCCCAGACTGTGCGTCCATGAAAGTTGTTCCTTTCGGAGGGCCCTGCAAAGGATTTCCATCAGTTTTTTGATACGTAAGATCGATCGCATTAAAGAGGGTACAGTGAGGGGAAAAAAGTATTTGATCCCCTGCTGATTTTGTACGTTTGCCCACTGACAAAGACATGGTCAGGCCTATAATTTTAATGGTAGGTTTATTTGAACAGTGAGAGAGACAGAATAACAGCAACAAAATCCAGAAATATGCACGTCAAAAATGTTATCAATTGATTTGCATTTTAATGAGGGAAATAAGTATTTAACCCCTCTGCAAAACATGACTTAGTACTTGGTGGCAAAACCCTTGTTGGCAATCACAGAGGTCAGACGTTTCTTGTAGTTGGCCACCAGGTTTGCACACATCTCCAGAGGGATTTTGTCCCACTCCTCTTTGCAGATCTTCTCCAAGTCATTAAGGTTTCGAGGCTGACGTTTGGCAACTCGAACCTTCAGCTCCCTCCACAGAGTTTCTATGGGATTAATATCTGGAGACTGGCTAGGCTAATCCAGGACCTTAATGTGCTTCTTCTTGAGCCACTCCTTTGTTGCCTTGGCCGTGTGTTTTGGGTCATTGTCATGCTGGAAAACCCATCCACGACCCATTTTCAATGCCCTGGCTGAGGGAAGGAGGTTCTCACCCACGATTTGACGGTACATGGCCCCGTCCATCGTCCCTTTGATGCAGTGAAGTTGTCCTGTCCCCTTAGCAGAAAAAACACCCCCAAAGCATAATGTTTCCACCTCCATGTTTGACGGTGGGGATGGTGTTCTTGGGGTCATAGGCAGCATTCCTCCTCCAAACACGGCGAGTTGAGTTGATGCCAAAGAGCTCCATTTTGGTCTCATCTGACCACAACACTTTCACCCAGTTGTCCTCTGAATCATTCGGATGTTCATTGGCAAACTTCAGACGGGCATGTATATGTGCTTTCTTGAGCAGAGGGACCTTGCGGGTGCTGCAGGATCTTAGTCCTTCATAGCGTAGTGTGGTACCAATTGTTTTCTTGGTGACTATAGTCCCAACTGCCTTGAGATCATTGATAAGATCCTCCCGTGTAGTTCTGGGTTGATTCCTCGTTGTTCTCATGATCATTGCAACTCCACGAGGTGAGATCTTGCATGGAGCCCCAGGCCGAGGGAGATTGACAGTTCTTTATTTTTCTTCCATTTGCGAATAATTGCACCAACTATTGTCGCCTTCTCACCAAGCTGCTTGGCAATGGTCTTGTAGCCCATTCCAGCCTTGTGTAGGTTTACAATCTTGTCCCTGACATCCTTGGAGAGCTCTTTGGTCTTGGCCATGGTGGAGAGTTTGGAATCTGATTGATTGATTGCTTCTGTAGACAGGTGTCTTTTATACAGGTAACAAGCTGAGATTAGGCGCACTCCCTTTAAGAGTGTGCTCCTAATCTCAGCTCGTTACCTTATATTAAAGACACCTGGGAGCCAGAAATCTTTCTGATTGAGAGGGGGTCAACTACGTAATTCCCTCATGAAAATGCAAATCAATTTATAACATTTTTGACATGCGTTTTTCTGGATTTTGTTGTTGTTATTCTGTCTCTCACTGCTCAAATAAACCGACCATTAAAATGATCCGATGATCATTTCTTTGTCAGTGGGCAAACGTACAAAATCAGCAGGGGATCAAATACTTGTGTCCCTCACTGCATCTGCCCTGCAATTAGTCCTGATCCTAGCCTGGACCCAAGGGCTCCTCCGGTCCTGCCTGCAGGCCTCATCCAGATTACTGTGGGGATGAAATGGACCACGAGAGATTTAGATCCCTGTCCCTCTTGGCTTCTTAAGGGGGCCTTTGAGTCAGTGATCCCTATGGTGACCGAATTAGTCGACAGGAGGAGTGTTCCCGGGAGCCCTGGAACGTGCCTTAGAGCACGACTACTTCTAAAGAAGACGGGACTTGATATCGATATCCTGGCTGACTATCGCCCAATCTGCAATTTTCCCTTTTTCAGGGAAGGTTAATTACAGAAGGGGCGGCCTCCTCCCAGTTGGAGTCGTATCTTGAGGCCGGGTGCTTTTTTTTTTCACTTCGCTCAATCGGGCCTGAGGAACCAATCGTGGCACGGAGCCCGCCTTGGTTTGCGTGGCAGACGATCTCCTCGTGGCGACGGACAGGGGCTGCATTTCCTCCCTTGCTTTGTCGGACCCTGCCGGCGGCCTTTTCATACAATCGATCGTGGGGGTTTCATTGCGGCGCCGACGGGAATCAGGGGCACCGCCTCGCAGTGGATTGGTTCTTATCCGAAGGGCAGGAAACCCAGCGGACGGCCTTGGGTCCCCACGTGTCCCCCTGCTAGACCCTAGCCTTACGGTGTCCCTCAGGGGTCGGTCTCTGTTATCTCCCCTTTAATTCAATGTCTAAGTTAGGCCGCCGGGATCTATCATCCGGAGGCATGGGTTACAGGGCCATCAGTACGCCGGATGCAATGTCTCCATCTCAGGTGACCCAGATGCAGCGCTCGCCTGCTTGATGGGGCGTCCGGCCAGAGGGTGGCAGCGTGGACGCAGCAGCAGCAGCAGCAGCACTGGCGAAAGCTGAATCCTGACAAGGCAGAGCTGACAATTGTAGGGTCAGAGAGTCGGCCGAGGATGGGACGGGGGGGTGGGGGGAGCGGGAGGAGCTTGACCCTCCATTGATTAATGGAGTTACGACTTCTCCCTGCGACAGTGGTGCACGAACCTGGGTGTGCTGTCCGATCGTAGCATGACCATGCAATCATCAGGTTGCAGCTGTGGCCAAAAGCGGGGGTTCTATCACCGTAGAGTGATCCGAGGGCCGCGACACCCCCCCTCTCGCCCCCCCCCCCCCCCCCTCTTATCCGCTAGCGATCTCGAAACACCGGTTCGCGTCTCTTTGTCAACGCGTCTGGATCACAGAAATGCTTTGAGTCCGCATGCCTGGACGCTGTTAGCCGTTTTGACCTCTACGATCCACTAATTCACATCCGCTCCATGTGCCGAGCGCTAGACCCTACACCCGGGGGCGACCGAGCCTTTGCGTGCGCTGCGCCAAGACTACGGAACGCCCCCTGCCACCTGAGGTCAGACAGGGCGAGGTCACTCGCATTGCTTAGGTCGCATTCTTTGGATCTTTCGGTAACGTCACGCAGAACAAACATTTTTGCAAAAAAAACACTGCGACGTTTCGATCGCAACACAAGCAATCGTCATCAGGAGGAAAAAAGGTGTTCTTCTTGTTTAGGTCTTCTCTAAGAAGTCAACTGTTTCGCCTGGCCTACACTTCCATGTATGACCAAGTGGACTCTGGATTTTGCGCCATTCACATTTCCTACCTTCGTGCATGGCGCACTGATATCCTTAAGTGAATTGCGCCTTACAAGTAGTTATTAAATTTTGATTTAAAGCTTTCGTGACTGCAGTAATTCATATTCTTAGTTCTTTCGGTAAAGTCACGTTGAAGGGAAACAACAAAATAATAAAATATATATAAAACAATAAAAAATTTCTCACGACGTTTCGACCATAACACAAACGGTCGTCTTCAGGTGTGTTGGCTTGCATAAATTTAAATTTATTTTGTATTGTTTTATATATATTTTATTATTTTGTTGTTTCCCTTTAACGTGACTTTACCGAAAGAACTAAGAATAAGTAGTTATTATTGAAACAAATCCCCCGTGATGTGCACTGGCCACCACTTAGCTAGCGCGTGCAATTTAAGTTAGCTGGAATGACTTAAAAAGCTCACAACGGCCTTGGTCCTCCGTACCTGCAGTCCCGTCTGGCCCACCCAGACGTCTCACAGATAGAAACCTTGCGTTCCTCGGTCCAGGCCCTGCTAGCTCAACCTACAATTTGTCATTCTACACTGGGCGGCAGTAGATAGGGGGCCTTTTCGAGTGCGGTGCCTTAAGATGTGGAACGCTCTAACGCCGGCCACCCCAGAATGTCTCCGAGTACCGGACAGTTCAGGAGACTCCGTAAGATTATTAAATATCAGGAAGCAGCCGCTTATTTTTACACGCGACCTGTTTTTTTATAAGTAGGGGGACTCCCTTCGTTTAATTCATACTGTGAGGTATTGCGATGCCCTCTTTAGTGGGAATGAGTTTTTACTGAAGAAAGACATTGAACGAATGAACGAATATAGACAATGTTAGACTATGAGTAATGTAAGTCTATGGGTAATGTGAGTCTATGGGCAATGTAAAGCTATGGGTAATGTAAGTCTATGGACAATGTGAGTCTATGGGCAATGTAAAGCTATGGGTAATGTGAGTCTATGGGTAATGTGAGTCTATGGGCAATGTTAGTCTATGGGCAATGTAAAGCTGTGGGTAATGTGAGTCTATGGGCAATGTGAGTCTATGAGTAATGTAAGTCTATGGACAATGTGAGTCTATGGACAATGTGAGTCTATGGGCAATGTGAGTCTATGGACAATGTGAGTCTATGGACAATGTGAGTCTATGGACAATGTGAGTCTATGGGCAATGTAAAGCTATGGGTAATGTAAGTCTATGGGCAATATTAGTCTATGGGCAATGTTAGTCTATGAGTAATGTAAGTCTATGGACAATGTGAGTCTATGGGCAATGTTAGTCTATGGGTAATGTAAGTCTATGGGCAATATTAGTCTATGGGCAATGTTAGTCTATGAGTAATGTAAGTCTATGGACAATGTGAGTCTATGGGCAATGTAAAGCTATGGGTAATGTGAGTCTATGGGTAATGTGAGTCTATGGACAATGTGAGTCTATGGGCAATGTTAGTCTATGAGTAATGTGAGTCTATGGGCAATGTTAGTCTATGGGCAATGTGAGTCTATGGACAATGTGAGTCTATGGGCAATGTGAGTCTATGGACAATGTGAGTCTATGAGCAATGTGAGTCTATGGGTAATGTGAGTCTATGGGTAATGTGAGTCTATGGACAATGTGAGTCTATGGGCAATGTTAGTCTATGAGTAATGTGAGTCTATGGGCAATGTTAGTCTATGGGCAATGTGAGTCTATGGACAATGTGAGTCTATGGGCAATGTGAGTCTATGGACAATGTGAGTCTATGGGCAATGTTAGTCTATGAGTAATGTGAGTCTATGGGCAATGTTAGTCTATGGGCAATGTGAGTCTATGGGCAATGTTAGTCTATGAGTAATGTGAGTCTATGGGCAATGTTAGTCTATGGGCAATGTGAGTCTATGGGCAATGTTAGTCTATGGACAATGTGAGTCTATGGGCAATGTTAGTCTATGAGTAATGTGAGTCTATGGACAATGTGAGTCTATGGACAATGTGAGTCTATGGGCAATGTAAAGCTATGGGTAATGTGAGTCTATGGGCAATGTTAGTCTATGGGCAATGTGAGTCTATGGGAAATGTGAGTCTATGGGCAATGTTAGTCTATGGGTAATGTGAGTCTATGGGTAATGTGAGTCTATGGGCAATATTAGTCTATGGGCAATGTGAGTCTATGGGAAATGTGAGTCTATGGGCAATGTTAGTCTATGGACAATGTTAGTCTATGGGTAATGTGAGTCTATGGGTAATGTTAGTCTATGGGTAATGTGAGTCTATGGGCAATGTGAAGCTATGGGTAATGTTAGTCTATGGGTAATGTGAGTCTATGGGAAATGTGAGTCTATGGGCAATGTTAGTCTATGGACAATGTTAGTCTATGGGCAATGTAAAGCTATGGGTAATGTGAGTCTATGGGAAATGTGAGTCTATGGGCAATGTGAGTCTACAGGCAATGTTAGTCTATGGGCAATGTAAGTCTATGGGTAATGTGAGTCTATGGGCAATGTGAGTCTATGGGCAATGTGAGTCTATGTGTAATGTGCGTCTATGGGCAATGTGAATCTATGGGCAATGTTAGTCTATGGACAATGGTTGTCTATGGGCAATGGTTGTCTATGGGCAATGTGAGTCTATGGGCAATGTTAGTCTATGGACAATGTTAGTCTATGGGCAATGTTAGTCTATGGGCAATGTTAGTCTATGGGCAATGTTAGTCTATGGACAATGTTAGTCTATGGGCAATGTTAGTCTATAGGCAATGTTAGTCTATGGGCAATGTTAGTCTATGGGTAATGTAAGTCTATGGGCAATGTTAGTCTATGGGCAATGGCTGTCTATGGGCAATGTGAGTCAATGGGCAATGTTAGTCTATGGGCAATGTTAGTCTATGGGCAACGTGAGTCGATGGGCAACGTTAGTCTATGGGCAATGTTAGTCTATGGGCAACGTGAGTCGATGGGCAACGTTAGTCTATGAGCAATGTGAGTCTATGGGCAATTTTAGTCTATGTGCAATGTGAGTCTATGGGCAACGTTAGTCTATGGGCAATGATCCATTGCTCCAGGAGATCGTCGATTGATGTACGGTCGCTCGATTGGTGATGACAATGACGTCAGTCGTGATTCATGACGTCACACAGCGGGCCACGTGTAGGCAATTGTAGCTACCATTTTCCACTCCACGCCGCTTCCACCTCTCCCTCCCCTCCCCCACCAAAACCAGCCCCCCCCCCCTGCCACACCCAACGCCATCCTCCCCTTCCCAAGGGCATGGAGTCGAACTCATCGTCATCGTCGTCGTCGTTCGGCCCCGGCACGCTGATCGTGATCGCCGGCCTGCTGCGAGAGCCGGCCGGCACGCGGCCGCTCGTCTTCACCGTCGTCCTCCTCCTCTACGCGGTGGCGCTCGTCGGCAACCTGCTGCTGTGCGCCGCCATCTACCGCGACCCGCGCCTCCACAGGCCCATGTTCATCCTGCTCGCAAACCTGGCCATCAGCGACGTCGTCGGCTGCTCCGCCACGCTGCCGCGCATCATGCGCGACCTGGCGGCGCCCAACCTCATCACGGTGGGCGAGTGCGTCGCGCAGATGCTCGCCATCCACTTCTACCGCGCCCTCGAGTGCTTCGTGCTCTCGGCGATGGCCCTCGACCGCTACGCGGCCGTCTGCAGGCCCCTGCGCTACCACGCGGCGGCGACCAACGGGCGGGCCCTCGCCGCGAACGCGGCGGCCGCGGCGGCCGCCCTCGTCCTGCTGGCGGCCCTCGGCGCGATGGTTCGGCGGCTCGCGCTGCCCGAGTGCATGCGGCCGTCGGCGTCGGCGTCGGCGTCGGCGTCGGCGTCGGCGTCGGCGGCGACGGCGGCGACGGCGCCGACGATGGAGTCGGCGCACTGCGACAACACGGCGCTCACGGCCATGTCGTGCGTCGACGGGCGCCCCAACAACGCGTACGGAGTCGTCGAGGCGCTCCTCACCGTGGGCCTGTCGCTCGCCGTCGTCGCCTTCTCCTACGGCAGCATCGTCTACGAGGTGGCGGTCGCCGCTCGGAGAGGCCGCGGCGGCGGCGGCGGCGGAGGAGGGAGTGGCGGCCGAGGCGGTCAAAGTGGTGGTGGTGTCGGAGGTGGCGGTGGTGGTGGTGGTGTTGGAGCTAGTGGTGGTGGTGGTGGTGGTTGCGGTTGCGTCGGCAGTGGCGGCGGCGGCGGCAGTGGTCCTGGTGGTGGCGGTATTGGAGGTAGCGGTGGCGCCGGAGGTCGCGGCGGCGGCGGCGGCGGCGGCCGCGGCCGCGGCTGCTGCGGTATCTCGACGCCCTCGGCGACGTTCGACCGCGGCCGCGACAAGGCCCTGCGCACCTGCGTGACCCACCTGCTCGTGCTCGCCGTCTTCTACGTGCCGGTCGTCTTCGTCATCCTCTACAACCGCGTGGACAAGCCCGCGGTCATCCCGGGCGCCGTGCGCCAGGGACTCGGCTGCGTCTTCTACGCCGTGCCGCCGGCCCTCAACCCCGTCATCTACGGCCTTCGCACGGGCGCCATCAGGCGAGCCGTCGCCTCCATGCGGCCACCGTGGCTGCGAGGCCCTCGCTGCAGGAGGCTGCGGGCCGCCCCGGTGGTGATGCCGTGGTCCGGGAGCGGTGGGCATGGGTAGCGGGGGATGGGGGGGGGGTTGTGGGGTGGGGTGGGGGGGGCGGGTTGTGGGGGGAGTTGGGGGGGTGTGTGATGTTGTCGTGCGAGGTGGATGTGTTACGGGGGGGGACGAAGGCAAAGGTCCGCCCCGTGCAGCCTCTGGGAGCACTTTTTGGTGGGGGCAAGCGCCATTAGCGAGTGGCAGAAGCGAAACACGAAGGACGGGGTTGGGGGGTGGTTAATGCCTGGCTGGCTGCCTTTGTCTTTCCAGCGCTGATGTTTACCACGCACCGCCGCGCGGCCGCTCCCCATTGCATACGCACTCAAGTAGACGCACAAAGACAAAGATCCCCCGTGTAGCCTGTAACAGAGCGTCGGGGCAAGTGCTGTCGGCGAGTAGCAGCAGCAGCAGCACCTACGAAGGCTACCGGCACTGTGGCACACGAGGGGGGTGGGTTGGTGGCCAGCACCACGCCCGGCCGCTTTTGTCTCCCCAGTTGCGATGTTTACTACACACCGCGCCAGGTAGTCATTTGAGGGTTTTGGGTTAGATTGTCGTAAGTTTAAACGTGTCGTTCACCCACCGCCACCCGGCACAGCCACTTGTCACGTGAACAAAACGTGCCAATTCGTTATTATTTCAGCACATGGGTGTGATGGCGAGTACACCTACAACATTAGCCATTGAGTACGATGTTTCAAAACGTTACGGTTTGCTCTACCGCCTTCTCCTGGCAGAGCGTGTGGGTACGGCTCCTTGACTCCCACCCACGGGGTAAAAGGAAGTGAGATAGAACAGATGGAGATAAGTCCACCCAAGGGATAGAAGGGAGTGAGATGGAACAGATGGAGATTAGTCCACCCACGGGGTAGAAGGGAGTGAGATGGAACAGATAGAGATTAGTCCACCCATGGCGTAGAAGGGAGTGAGATGGAACGAATGGAGATTAGTCCACCCACGGGGTAGAAGGGAGTGAGATAGAACAGATGGAGATTAGTCCACCCACGGGGTAGAAGGGAGTGAGGTGGAACAGATGGAGATTAGTCCACACACGGGGTAGAAGGGAGTGAGATGGAACAGATGGAGATTAGTCCACCCACGGGGTAGAAGGGAGTGAGGTGGAACAGATGGAGATGTGTCCACCCACGGCGTAGAAGGGAGTAAGATGGAACAGATGGAGATTAATCCACCCACGGGGTAGGAGGGCGTGAGATGGAACAGATGGAGATTAGTCCACACACGGGATAGAAGGGAGTGAGATGGAACAGATGTCGATTAGTCCACCCACGGGATAGAAGAGAGTGAGACGGAACAGATGGAGATTAGTCCACACACGGCGTAGAAGGGAGTGAGATGGAACAGATGGCAATTAATCCACACACGGTGTAGAAGGGAGTGAGATGGAACAGATGGCGATTAATCCACACACGGGGTAGAAGGGAGTGAGATGGAACAGATGGCGATTAATCCACCCACGGGGTAGAAGGGAGTGAGATGGAACAGATGGAGATGAAATCTTGACTTAAAGCTTTCGTGACTGCAGGAATTCAAATTCCCTGGGTCTTTCGGTGAAGTCCACGCAGACAGGTTAAAAAAAATAACAACAAAACAAGCCCGACGTTTCGATCGCATCATAAGCGGTCGTCATCAGGAAAAGGGGGTTTGCCTATAAAGGCAAAACTGTTTGTGAAGGTTCAAAATGGGCGTAGCCCCAGGTGTCAGCAGCATGACCGGGGCAGCCAATGTTAATGTAAGTGGTGGTGCTGGTGGGTTTAGACCAATTAACGTGCTACTGCTAGTGGTGATGGCAGTAGTTGGCAGTGATGGTGTAACTACTCTTTGTTTTTTTCCGGTAAAGTCACGTATAAATAAGTTATAATAATAATAAAAATAAAATTGCATAATAGTATACATACGACGTTTCGATTGCAACGCAAGCAATCATCATCAGGTATAGAAGAGCTAAATTTAAGAGAGAGAGAGAGAGGAAGCGCAGAGAGATGGAGAAACACATCAAATTGAGAAGAGCTCAATTTAAGAGAGAGAGAGGAAACGCAGAGAGATGGAGAAGCACATCAAATTGAGAAGAGCTATATTTAAGAGAGAGAGAGGAAACGCAGAGAGATGGAGAAGCACATCAAATTGAGAAGAGCTAAATTTAAGAGAGAGAGAGGAAACACAGAGAGATGGAGAAGCACATCAAATTGAGAAGAGCTAAATTTAAGAGAGAGAGAGAGGAAACACAGAGAGATGGAGAAGCACATCAAATTGAGAAGAGCTAAATTTAAAAGAGAGAGAGGAAACGCAGAGAGATGGAGAAGCACATCAAATTGAACAAGATTTAGTAATTGAACAAGATGTAGTGATGGCGTAAGCCCACCACGGGGACCGTCACTGCCCACTGCTACCATCACCACTAGCAGCAGCCCAATATTGGTGGAAGCGCACTGCCAGTGCCGTCATTGGTCCTCTACGAGTAATGGGGCTACGCCCATTTAAAAAACCCTTTATAAACACTTTTTGCCTTTAGAGGCGAACCCCCTTTTCTCGATGACGACCGCTTGTGTTGCGATCGAAAAGTCGTAGTTTTTTTGTTACTTTAGATTATTCTAGATTTGAAGCTTTCGTGACTGCAAGGATCCATACTCTTTGGTTCTATTCGGTAAAGTCACGTAGGTAAAAAATAAAACAATAAAAATCACGACGTTTCGGCCACAACACAAGTAGCCTTCTTTAGGTGAAGGAACAGAACTACTGTCGGGACGACAGAGCTTCAATGAACGCTGCTAAGATTCGTAGCGTCTTTTAAGCTGGGTGAGAGAAGTGAGGCACCTTGACAAAGGAGTTTACATATCAAACAGGAGAATTTAGCATTGAAATAGCTGAGGGATTAGCTTGTGACTGGTCTCAGAAATAGCTATGTTGAAGTCAAAGATTACACATCCACAGAGGCACCTAGTACATGGACGCCAAAGGGGCTGCACTACCCAACTATCATACATTAAACCGATGTGAAAAAACTAAGTCTAAATTATATCAATATAATAAATGTACTCAAACTTTCGCAGCTTTTAAAATTCCCTTTTCACCCCATCGAAGTGTATACCCAGTTGCTGTTAATAGCTCAGCTTATTGAAGAATATATTGAGTACATTTATTTTATTGATGTAATTTAGACTTAGTCTTTTCACATCGGTTTACTGTACGATAGTTGGGTAGTGCAGCCCCTTTGGCGTTCATGTACTAGGTGCCTCTGTGGATGTGTAGGCTTTGACTTCAACACAGCTAATTCTGTGACCAGTCACAAGCTAATCCCTCAGCTAGTTCAATGCTAAATTCTCCTGTTTGATATGTAAACTCCTTTGTCAAGGTGCCTCACTTCTCTCACCCAGCTTGAAAGACGCTACGAATCTTAGCAGCGTTCATTGAAGCTCTGTCGTCCCGACAGTTCTGTTCCTTCACCTGAAGAAGGCTACTTGTGTTGTGGCCGAAACGTCGTGATTTTTGTTGTTTTATTTTTTACCTACGTGACTTTACTGAATAGAACCAAAGAGTATACTTTAGGTTAGTCCAGCCACCCTGCCGCTGTACACCGCCTTCTACCTGGCAAAGGGTCACGGCTCCCTATCCCCCTCGACTCGCACCCACGGCAAAGGGAGTTTTTTTTTTACGCACCCATCCGTCGGTGATCCACCAACCCCCGCCGCTGCTGCTGCTGCCACCACAACATCGCTGAATCGCAGTCAGTCACGTGGGGGTGGCATAGCCACAACTGACACTGCTGCTGCTAGCCCTCCCACCTCTATCACAGCAATGGTTATGTCTACATCATCATCACCACCACCACCATCGCCTGTGTCCCACCCCCCCCCGACCCCCCTTCTCCCCCCAAGCAGACACTGGGTGGATATCCCCAGCGGACGCTCGGCTGATCCGGTCACCGGGTGTGAGGGAGGTTAATAAATAAATAAACTCTCCCCGGGCCGGGCAATTTGGGAGACGCAAACCAATTTGCGCAAATTGCCACTAATCTGCCGTGTTAATTGTATGGGGGGTGGGGGGCTGGGTTGGTGGGTGGGTGGAGGTGGTGGGAGGGGAGGGTGGAGGTGGGGTGGAGATTGTTAGGAGGGTGGAGGTGGTGGGTGGAGGTCGGTGGGATGGTGGCTGAGAAGGTGGGTGGGATGGTGGGTGGGTGAGTGGGAGGGTGGGGGGAGGTGGGTGGAGGTGGGTAAGAGGATTGGTCGAGGTGAGTGGGAAGGTGGGTGGGAGGGTGGGTGGGAAGGTTGGTGGGTGGGTGGGAAGGTTGGTGGAAGGTGTTGGTGAAGGTGGTGGGAGGGTTGGTGGAGGTGGGTGAGGTGGGTGGAGGTGGGTGGGAGGGTGGGTGGAGGTGGGTGAGAAGGTGAGTGGAGGTGGGTGGGAGAGTTGGTGGAGGTGGGTGAGAAGGTGGGTGGAGGTGGGTGGGTGAGAAGATGGGTGAGAAGATGGGTGAGAAGGTGGGTGGGAAGGTTGGTGGGAGGATAGGTGAGGTTGGTGGGTGGGTGAGAAGGTGAGTGGAGGTAGGTGGAGGTATGTGGAGGTGGGTGGGTGGGTGGGTGAGAAGGTGGGTGGAGGTGGGTGAGAAGGTGAGTGGAGGTGGGTGGGAGGGTTGGTGGAGGTGGGTGGGTGGGAGGGTGTGTGGAGATGGGTGAGAAGGTGGGTGGAGGTGGGTGGAGGTGGGTGGAGGTGGGTGGGTGAGAAGGTGGGTGGAGGTGGGTGGGTGGGTGAGAAGGTGGGTGGAGGTGGGTGGGTGAGAAGGTGATGGTG